>NC_140776.1:132644490-133244490 GCF_044657685.1 Stegodyphus dumicola
TTATATTGAAACTGTCCTCTGTTGCTGCTAGAAGCTCTCTGCTAAATTCAAAACTTCTGTCCTTGTATACATTATACAGAAACGGTCCTCTGTTGCTTCTAGAAGCTCTCTGCTAAATTCAAAACAACTGCCCTTGCATACATTATATTGAAATGGTCCTCTGTTGCTGCTAGAAGCTCTCTGCTCAATTCAAAACTTCTGCCCTTGTATACATTATATTGAAACTGTCCTCTGTTGCTGCTAGAAGCTCTCTGCTAAATTCAAAACTTCTGTCCTTGTATACATTATACAGAAACGGTCCTCTGTTGCTTCTAGAAGCTCTCTGCTAAATTCAAAACAACTGCCCTTGCATACATTATATTGAAATGGTCCTCTGTTGCTGCTAGAAGCTCTCTGCTCAATTCAAAACTTCTGCCCTTGTATACATTATATTGAAACTGTCCTCTGTTGCTGCTAGAAGCTCTCTGCTAAATTCAAAACTTCTGTCCTTGTATACATTATACAGAAACGGTCCTCTGTTGCTTCTAGAAGCTCTCTGCTAAATTCAAAACAACTGCCCTTGCATACATTATATTGAAATGGTCCTCTGTTGCTGCTAGAAGCTCTCTGCTCAATTCAAAACTTCTGCCCTTGTATACATTATATTGAAACTGTCCTCTGTTGCTGCTAGAAGCTCTCTGCTAAATTCAAAACTTCTGTCCTTGTATACATTATACAGAAACGGTCCTCTGTTGCTTCTAGAAGCTCTCTGCTAAATTCAAAACAACTGCCCTTGCATACATTATATTGAAATGGTCCTCTGTTGCTGCTAGAAGCTCTCTGCTCAATTCAAAACTTCTGCCCTTGTATACATTATATTGAAACTGTCCTCTGTTGCTGCTAGAAGCTCTCTGCTAAATTCAAAACTTCTGTCCTTGTATACATTATACAGAAACGGTCCTCTGTTGCTTCTAGAAGCTCTCTGCTAAATTCAAAACAACTGCCCTTGCATACATTATATTGAAATGGTCCTCTGTTGCTGCTAGAAGCTCTCTGCTCAATTCAAAACTTCTGCCCTTGTATACATTATATTGAAACTGTCCTCTGTTGCTGCTAGAAGCTCTCTGCTAAATTCAAAACTTCTGTCCTTGTATACATTATACAGAAACGGTCCTCTGTTGCTTCTAGAAGCTCTCTGCTAAATTCAAAACAACTGCCCTTGCATACATTATATTGAAATGGTCCTCTGTTGCTGCTAGAAGCTCTCTGCTCAATTCAAAACTTCTGCCCTTGTATACATTATATTGAAACTGTCCTCTGTTGCTGCTAGAAGCTCTCTGCTAAATTCAAAACTTCTGTCCTTGTATACATTATACAGAAACGGTCCTCTGTTGCTTCTAGAAGCTCTCTGCTAAATTCAAAACAACTGCCCTTGCATACATTATATTGAAATGGTCCTCTGTTGCTGCTAGAAGCTCTCTGCTCAATTCAAAACTTCTGCCCTTGTATACATTATATTGAAACTGTCCTCTGTTGCTGCTAGAAGCTCTCTGCTAAATTCAAAACTTCTGTCCTTGTATACATTATACAGAAACGGTCCTCTGTTGCTTCTAGAAGCTCTCTGCTAAATTCAAAACAACTGCCCTTGCATACATTATATTGAAATGGTCCTCTGTTGCTGCTAGAAGCTCTCTGCTCAATTCAAAACTTCTGCCCTTGTATACATTATATTGAAACTGTCCTCTGTTGCTGCTAGAAGCTCTCTGCTAAATTCAAAACTTCTGTCCTTGTATACATTATACAGAAACGGTCCTCTGTTGCTTCTAGAAGCTCTCTGCTAAATTCAAAACAACTGCCCTTGCATACATTATATTGAAATGGTCCTCTGTTGCTGCTAGAAGCTCTCTGCTCAATTCAAAACTTCTGCCCTTGTATACATTATATTGAAACTGTCCTCTGTTGCTGCTAGAAGCTCTCTGCTAAATTCAAAACTTCTGTCCTTGTATACATTATACAGAAACGGTCCTCTGTTGCTTCTAGAAGCTCTCTGCTAAATTCAAAACAACTGCCCTTGCATACATTATATTGAAATGGTCCTCTGTTGCTGCTAGAAGCTCTCTGCTCAATTCAAAACTTCTGCCCTTGTATACATTATATTGAAACTGTCCTCTGTTGCTGCTAGAAGCTCTCTGCTAAATTCAAAACTTCTGTCCTTGTATACATTATACAGAAACGGTCCTCTGTTGCTTCTAGAAGCTCTCTGCTAAATTCAAAACAACTGCCCTTGCATACATTATATTGAAATGGTCCTCTGTTGCTGCTAGAAGCTCTCTGCTCAATTCAAAACTTCTGCCCTTGTATACATTATATTGAAACTGTCCTCTGTTGCTGCTAGAAGCTCTCTGCTAAATTCAAAACTTCTGTCCTTGTATACATTATACAGAAACGGTCCTCTGTTGCTTCTAGAAGCTCTCTGCTAAATTCAAAACAACTGCCCTTGCATACATTATATTGAAATGGTCCTCTGTTGCTGCTAGAAGCTCTCTGCTCAATTCAAAACTTCTGCCCTTGTATACATTATATTGAAACTGTCCTCTGTTGCTGCTAGAAGCTCTCTGCTAAATTCAAAACTTCTGTCCTTGTATACATTATACAGAAACGGTCCTCTGTTGCTTCTAGAAGCTCTCTGCTAAATTCAAAACAACTGCCCTTGCATACATTATATTGAAATGGTCCTCTGTTGCTGCTAGAAGCTCTCTGCTCAATTCAAAACTTCTGCCCTTGTATACATTATATTGAAACTGTCCTCTGTTGCTGCTAGAAGCTCTCTGCTAAATTCAAAACTTCTGTCCTTGTATACATTATACAGAAACGGTCCTCTGTTGCTTCTAGAAGCTCTCTGCTAAATTCAAAACAACTGCCCTTGCATACATTATATTGAAATGGTCCTCTGTTGCTGCTAGAAGCTCTCTGCTCAATTCAAAACTTCTGCCCTTGTATACATTATATTGAAACTGTCCTCTGTTGCTGCTAGAAGCTCTCTGCTAAATTCAAAACTTCTGTCCTTGTATACATTATACAGAAACGGTCCTCTGTTGCTTCTAGAAGCTCTCTGCTAAATTCAAAACAACTGCCCTTGCATACATTATATTGAAATGGTCCTCTGTTGCTGCTAGAAGCTCTCTGCTCAATTCAAAACTTCTGCCCTTGTATACATTATATTGAAACTGTCCTCTGTTGCTGCTAGAAGCTCTCTGCTAAATTCAAAACTTCTGTCCTTGTATACATTATACAGAAACGGTCCTCTGTTGCTTCTAGAAGCTCTCTGCTAAATTCAAAACAACTGCCCTTGCATACATTATATTGAAATGGTCCTCTGTTGCTGCTAGAAGCTCTCTGCTCAATTCAAAACTTCTGCCCTTGTATACATTATATTGAAACTGTCCTCTGTTGCTGCTAGAAGCTCTCTGCTAAATTCAAAACTTCTGTCCTTGTATACATTATACAGAAACGGTCCTCTGTTGCTGCTAGAAAGCTCTCTGCTCAATTCAAAACTTCTGCCCTTGTATACATTATATTGAAACTGTCCTCTGTTGCTGCTAGAAGCTCTCTGCTAAATTCAAAACTTCTGTCCTTGTATACATTATACAGAAACGGTCCTCTGTTGCTTCTAGAAGCTCTCTGCTAAATTCAAAACAACTGCCCTTGCATACATTATATTGAAATGGTCCTCTGTTGCTGCTAGAAGCTCTCTGCTCAATTCAAAACTTCTGCCCTTGTATACATTATATTGAAACTGTCCTCTGTTGCTGCTAGAAGCTCTCTGCTAAACTCAAAACTTCTGTCCTTGTATACATTATACAGAAACGGTCCTCTGTTGCTTCTAGAAGCTCTCTGCTAAATTCAAAACAACTGCCCTTGCATACATTATATTGAAATGGTCCTCTGTTGCTGCTAGAAGCTCTCTGCTCAATTCAAAACTTCTGCCCTTGTATACATTATATTGAAACTGTCCTCTGTTGCTGCTAGAAGCTCTCTGCTAAATTCAAAACTTCTGTCCTTGTATACATTATACAGAAACGGTCCTCTGTTGCTTCTAGAAGCTCTCTGCTAAATTCAAAACAACTGCCCTTGCATACATTATATTGAAATGGTCCTCTGTTGCTGCTAGAAGCTCTCTGCTCAATTCAAAACTTCTGCCCTTGTATACATTATATTGAAACTGTCCTCTGTTGCTGCTAGAAGCTCTCTGCTAAATTCAAAACTTCTGTCCTTGTATACATTATACAGAAACGGTCCTCTGTTGCTTCTAGAAGCTCTCTGCTAAATTCAAAACAACTGCCCTTGCATACATTATATTGAAATGGTCCTCTGTTGCTGCTAGAAGCTCTCTGCTCAATTCAAAACTTCTGCCCTTGTATACATTATATTGAAACTGTCCTCTGTTGCTGCTAGAAGCTCTCTGCTAAATTCAAAACTTCTGTCCTTGTATACATTATACAGAAACGGTCCTCTGTTGCTTCTAGAAGCTCTCTGCTAAATTCAAAACAACTGCCCTTGCATACATTATATTGAAATGGTCCTCTGTTGCTGCTAGAAGCTCTCTGCTCAATTCAAAACTTCTGCCCTTGTATACATTATATTGAAACTGTCCTCTGTTGCTGCTAGAAGCTCTCTGCTAAATTCAAAACTTCTGTCCTTGTATACATTATACAGAAACGGTCCTCTGTTGCTTCTAGAAGCTCTCTGCTAAATTCAAAACAACTGCCCTTGCATACATTATATTGAAATGGTCCTCTGTTGCTGCTAGAAGCTCTCTGCTCAATTCAAAACTTCTGCCCTTGTATACATTATATTGAAACTGTCCTCTGTTGCTTCTAGAAGCTCTCTGCTAAATTCAAAACAACTGCCCTTGCATACATTATATTGAAATGGTCCTCTGTTTCTGCTAGAAGCTCTCTGCTCAATTCAAAACTTCTGCCCTTGTATACATTATATTGAAACTGTCCTCTGTTGCTGCTAGAAGCTCTCTGCTAAATTCAAAACTTCTGTCCTTGTATACATTATACAGAAACGGTCCTCTGTTGCTTCTAGAAGCTCTCTGCTAAATTCAAAACAACTGCCCTTGCATACATTATATTGAAATGGTCCTCTGTTGCTGCTAGAAGCTCTCTGCTCAATTCAAAACTTCTTCCCTTGTATACATTATATTGAAACTGTCCTCTGTTGCTGCTAGAAGCTCTCTGCTAAATTCAAAACTTCTGTCCTTGTATACATTATACAGAAACGGTCCTCTGTTGCTTCTAGAAGCTCTCTGCTAAATTCAAAACAACTGCCCTTGCATACATTATATTGAAATGGTCCTCTGTTGCTGCTAGAAGCTCTCTGCTCAATTCAAAACTTCTTCCCTTGTATACATTATATTGAAACTGTCCTCTGTTGCTGCTAGAAGCTCTCTGCTAAATTCAAAACTTCTGTCCTTGTATACATTATACAGAAACGGTCCTCTGTTGCTTCTAGAAGCTCTCTGCTAAATTCAAAACAACTGCCCTTGCATACATTATATTGAAATGGTCCTCTGTTGCTGCTAGAAGCTCTCTGCTCAATTCAAAACTTCTGCCCTTGTATACATTATATTGAAACTGTCCTCTGTTGCTGCTAGAAGCTCTCTGCTAAATTCAAAACTTCTGTCCTTGTATACATTATACAGAAACGGTCCTCTGTTGCTTCTAGAAGCTCTCTGCTAAATTCAAAACAACTGCCCTTGCATACATTATATTGAAATGGTCCTCTGTTGCTGCTAGAAGCTCTCTGCTCAATTCAAAACTTCTGCCCTTGTATACATTATATTGAAACTGTCCTCTGTTGCTGCTAGAAGCTCTCTGCTAAATTCAAAACTTCTGTCCTTGTATACATTATACAGAAACGGTCCTCTGTTGCTTCTAGAAGCTCTCTGCTAAATTCAAAACAACTGCCCTTGCATACATTATATTGAAATGGTCCTCTGTTGCTGCTAGAAGCTCTCTGCTCAATTCAAAACTTCTGCCCTTGTATACATTATATTGAAACTGTCCTCTGTTGCTGCTAGAAGCTCTCTGCTAAATTCAAAACTTCTGTCCTTGTATACATTATACAGAAACGGTCCTCTGTTGCTTCTAGAAGCTCTCTGCTAAATTCAAAACAACTGCCCTTGCATACATTATATTGAAATGGTCCTCTGTTGCTGCTAGAAGCTCTCTGCTCAATTCAAAACTTCTGCCCTTGTATACATTATATTGAAACTGTCCTCTGTTGCTGCTAGAAGCTCTCTGCTAAATTCAAAACTTCTGTCCTTGTATACATTATACAGAAACGGTCCTCTGTTGCTTCTAGAAGCTCTCTGCTAAATTCAAAACAACTGCCCTTGCATACATTATATTGAAATGGTCCTCTGTTGCTGCTAGAAGCTCTCTGCTCAATTCAAAACTTCTGCCCTTGTATACATTATATTGAAACTGTCCTCTGTTGCTGCTAGAAGCTCTCTGCTAAATTCAAAACTTCTGTCCTTGTATACATTATACAGAAACGGTCCTCTGTTGCTTCTAGAAGCTCTCTGCTAAATTCAAAACAACTGCCCTTGCATACATTATATTGAAATGGTCCTCTGTTGCTGCTAGAAGCTCTCTGCTCAATTCAAAACTTCTGCCCTTGTATACATTATATTGAAACTGTCCTCTGTTGCTGCTAGAAGCTCTCTGCTAAATTCAAAACTTCTGTCCTTGTATACATTATACAGAAACGGTCCTCTGTTGCTTCTAGAAGCTCTCTGCTAAATTCAAAACAACTGCCCTTGCATACATTATATTGAAATGGTCCTCTGTTGCTGCTAGAAGCTCTCTGCTCAATTCAAAACTTCTACCCTTGTATACATTATATTGAAACTGTCCTCTGTTGCTGCTAGAAGCTCTCTGCTAAATTCAAAACTTCTGTCCTTGTATACATTATACAGAAACGGTCCTCTGTTGCTTCTAGAAGCTCTCTGCTAAATTCAAAACAACTGCCCTTGCATACATTATATTGAAATGGTCCTCTGTTGCTGCTAGAAGCTCTCTGCTCAATTCAAAACTTCTGCCCTTGTATACATTATATTGAAACTGTCCTCTGTTGCTGCTAGAAGCTCTCTGCTAAATTCAAAACTTCTGTCCTTGTATACATTATACAGAAACGGTCCTCTGTTGCTTCTAGAAGCTCTCTGCTAAATTCAAAACAACTGCCCTTGCATACATTATATTGAAATGGTCCTCTGTTGCTGCTAGAAGCTCTCTGCTCAATTCAAAACTTCTGCCCTTGTATACATTATATTGAAACTGTCCTCTGTTGCTGCTAGAAGCTCTCTGCTAAATTCAAAACTTCTGTCCTTGTATACATTATACAGAAACGGTCCTCTGTTGCTTCTAGAAGCTCTCTGCTAAATTCAAAACAACTGCCCTTGCATACATTATATTGAAATGGTCCTCTGTTGCTGCTAGAAGCTCTCTGCTCAATTCAAAACTTCTGCCCTTGTATACATTATATTGAAACTGTCCTCTGTTGCTGCTAGAAGCTCTCTGCTAAATTCAAAACTTCTGTCCTTGTATACATTATACAGAAACGGTCCTCTGTTGCTTCTAGAAGCTCTCTGCTAAATTCAAAACAACTGCCCTTGCATACATTATATTGAAATGGTCCTCTGTTGCTGCTAGAAGCTCTCTGCTCAATTCAAAACTTCTGCCCTTGTATACATTATATTGAAACTGTCCTCTGTTGCTGCTAGAAGCTCTCTGCTAAATTCAAAACTTCTGTCCTTGTATACATTATACAGAAACGGTCCTCTGTTGCTTCTAGAAGCTCTCTGCTAAATTCAAAACAACTGCCCTTGCATACATTATATTGAAATGGTCCTCTGTTGCTGCTAGAAGCTCTCTGCTCAATTCAAAACTTCTGCCCTTGTATACATTATATTGAAACTGTCCTCTGTTGCTGCTAGAAGCTCTCTGCTAAATTCAAAACTTCTGTCCTTGTATACATTATACAGAAACGGTCCTCTGTTGCTTCTAGAAGCTCTCTGCTAAATTCAAAACAACTGCCCTTGCATACATTATATTGAAATGGTCCTCTGTTGCTGCTAGAAGCTCTCTGCTCAATTCAAAACTTCTGCCCTTGTATACATTATATTGAAACTGTCCTCTGTTGCTGCTAGAAGCTCTCTGCTAAATTCAAAACTTCTGTCCTTGTATACATTATACAGAAACGGTCCTCTGTTGCTTCTAGAAGCTCTCTGCTAAATTCAAAACAACTGCCCTTGCATACATTATATTGAAATGGTCCTCTGTTGCTGCTAGAAGCTCTCTGCTCAATTCAAAACTTCTGCCCTTGTATACATTATATTGAAACTGTCCTCTGTTGCTGCTAGAAGCTCTCTGCTAAATTCAAAACTTCTGTCCTTGTATACATTATACAGAAACGGTCCTCTGTTGCTTCTAGAAGCTCTCTGCTAAATTCAAAACAACTGCCCTTGCATACATTATATTGAAATGGTCCTCTGTTGCTGCTAGAAGCTCTCTGCTCAATTCAAAACTTCTGCCCTTGTATACATTATATTGAAACTGTCCTCTGTTGCTGCTAGAAGCTCTCTGCTAAATTCAAAACTTCTGTCCTTGTATACATTATACAGAAACGGTCCTCTGTTGCTTCTAGAAGCTCTCTGCTAAATTCAAAACAACTGCCCTTGCATACATTATATTGAAATGGTCCTCTGTTGCTGCTAGAAGCTCTCTGCTCAATTCAAAACTTCTGCCCTTGTATACATTATATTGAAACTGTCCTCTGTTGCTGCTAGAAGCTCTCTGCTAAATTCAAAACTTCTGTCCTTGTATACATTATACAGAAACGGTCCTCTGTTGCTTCTAGAAGCTCTCTGCTAAATTCAAAACAACTGCCCTTGCATACATTATATTGAAATGGTCCTCTGTTGCTGCTAGAAGCTCTCTGCTCAATTCAAAACTTCTGCCCTTGTATACATTATATTGAAACTGTCCTCTGTTGCTGCTAGAAGCTCTCTGCTAAATTCAAAACTTCTGTCCTTGTATACATTATACAGAAACGGTCCTCTGTTGCTTCTAGAAGCTCTCTGCTAAATTCAAAACAACTGCCCTTGCATACATTATATTGAAATGGTCCTCTGTTGCTGCTAGAAGCTCTCTGCTCAATTCAAAACTTCTGCCCTTGTATACATTATATTGAAACTGTCCTCTGTTGCTGCTAGAAGCTCTCTGCTAAATTCAAAACTTCTGTCCTTGTATACATTATACAGAAACGGTCCTCTGTTGCTTCTAGAAGCTCTCTGCTAAATTCAAAACAACTGCCCTTGCATACATTATATTGAAATGGTCCTCTGTTGCTGCTAGAAACTCTCTGCTCAATTCAAAACTTCTGCCCTTGTATACATTATATTGAAACTGTCCTCTGTTGCTGCTAGAAGCTCTCTGCTAAATTCAAAACTTCTGTCCTTGTATACATTATACAGAAACGGTCCTCTGTTGCTTCTAGAAGCTCTCTGCTAAATTCAAAACAACTGCCCTTGCATACATTATATTGAAATGGTCCTCTGTTGCTGCTAGAAGCTCTCTGCTCAATTCAAAACTTCTGCCCTTGTATACATTATATTGAAACTGTCCTCTGTTGCTGCTAGAAGCTCTCTGCTAAACTCAAAACTTCTGTCCTTGTATACATTATACAGAAACGGTCCTCTGTTGCTTCTAGAAGCTCTCTGCTAAATTCAAAACAACTGCCCTTGCATACATTATATTGAAATGGTCCTCTGTTGCTGCTAGAAGCTCTCTGCTCAATTCAAAACTTCTGCCCTTGTATACATTATATTGAAACTGTCCTCTGTTGCTGCTAGAAGCTCTCTGCTAAATTCAAAACTTCTGTCCTTGTATACATTATACAGAAACGGTCCTCTGTTGCTTCTAGAAGCTCTCTGCTAAATTCAAAACAACTGCCCTTGCATACATTATATTGAAATGGTCCTCTGTTGCTGCTAGAAGCTCTCTGCTCAATTCAAAACTTCTGCCCTTGTATACATTATATTGAAACTGTCCTCTGTTGCTGCTAGAAGCTCTCTGCTAAATTCAAAACTTCTGTCCTTGTATACATTTTACAGAAACGGTCCTCTGTTGCTTCTAGAAGCTCTCTGCTAAATTCAAAACAACTGCCCTTGCATACATTATATTGAAATGGTCCTCTGTTGCTGCTAGAAGCTCTCTGCTCAATTCAAAACTTCTGCCCTTGTATACATTATATTGAAACTGTCCTCTGTTGCTCCTAGAAGCTCTCTGCTAAATTCAAAACTTCTGTCCTTGTATACATTATACAGAAACGGTCCTCTGTTGCTTCTAGAAGCTCTCTGCTAAATTCAAAACAACTGCCCTTGCATACATTATATTGAAATGGTCCTCTGTTGCTGCTAGAAGCTCTCTGCTCAATTCAAAACTTCTGCCCTTGTATACATTATATTGAAACTGTCCTCTGTTGCTGCTAGAAGCTCTCTGCTAAATTCAAAACTTCTGTCCTTGTATACATTATACAGAAACGGTCCTCTGTTGCTTCTAGAAGCTCTCTGCTAAATTCAAAACAACTGCCCTTGCATACATTATATTGAAATGGTCCTCTGTTGCTGCTAGAAGCTCTCTGCTCAATTCAAAACTTCTGCCCTTGTATACATTATATTGAAACTGTCCTCTGTTGCTTCTAGAAGCTCTCTGCTAAATTCAAAACAACTGCCCTTGCATACATTATATTGAAATGGTCCTCTGTTTCTGCTAGAAGCTCTCTGCTCAATTCAAAACTTCTGCCCTTGTATACATTATATTGAAACTGTCCTCTGTTGCTGCTAGAAGCTCTCTGCTAAATTCAAAACTTCTGTCCTTGTATACATTATACAGAAACGGTCCTCTGTTGCTTCTAGAAGCTCTCTGCTAAATTCAAAACAACTGCCCTTGCATACATTATATTGAAATGGTCCTCTGTTGCTGCTAGAAGCTCTCTGCTCAATTCAAAACTTCTTCCCTTGTATACATTATATTGAAACTGTCCTCTGTTGCTGCTAGAAGCTCTCTGCTAAATTCAAAACTTCTGTCCTTGTATACATTATACAGAAACGGTCCTCTGTTGCTTCTAGAAGCTCTCTGCTAAATTCAAAACAATTGCCCTTGCATACATTATATTGAAATGGTCCTCTGTTGCTGCTAGAAGCTCTCTGCTCAATTCAAAACTTCTTCCCTTGTATACATTATATTGAAACTGTCCTCTGTTGCTGCTAGAAGCTCTCTGCTAAATTCAAAACTTCTGTCCTTGTATACATTATACAGAAACGGTCCTCTGTTGCTTCTAGAAGCTCTCTGCTAAATTCAAAACAACTGCCCTTGCATACATTATATTGAAATGGTCCTCTGTTGCTGCTAGAAGCTCTCTGCTCAATTCAAAACTTTTGCCCTTGTATACATTATATTGAAACTGTCCTCTGTTGCTGCTAAAAGCTCTCTGCTAAATTCAAAACTTCTGTCCTTGTATACATTATACAGAAACGGTCCTCTGTTGCTTCTAGAAGCTCTCTGCTAAATTCAAAACAACTGCCCTTGCATACATTATATTGAAATGGTCCTCTGTTGCTGCTAGAAGCTCTCTGCTCAATTCAAAACTTCTGCCCTTGTATACATTATATTGAAACTGTCCTCTGTTGCTGCTAGAAGCTCTCTGCTAAATTCAAAACTTCTGTCTTTGTATACATTATACAGAAACGGTCCTCTGTTGCTTCTAGAAGCTCTCTGCTAAATTCAAAACAACTGCCCTTGCATACATTATATTGAAATGGTCCTCTGTTGCTGCTAGAAGCTCTCTGCTCAATTCAAAACTTCTTCCCTTGTATACATTATATTGAAACTGTCCTCTGTTGCTGCTAGAAGCTCTCTGCTAAATTCAAAACTTCTGTCCTTGTATACATTATACAGAAACGGTCCTCTGTTGCTTCTAGAAGCTCTCTGCTAAATTCAAAACAATTGCCCTTGCATACATTATATTGAAATGGTCCTCTGTTGCTGCTAGAAGCTCTCTGCTCAATTCAAAACTTCTTCCCTTGTATACATTATATTGAAACTGTCCTCTGTTGTGCTAGAAGCTCTCTGCTAAATTCAAAACTTCTGTCCTTGTATACATTATACAGAAACGGTCCTCTGTTGCTTCTAGAAGCTCTCTGCTAAATTCAAAACAACTGCCCTTGCATACATTATATTGAAATGGTCCTCTGTTGCTGCTAGAAGCTCTCTGCTCAATTCAAAACTTCTGCCCTTGTATACATTATATTGAAACTGTCCTCTGTTGCTGCTAGAAGCTCTCTGCTAAATTCAAAACTTCTGTCCTTGTATACATTATACAGAAACGGTCCTCTGTTGCTTCTAGAAGCTCTCTGCTAAATTCAAAACAACTGCCCTTGCATACATTATATTAAAATGGTCCTCTGTTGCTGCTAGAAGCTCTCTGCTCAATTCAAAACTTCTGCCCTTGTATACATTGTGTTGAAACTGTCCTCTGTTGCTGCTAGAAGCTCTCTGCTAAATTCAAAACTTCTGTCCTTGTATACATTATACAGAAACGGTCCTCTGTTGCTTCTAGAAGCTCTCTGCTAAATTCAAAACAACTGCCCTTGCATACATTATATTGAAATGGTCCTCTGTTGCTGCTAGAAGCTCTCTGCTCAATTCAAAACTTCTTCCCTTGTATACATTATATTGAAACTGTCCTCTGTTGCTGCTAGAAGCTCTCTGCTAAATTCAAAACTTCTGTCCTTGTATACATTATACAGAAACGGTCCTCTGTTGCTTCTAGAAGCTCTCTGCTAAATTCAAAACAACTGCCCTTGCATACATTATATTGAAATGGTCCTCTGTTGCTGCTAGAAGCAACTGCTCAATTCAAAACTTCTGCCCTTGTATACATTATATTGAAACTGTCCTCTGTTGCTGCTAGAAGCTCTCTGCTAAATTCAAAACTTCTGTCCTTGTATACATTATACAGAAACGGTCCTCTGTTGCTTCTAGAAGCTCTCTGCTAAATTCAAAACAACTGCCCTTGCATACATTATATTGAAATGGTCCTCTGTTGCTGCTAGAAGCTCTCTGCTCAATTCAAAACTTCTGCCCTTGTATACATTATATTGAAACTGTCCTCTGTTGCTGCTAGAAGCTCTCTGCTAAATTCAAAACTTCTGTCCTTGTATACATTATACAGAAACGGTCCTCTGTTGCTTCTAGAAGCTCTCTGCTAAATTCAAAACAACTGCCCTTGCATACATTATATTGAAATGGTCCTCTGTTGCTGCTAGAAGCTCTCTGCTAATTTCAAAACTTCTTCCCTTGTATACATTATATTGAAATGGTCCTCTGTTGTTGCTAGAAGCTCTCTGCTGAATTCAAAACTTCTGCCCTTGTATACATTATATTGAAACGGTCCTCTGTTGTTGCTAAAAGCTCTCTGCTAAATTCAAAACTTCTCTCCTTGTCAATTTTAACTAATTTGCATTCTAAAGGAACACGTAGAAGGGATAATGTAGGCAAAATAACGTGATAGGTGGCTAAGAAGAAACTTATAACCTACAAAGTGAAGATCAATTATTTGAATTTACTGTATAGAGTCGATGTTATTGAAGCAGGAAACATGAAAAAGTGCAGTGCCCTTCCTGGGATTCAGACTCTGGATCTTCCGATTGCTAGCGGACGCACTCCCATTCACTTCACAAAGGCACGCGGTAAGGAAAATACTTACAACTGTAATGTGTCTTTTCAAAAGTGACGTGAACTCTCACAAATCATGTATAAGGTAAAAATGAATTATTCATATGATATTGTAACTTATACTTAACTTTCATTGCTAAGCCCTAAGTATGACATTAAACAATCAATTAAAAAAATATGAAATGCTTCACATTTTAACTGTCATCCAAAAAAGCTTTTTAAAAGTTTAATATGGTTTACCAGCAAACATTATTTATAAATATGGTCCAGGTAGAATATCGAAACATTTTATAGGACACTAGATGAGTAGGCATTTAGACTAATATAGAAATGTCATACATCTTCCGTATACTGAAAAGTAAAAAAATATATAACGTAATTCTATAAAAATATTTAATGCTTTAAATAAGATATATTATGAATTAAATGTATTTTTTTCAATAAATCTGATAAAAAAGTAAAATAATAGTACTAATAATATTCTTAAAAACTGCGTCTATCTCTTTTAATTACTTTGTTTGTTAATTAATAACAGACAAATTAAATTTGAAAGCTAAATAATTCACATTTTGCCGAATGACAGCAGATTCGAACGAAAAATTAAACAACACATTTTCAGTGGATGATATTTAAAATGCATCAATGCATTCGTGTTTCCAGACTAAAAGCACTTTTGAGCTGACAAAACAACAAATGTACTAGAATTTAATTAAAAGAACCTCACAAGATTCTTAAATTTTATGAGAAGGAAGAGATTTTGGTAGGGAGAGAATGCATTATCGAGAAATGGTGAAAAAATTTTGAAAGCATGTATCATTTCATTTTCTTTTTATTTCCTTGTACAAAGTAAAAAGGAAGTATTGTAATAGTGAAGAGTTTCAGGCAGCACATTTCGACGAAAATATCCAATTCGACCGCTATCGAATGCAATTTAACGATGTTTTTGCCTGATATCTGTACGTAAGGACAGAATAAGAGACTATTTCCTTTTAAAAAAATTATAAAACTGCTTTAAAATGAATTCTGAAGAGACGTTTTCGTGGTGTCTGTACGTACGTACGAACGAACGTACGTCTCGCATAACTCAAACACGAGTAGCCTCAGAACCTTAAAATTTTGTATATAGGACTGCTATAACATGTAGATGTGCACTTTGATAGATATTTTGGTTATAATCGGCCTCTCCAAAGGTATATAAATATATGTATATATATATCCACTCTATTACCCGGCTTAGTAAGCTCAGTTTCTTTACTCTTATATGTTTGTAAATTGTGCATTTTATGCTTTAAAAATGATTGAATTATGTTGTTTATATCTTCCGGTTACGGTGTTTATGCCTTAGGACATCTGCAAGCAGTAATTGTAGAATTATCAACAATTTAAAAGCTGTTTAAGTGCGGTTAAGCCTAATTTTTAAATACACGGCGGACATATTTGTTTACATTTGAAACAGCAGAATAGTAGATTTGTTGCCAATCTAGAGAGACTAAGCTTCGCAACAACAAAGATAACGCCTTAATTTATTATTGCGAATTAAATCATGCTTAATCCGTTCTCTAATTTTTTCGAGGAAATAAGTGTTCAAGATTTACTTCGTAATTTTTAGTATAGATATTTAGAGTTTTTATGTATTTTTGCCTTGTCGCGAAATGAGAACTGAATTAATTGAATGAGAAATACTGAATCGTCTGTGAAAAACTGTTTCTTTTTGTTTTGTTTGCTTAATTTCTTAGATTATTCATCGGTCTAGGTTTATTATAGTATTTGAATAGAACATTGGCAACGATTAAATAATTCTTCAAATGATATAAGTTTTGTGCATTCTGAGTTATAATATGAACTCCTACAATTTTTGCCAAAAGACGGCGCCGCGCTTACTTCTCTTCTAGAGACTCTGCACGAGGTGCAAAAAGTACATTCCATCTTACTGGATTCAAATCATCATTAAAGATACCCTATTTATAATATATTGGTAAAGGCCGCACTAGGCCGATTGCGTCTTAATTGCGTTACGACATAGACATAGACATAGTTATAATATGAACGAAATATAACGCTGTTAAGTAAACCTAGCGTCGCTATGGTAAAAAGTTTCGCTATGGTAAAAAAAAATATAGGGATTTTTAAGGAGTGCATTTATTCTATTATGGTTTATGCGCTATCGACAAAGTACATTTAATTCAATCCAATAAGTTTAAATGAAATGCAAGAAAAAATGCGTATAATTTAATATTCCCTAGAAGGAAGTTATGTGGTGTCCCATCAGATTTTTTTTTATCTAACTGTTCTTATAAATCTTGCAAAATACCTGGCAAGATCTGCATGATCATAATAACGAATAATACTACTATGCAGTATGCACGAGGAAAGCAGATTCCCTAATCAGTTTGCAATCATCGTCATAAATAATGCATAGAGTTTATTTGCAGAAAGGTCATATTTAATTTATGTTATTGTTACGAATTTGGTATTTAAAAAGCTAATGTTAGTTTAATTATAAATTAAATGGTTTTATTTCTCGCGCAGTGCAGCGCGTGACGAATATTAAAAGAAAGCTAAGCCGGAAAATTAAAAATACAAGAGCGCGTGCATTAAATAAATAAATATCTCTTTTTGATTTCGAGACAGTACTGGAAAATTCTAGCGCGTGATTTTAAAAGCTTATAAAAGGAGGAAAACATCTCAGTTCGTAGTAGTTGCTTAGTTTGTTGTTGTTTAGAAAACTGCTGTTGTTGATTATAGCGAATTCGCGGATTAGCGTTCTTTAGCTATTTTGAATTACGTTCTATTGTACATTTGAGTAGTTAAAAGATAACTGCTGTGAGATATTGTGATACTGCATGATAATTTGAGAAAATTTAAGCATTTCTGTTGTGATAATAATAAATTTTTGTTCATTTTTCATCGGACTTGTGCATTCATTTCATAACGAACCTGTACGCACGCAACAATTTTTGGTGTCAGGAGCGGGGTTTGAATGCCAATAACAAGAGCGATGGAAGAGCAATTAAGGCATTTAATATCAGCCTTTGCCTCATTTAAAGAAGAAATGAAATTGCTAGGAATCCGTTAAGGAAGAAATGAAATTGGGCCAGGAATCCGTTAAGGACGAAATGAAAGCCGTTCAAGCTGGTCAAGAAGAAATGAAAAGAGAAATTACCTGCATAATAGAAAATAAATTTGAAGCTATGGAAGGCAGAATTGACACAGTTGAATGGGAAGACCTCCTGGCAGGTGTATAAGACACAATTTTCTATCGTGGCGGATGCGAATGGATGGGATTCCCAAACTAAGGCCTGTCATCTCGCCGCTTCGCTGAGAGCAGACGCAGCGGATATCCTGCAGACGCTTCCTGAAAACCAAAGACTTGACTTCGAAGCTCTATCCGGCGCATTGGAGCTGCGCTTTGGCGAGGAATGTTTAAAAGACTACAGCAGGCTTCAATTAAAATCCCGTCAACAGAAGCCCACCGAATCACTCCAGGAACTCGCCACGGATGTTGAAAGGCTGTCCCACCTCTCCTTTACGGAGTGCCCGACAGAAACAAGGGAAATCCTGTCCCTGCAATATTTCATCGATGGCATCCGGGACCCTGAAATACAGAAAGCACTGCGAATGGCAGATGGGAAGGACATAAAAAGCGCTCTGTTCTACGCCGTAAAAGTCGAGGCAGCCCAGCAAGCAACTCGTAGAGATAGCCACCCAGTCAGAGCTGTGCGAGTCCACGAGCCAGTGGATCAATTGATGGCTCGTTTAGATGATTTATCCAGACAAGTCGATGCTTTGATACGGAGTAGCAGTGAGAACAAAGTAGCTGTAAGGTGTTGGAGATGTGGTAGTGAAGGTCACCTAAGACGGAATTGCAGAACACCCCAGGGTACGGAATATAAAGCAGATGATTTTACCAGACAAGTCAGTGGCTTGAGACGGAACAGAAGTGAAAAGAAACTAGTTCTAAAGTGCTGGAACTGCGGAGTTGAAGGCCACATACGAAGAAACTGCAGAACGCCCCGAGGTACGGAAAATAAGACCATTTCCCAGCAACCACGCAGTAAACAAATTAATGACCATATCGAGGAACGGAGGTTGCCAGATAATGAAAAACCTTGTTTTAAAGCGCTTAAAATTTATACAGTGAGTGGCAACAGTAACGGACTGTCCATTAATGGGAATATCGATGAAGTTCCTTGCAATATGATCATTGACACAGGAGCTAATGTTACCATCATTAGGAAAGATTTAGCTGAACGCTCTGTTGTACGCCATGAAGTTCGAGGCAGCCCAGCAAGCAACTAGTAGAGATCGCTACCCAGTTAGAGCTGTGCGAGTCCATGAGCCAGTGGACCAATTGATGGCTCGTTTAGATGATTTATCCAGACAAGTCGATGCTTTGATACGGAGTAGCAGTGAGAACAAAATGGCTGTAAGATGTTGGAGATGTGGTTCTGAAGGTCACCTACGACGGCATTGCAGAACACCCCAGGGCACGGATAATGAAACGGATGAGTTGACAAGACCAGTGAATGCTTTAAGACGGAATAGTGGTGAAACAAAACCGACCCTAAAGTGCTGGAATTGCGGAGTTGAAGGCCACCTACAAAGGAACTGCAGAACTCCCCAGAGCACGGAAAATAAGGCATACGATTTAAACAGACAATTAAATGCCACGGGAAGGAAAAGGACTGACAAGAAACCAAAGTGCTGGAACTGTGGAGCTGAAGGCCACGTACGAAAGAATTGCAGAACACCCCAGGGTACGAAAATTGAGACAATTTCTGAGCAACGACGCAGGAAACAAATTAATGACCATATCAAGGAACGGAGGTTGCTAGATAATGAAAAACCCTGTTTTAAAGCGCTTACGATCTCTATAGTGAGTGGCAACAATAACGGACTGTCCATCAATGGGAATATCGATGGAGTTCCTTGCAATATGATCATTGACACAGGAGCTAATGTTACCATCATTAGGAAAGATTTAGCTGAACAGTTTAAAGATAAACTTATTTGGACGCCATCCTGTGTTACCCTTCAGACTGCGTCTGGTGATAAGATCGACATAGCTGGGAAGTTAAAAAAATCACATTTGGAAGTGCCGCCTACCATCACACGGCATATGTGGCGGATATTACAGATCCATGCGCACTCGGATTGGACTTTTTAAGGAAATACAATTTTTCCTTAGACTTGAAAAACAACAAACTGCTTTCAGGATCTGAAGACATGACTATCCATCCTAAGAAGGGATCCTCACCTGGAAATGCCGACGCTTTGTCCGAAAGAACCAGCTCGAGAAACAGCCGAAATCATGCTAGGGTCGAAAAGAAACACCAGACTACCAGATATTCTCCATCTCAGAAGCTCTTCGGTCGAGACCTTCGTCTGCCTTGTGACCGCCTGTTTGATCGCCGTACGGATGCTCCTTCATCGCCTGAGGAACACATCCAAGATGCCCAGGCCCGGTTTGAGAGGATGCATCGTTCTGCACGAAAGCGAGTCAACTTGGCGACGGAGAAAATGAAGACCAGATGCGACACAAGAGCTACTAGACAGAGATCCAACAAAGGAGACAAGGTGTGGTTGTGGAACACGATTCAACGAAAAGGACTGAGTCCTAAATTACAGTCACCTTCAGATGGTCCATATACAGTGCTGAACACGAATCACGTCGAGGTTCGGATCCGTGAATCTTCGAACTCTTACGACAGGTTAGCACATTACTATGGCCATAGTACGTAATGTAAATAATTGTAAATAGTATCAGATCATGGTCCTTTTTGTTTTTTTTAAATGTGTATTTGATTTGATTTGTATTAAGTATTTGATTTGCATTTAGTATTTGATTTCTATTTAGTATTTGTTTTGTATTTAGTATTTGATAGCATTTGATTTGTTTAAGTTAGTTATTGCATTTATTGTTCATGTTGTTTGATATTGTAATGTAATGTTTATGCCACAGTTGTAAGTTTAGCTTCCTGTCCAGGGATTGTACTGCCCGGGACGTGCAGTCCTTGGGAAGGGGGCAGTGTTACGAATTTGGTATTTAAAAAGCTAATGTTAGTTTAATTATAAATTAAATGGTTTTATTTCTCGCGCAGTGCAGCGCGTGACGAATATTAAAAGAAAGCTAAGCCGGAAAATTAAAAATACAAGAGCGCGTGCATTAAATAAATAAATATCTCTTTTTGATTTCGAGACAGTACTGGAAAATTCTAGCGCGTGATTTTAAAAGCTAATAAAAGGAGGAAAACATCTCAGTTCGTAGTAGTTGCTTAGTTTGTTGTTGTTTAGAAAACTGCTGTTGTTGATTATAGCGAATTCGCGGATTAGCGTTCTTTAGCTGTTTTGAATTACGTTCTATTGTACATTTGAGTAGTTAAAAGATAACTACTGTGAGATATTGTGATACTGCATGATAATTTGAGAAAATTTAAGCATTTCTGTTGTGATAATAATAAATTTTTGTTCATTTTTCATCGGACTTGTGCATTCATTTCATAACGAACCCGTACGCACGCAACATTATTATAGAAATAAGATAAAAACATAAAGTGCTAGAAATCAGTGTTCTTATATTACTTTGGTGGTTATTAGTTTCGCATCACTTCCTCATTGAAGACTAGTGCAAAAAATATTAATAATTCGAGCACATTAACTGCCCTCAAAAGAAATAAAATCAAACTATTTCCCCAGTTATGATACCTATTTTGCCATCAAGAGTGAAGTTTGTGCTTCGAAATATGAAAAAAAAAAAAAAAAGAACGCATGGTTTAAAAAAGAACAGCTTTAGCAAAATTTGTTAGAATCTGTTATTAAAATCTGTGGTACGTTATTTTAATATTTAAAATATTTTCCATTATTAATAATGAAATTTCTAAGTTAATCCAGCTTTATTTATGCTTAAAAATATATAATTAATTTTAAAATGCCTACTCTTGTTATTATAATCCTACAATTAGGTAATTCTATAAACTGAGCTCAAGTGTTTCCAGCAAATATTTTCGGAAGAATTATTAAATATGTTTTAAAGCTATGATGTTTAAGCAATTTATGATTACAAATGTTTCGATTGCATTTCATTCCTTGTAGATCAATATTTTCTTTTACTTTTCTCTGTGCTTCGCATTCTACGAAATATGAAATATTTAATTAATATTCGGTGGGTAATAATCCAGGTGTAGGGTGAAGGGTGTGAAACAAGAAAGAGAGCGCCTGTTTATTATTTAATGCCCTAGGGTGCTTTTGCAGTGTTTTTGTTTACATTACTCTTGTATTTCAATAGAGCCAACGTGAAATACAAGGTTAACGTATTGTTGCGAATTTTGTGTTTAAATAGCTATATTAAGTATAATTATAATTAAAATTGTTGTATTTCCCCGTGCAACGCAGCGCGAAACAAATATTGACAGAAAGCTATGTCGGAAAAGTAAAACTAGAGGAGCACGTGCGTTTAACATTGAATAAATGAATATCTAGGTGATTTGTATGAAATTGAATAAATACAGCTGTGTTAACTGTAAGCGTAATTACATCCTCTTATTACTTTCCAAAAATCTCGAGACGCAGACATTACTAAAAATTTCTTGTTACCGCTTGAAAGCTATAAAAAGCCAGATAGAGAACATCACAGATCAGTTGTTTAGTTAGTTGCTTAGTTATTGTATTAGTTCCGCGTGAACTGAGATAAATCGGACTAGCTTTCTCTCTAAATGCACATCTGAAACGTTCTATTTAACGTTTTCGGTAGTTTGAAGTATAACTACTGATTATTACTGTGTGATACTGTGAACATTTGTACGAATATCTGTGAGGAAAATTTCTGAGTTCTAATATTTTTCTTTTGATAAGAACAAATTTTATTAACCTATTATCGGACTTGTACATTCAGTCTATTACGGACCTGTACTCACGCAACACCTTTTGGTGTCAGAAGTGGGATTGAATGTCAGTGACAAGAGCAATGGAGGGATAATTATGACAGTTAGTGGCAGCGTCCGCTGCGTTTAAAGACGACATGAGAGCTGTTAAATAAGAAATTAATTCAGGACAAGAAAAGACGGAAACTGGCCAAGAATCAGATGGAAGCTGGTTAAGAATCAATTACAGCAGAGATGAAAGCCATTCAAGAGAAGATTGAAGCAGGCCACGAAGAAAGGAAAACAGAAATTACCTGCATAATAGAAAAAGATTTTGAGGCTATGGAAAAGAGAACAGACATGGTTGAAAATAAAATTGTACAAATGTTTCTTCTGTCAAAAACAAATAAAAGAGAAAGTTTCTGCCGTGGAACAAGAAATCGATTAGAGAGTTTCTTCTGTGAAAGAACGAATAGAAGAGGAAGTCTCTGCCACGGAACAACAAACTGATGACAGGGTTTCTGCGGTGGCCAAAAAAGTTGATACCTTAAATAAATTTGTAGCGGCGGCAAGGAGCAATTTTGATGGGTTTAAAGTTTTACCCATGCTCTGCTCGTCTTTCTCTGAAGCTATCCGCATATGATGAGAAGACCTCTTAGTACAGAGGCACAAGTTTCATAGGCACAGAGGCATATGAGGTACAATTTTATATAGTGACCGACACGAATGGGTGAGTTTCCCAAGCTAAGGCCTGTAATCTCGCCGCTTCTCTGAGACCAGATGCAGCGGATATCCTTCAGAGTCTTCCCGAAGACCAAAGGCTAGATTTCGAAGCTCTATTCGGTGCGTTGGAATAGCGCTTTAGGGAGAAATGTTTAAAAGACTACAGTAGGTTTCAATTAAAATCCTGTTAGCAGAAGCCCTTGCAAACACTTCAGAAGATCGCCACGGCTATTGAAAGGCTGTCTCATCTCGCCTTTTCGGAGTGCCCGACCGAAACAAGAGAATTTCTGTCCCTGCAGTACATCATCGACATCATCCAGGATCCTGAAATACAGAAAGCCGTACGAATGGCAGATGTCAAGGATTTAAAACGCGTTCTGATGAACGCCATGAAATTTGAGGCAGCTCAGTAAGCAACTCCTAGAGACCACCACGCAATCAGAGCTGCTCAAGTCCACGAGCCAGTGGATCAAGTGATGTCTCCTTTAGATGATTTGTACAAAGTCAATGCTTTGATACGGAATTGGAGTGAGCACAAATTGACTCACTCCAAATGATAGAAGTGTGGTAATGAAGGCTACATACGACAGAATTGCAGAACATTCCAGGACACGGAACAAACCCTAAAGTGCTGGCTGGAACTGTGGTGTTGAAGGCCATATACGGAGGAATTGCAGAACGCATCAGGGCGCGGAAAATAACACCATTCCGCAACAAGGAAGCAAGAAACATATTAGTGCCTATCTTACGGAGCAGAGTTTGAATGGTAATGAGAAACTCTATTTTAAAGCTCTCAAGATTTTTGAAGTGAGTGGCAACATTAATGGTCTATTCATCAGTGGGCAAATCGATGGAGTTACTTGCAATATAGCCATCGACACAGGAGCCAATGTTACCATCATTCGGAAAAATTTAGCTCAACAATTTAAAGATGAACTTATTTGGACGTCATCCTGCGTTACCCTTCAGACTGCGTCCGGTGCTAAAATCGATATTGATAGAAAATTAAACATTATTGCCGCTTACCATCAGAGGGCATATGTGGCAGAGATTACAGATCCTTGTATTTTCGGATTGGACTTTCTAAGGAAATACAACTTTTCCCTGCACTTTAAAAATAACAAACTGCATTAAGCTTCTGAGGACATAGCTATACATTATCAGAAGGGATCTCGAAGTGGAAATGCCGACGCCTTGTATAAAAGACCCTGCTCAGAAAGCTGCCATTATTGTTCCAGGATCGAAACGAAATACGAACTGCTCAATCCCGTCGCACGACAAATTACAACATCAACATCGGCTGATCGAGACCCTTGGATTGACGATGAAGTCAGGAAAGACCAGCTGGAATATTACCTAACATTTCAATCTATAATCCTAAAAAGTTAACCAGAAGCCTTTTTTCTTTATTTTGCTGAGAGATATTTCAGAAACTTTCGAGATGTCTACGAAAGAGAAAGTAGATTATTGTTTTTCAAAAACTTGTTTAGTTGAGTTTTCTTAATAGTATTTTGTGAGGAGAATAAGAGTAAAATTAGAATTATTGTATACTATCACATATCAGTTACATATTTATTTTTAGATAAAAAAAAAACTAAATTCTGGCAAGTATCTAAGCGATAATTTTGTATTTCTTACTCAAGATCATTAAAACGAAGTACATATTCACTTAAAAGTAAAGAAATACTTTTCTTCTGATTCTCCTGTATCTTTAATTTAGATTAACTACAAAGCTCTAGTTCTTAAAATCGATATCTGAATACAACTAGCCTTCCTGCTAGTGATGACTAGCCTTCCTGCTAGTGATAACTAGCCTTCCTGCTTGATAAAAACAATCACATAAAGACTTCTTTTCATTGTCGTTTAGACTTGAAGAAACCATGACAGAGGCCTTCGTGTCATAACTTTAGAGGAAAAAATTAGTTCTTTATAAATATTAAAGATTTGCTCCTAAAAACTACTGTTAAGCAACCATTGGGTGGTATTTCTGAATGGTATCTGTTAAAAGGATTAATTAATTTTCCCATCAGAACAAGGAAAGACAATTGTCATTTACTGTCATTCATATTTCAGAATCGTTTCTTTAGAACTCAAACACTGTCAAATGCGTAATATAATCAAAGAGAAATAAGTACAGAAAACAAGGAAAACGAAGTTAAAACCTTGTAGGCATAGAAAAATGAAGATAAAGAAGCCACGTGCCGTAAAAATAAAATCAGAAAAATAAGTTTTCATGGTACAATTTGTTTTTCAGAGTACGTGACGGTAACAAGAATATTATGCATTAAGATCGTATCACTAAGAAATCTGAAATTATGGTCTATTATTTTTAAAATCTCGCTGTTAACTATGTTTCCACTCAGCCTTCACATGAAACTTTAATTTCAGTATGAAAAAATCTTAGTACGTTATTTTTTCAATCAATTTAGCATACGCAAACGAAAAATGAAATTACAGACACTCTCTATTACCATTTTGATTCGTTAATCAAATGTGCGCTTTTATATTCATCCTATTTTTTCGCTTCTTTAAGTAAACATAATTTTAAAGCCAGGCAACCAAAAATTAATTTTGTAAAATTTCGAGTTAAAGTATTAGAATAAAAAGTTTTATGGGTTTCAGTGCCTACTAGAATACCACTAAAGACTTCTAGAAAAAGAATCTGTTTAAAATTTAATTTGCGTTTGTTTACTATGAAATAGAAAAACGTAAGTAATTAACATTTTAGGAGTTCTGTTCTATATAGTAATAAATAAAATACAGACATATCAACTAAATGATAACACAATAATAACAACTAAACTGAAATCGAATCTTTAAAAAAGGTTTGCTTTCCATCATAGGTATGGGTGCCAGGAGTTCCATTGCGTAGCTTTCCTATTTTTTGCGTTACATTACATTATACTACCAGTGCATTATTGAACTATGTGAACAGCAAATTTCTGTTAGCTGGTTTCTCGATAAAAACTTTTAATTTAGCTTTCAATCTGCAACATACAAAACGCGCCGCCTAACTGGGAAAGTGGTTAGCGACACTGACTGCTATACCGACGAGCCCGGGTTTGAATCTCGGAGAAGGCATCGATGTTTGTAAATGTTGAGTGTCTGTATATAAATATATTTACAAATGTCATATCCTCAGCCATCCAAAGTAATCTTTTGTAACACTAACCCTTGTTACATAAAACTGCTATACAAAATTCAGTTCATGGCATTCATTTGCGTATAATACGGAATTAAAATGTGATATTGATTTCATAATACGAAACTGAAATTCCATTGGCTTTACTACAAATTGCATGTAATGAGGAACTAAAATTTAAAATTTCATTTGCAAATTTTCAGTAACGCAATTTTAAACGATGAAATTTTGTCTACTGTCGTATCAGTTAACAACACGATAGGCGATGATTTCAAATGTTTTATGAGGCAGTTTAAGAAGAGTAAAATTTTATAAGGTAGTCAATGCGCGCATAAAGTTGGGATGAATCTTAAAAGTTTTGAATCTCTTGAATATTCCACATTCTTTTCATAATATTATTAATAAGATGAAAAATCTTTTACTTAATATTAAAAGCTTAAAGAAGCACACGTTAATAAGAAGGAAAATTATTCGGTTCGCTTTCTTATTCACTTGCGTTTACGTGAAAATTTATTTAAAATGAATCTTTGGATAATTGTAGTATTTTTTCCTACAATCTCATTCATACAGTAGAAATGGTACATTCTAATTTGAAATTCAAGTTATGGAACGTGAACCTCATTTTAATACTAATTTTATATTAGAAATCTAGGTATTTCAAATTACAAGCATTCCCAAACTTCTTAATAGCTCGAAATGAATAAACTACCTTAAAAAAGGTTATCTAGATTAAGAGTCATCTATATTCAGACAGATATCTTCATATCATAAACAAGTGTCAAAATCTCGGCTTAAGACAGAAAAAGACCCATAAATGATCTTTGAAATCTGTGAACTGTCGGGCTAGTTAGTTTAAAGATTGATAATGTTCCCATTTCTGGGCTAAGAAAGTAATCGTAATTCAAATTTACCAACATTTCTGTTATTTAATTTACTTTTTAATAAGTACGGAAACGATATTTGCGTTAGGGATGATTGTTTGAATTTTCAATTTCTGTAACCTTTCAAAATATTTGAAATTCGAATCCGCGGATTTTCGGGTTTCGAATATTTCGAATTGCAGCCTTAACTGTAAAACTTTTAATCCACAAATTTTGGCAAGACTAATACTATCATTAACATCAAGAAACAGCAGAAATTCTAATTAGAAAAAAGAACTCGGTTTTTTCACAATCATAGAATTGGAAATTTGATTTAAAAAGAATCAGGAAAATAATTATATAATTTGAAATTTTATTGAAATATACATTCTTAAATTTGCCTTTCATCAAATGCACATCTGAAATTAAGATTTATTTAGGTATTAAGTGGCTTATCCTTATTACTATAATTAAAGCATTACCTTCTTATCCCTTATTATTATGGAAAGGATTTCGAGAGATTCCAGAACGTTTTAGAATTAGAATTCTAGACAATACATATCCGTCATAACTCTCTAGTTTTTTTTTTCCTTTTGCTGTTGTTTTGCCGTAAAATGCTTTAATCCATGAAAATGTAATTCAATGATCATCTGATGTACAGGTTGTTTATAATTAAAGTTGCCCTATTTAGACTTTCACTATAAATCCCGTTCTCAGAGATTTATTTCATTATTATTTATTGGTGTTGTATGGACCATGGGGAAAAGAAAACTACAATAAACATTAATAGTTCAAATATCGACCTCTAGGTGAGAAAAGGGCTCCTGAAGAACAGGAAACACAAAACTTTATTTAATTAGAGCATTTGTGCAATGTGCATTACATTTCCGTCAATCACATTTTCAAAACGCGCTCTAGCGCGTTCAACAGTCGCAGGAAATGTTTCTCAATCAATTGAAACATATCCTTGCTTTCAGTTGAAGAATAGTCCGTATACTCCCTCTACAGACACGATCTTTCAAGAATCCCCCCAGCCAGAAGTCAAGTTGATCCAAGTCCGGAGCAAGAGGAGGCCAGATATTTGGAAAACTTCACAAAATTACCCGATCATCTCTAAAGTGGGCACCAAATACTGCCTTCACTAATCTGATAATGTGACTTGGTGTAACATTTTGCATGGAAGCAGTTCTCATTCTTGTAAATGTTCTAAAATTCTAAATGTTCTAAATTCTTGTAAGGCAGGAATGACTTGCAGAAACTGACATTCGTGATGGACTATCTTTGACAGCCTTGAGGAGTGTTCTTTTCAAAGAAAAAGGGACCGAAATGAAATCAGTACCGTATACAGTAATGTAATCAGGATGCAGAGGAAGTTCATGCAAAACATTAGGACTTACAGTACGCAATATGCGACAGCTTTGAACATTAACTTCTCTGTCTAAAGTAAAATGTGACTTATCCGACCTTAAAATGTTTCATGGCAGCAACGTCATTGTAAACGGTTATTCTGGCCAAAAGAAGGCTACCAAAATCAAAGCTTTTCTTCGGGTCACCAAGATGCAGCTCTTACAGAAATTGGATCTTGTACGGATACCATTTTACAATGGATCATAGAACCTTTTGTACTGTTGTCCAAGTAAGAGATAAAAAATTTAAACATGAACGTGAAAGGGCAGTAATTTTGAATTTCTACAATTTATTCTAATACAGTTTATTCTAAACTACAATTTCCAGAAGAAAGTTCCAAACATTGTATTACTAGTGCGAACTTTCTCTTGATTGCTTAAGTGTTGCTAGCTGTTAGAAATATTTTCTAAACAAAAATCATACAAGAAGTACAAATGTATATTTTTCATTTAAGAAATCTTTCTATGCTGTCTTTATAACAATATCAGAATCAATGTAGTAAAGCGTAGCAACAACAAGAGCAGCAGCTACAGGAACAATGTAGCAGGCCACTACAATGACATCGATTGCTTCGCAAGCAAAAGAACAAGTAAAATAAAAACTTACTTTTAAATTGAGAAATTAAAACTCTTCCCCCTCCTTAAAAATATAGAATTTTAATTTATATCTCTGTATGTAGCTTTCACATTATTTGTACATTTTTGTGTGCATATGAAGAAGAGCGGCAAATTCAGGGACCGCTCGAAGCATCAAAAGTTCTAGTTAGGCCACTGGGTATAGGATGGTTATTCTTTCATTGACGGCTACTTAAAACTCTTGGGAAAATGCTATACTTTTAGTGTCTTATATTAATTCAGAATTTTATTTATTCAGGATTCCAAGTATAGCATTTTTACTTAATTAAGATAAAAATTTTCTGAAAGATGTCGCTCAGATTGAACTTCAGTTTATATCTTCTAAAATTTTATGACTTCAGTTAATTTATTTTTAATTAAAAAACCTGTGACAAAAATATTGTAAAAATAAACATATTACAATTATATTACAAGATATTTTATCCTAAGATCATGATTTTTCTATAAAATTACTACCAATTTAATTTTGGATTTTGATATCAAGATTTGTGTCTTTTCTTTCATTTATTTTCACATACAATTAAAGGAGTTATTTTTTACGCCCTCTGCTTATGCCCAGAGTTTTCCAATCTTACAACATGAATTCTGTTAAGGAATCTATTGTTTCGCATTTTTAAAGTTAAATGAATGTCATAGAAATTCGTGCAATGGATACAAGCGTTAAATATGAGTAACATTTAATGTTTTAGGAATTGATTCCCTACCAAACTAATGATGCTAAAAACTGATTTGAATTGGATCTAACAGTGCAGTAGCAATCTGAAAAAAGTACAATTGTAAAGCTGGAATCTGAATGTCGTGCTTTGTCGCAGCATAGAGATGATAGACTAAAAGCCACATGTTAGTTCCCCTTCATATAACTGTTCTCTTTTATAATAGAGGAGGGGGGGGTTGCCTGCACTTTTATGCACACTGATGACAGTTTGCCAAAGCATAATCATTCACTAAGGCGATATATATATATATATATATATATATGCTGATTTTACATATATGTGATGTACCAGCTTTAGTCGTAGCTTAAATTATCAGACGATAAGTTTAAAAAAACAGGATCCATTTATTATTATTCAGGAGAAATAGCAGTTACAAAATCAGATATCCAGAGTAAATAAAAAAGAACTACTAATAACTTTTTGTATGAAGTTTACTGCATCGTGACATTTAAGAAAAAGCCCCCGATATTCCTTTGCGAGTCCTTTTATAGCCTTTGGAAAGGCGGAGCTTCCAAGAAATGACGTCAGCCAATCCAGTTCGCTTTAAATATTTCCAGAACATTCTATAACTGTACGTGTAGAAAAGGCAGGAAAAACAACTTGACCACGGGGCTGTGGAATTAATTCTACGTACTTTCAAATAAGAGATCGTCGCCATTAAAAATAAAAAGAACATACAGTTAGAATTCTAAGTGTATTCTTGACTATGGAATTTTATTATTACATATATATATGCTGATTTTACTCACATATATATATATATATATATATATATATATATATATATGTGTGTGTATAAGTATAAATTAGAATTGAAAATAGTAATTCATCCTTTTAATTTGGGAATTTAGCCTGTGTATTCTGAAAATAATAACAACCGTTTCTGGATTGCGCCATTTCTAAATCAATTCAAATATGTAACGCTAATGACGTAGCTAATTCGGAACTTAACTTGAAATATTGAGACCCGCAACCATTCTCATAAGCTAGCATAGTGGATAACTGAGTAGTTTGCTTCTACCTCTGTTCTAGCTTGAAGCTTTTCTTGACGCTTGATGCTTTTTTCCCTATCGCAACGTAATCTAAAATGTAACTATTCTGAAACAGGCACGATTCGTGTGCCTAGTTAATTGTTGTCGCAAAATGTTCGAATACAATAAAAGAAATATGATTTAAATCTGCTATGACTGCACTTATTACATCTATATGACTCCCGAGTTTCTTCATCATTCCGGATTTACTATGTGTGCTTCAACATTTATTTCCGTCATTTCCAAATCTTTACATATACGAGTATATAGCTGTCAACACATTTACGAAGATCGATTTTCTCTCACCTTTACTCCGCAATACCAATATACAGATGTTTAAATTTTCTGTTATGATTTATAAAGCAAACGAAAATTCCTTCTTGCACATTAATGGCCTGTTCCATCGATGTTAGCACCTTATGAAGGTGATATCATATAAGTTAAAAATTGATTTTCGTAAAGGTGCTGGGACACTATTGAGAAAGCTTTTACTGCCCGAGCTATTTAATAACGGTTCCATTGTTATGGCGAAAAATAGTTCTCCTACTCTAACAAGTGTACCTGTTAGAGTGCAGGCTTTTCTGTAAACATGTAGCCGCTATCTGAACTCGTGGCTTCTCCACACAAACAGGTGTCTTTGTAGAGACCATTCGATTTGGAACAGAAAACTCTAGAAAGAGAATTTCTCCATTATCCTCGCCGGTATCCAAACCATAGATAATCTAGTTAATAGGTGAATATGTTAACTGCTTAAATTACAAATCGCTCACGGGGAGGTAGAAATGAGGAAATAATTCGTCGTAACTTTACCGCTGGATTATTAACCTTTCTTAAAATAATTTCCTCTTCTTGATGTATGAAGTTATTGTTCCCTTGACCTTGAATTTAATCTTGATCTAATCAAATATTACAAATCCAAAATTCTCTTCATATGCCTTCTCGACTTGCTAATTTGTTGTGTTTCTCAATCCTTTCCAAATATTTTATGTATCAGAGATTGCGGTATAGATGACGGTTTTGATTCAGGACTCCTATTTGCTTACGCAACTGCATTTATAAAACTATGAGATTTATTCAGGTACACTTGGAATTGCATTGTATCCGGATAATTTTGAAATTGGAAATGAGCTCGGATAATTTTGCAACAAGTTTTGGAAACAGCTTAAAATTTACATTACGATTAATGTTGCTTCCTTATACGAATGAATTTCGTAATGTTTATAATTCAGTTTTTCTCCACCTGTTCATTTTTATATGAGTTTTCGTTGAAATAACAAAACTATCGATGCGTTAATTTATATAACAATTCGAGATTGACATAACAGAGGATACTTTCCTATGCTATTCAACGAAAAATTAGATTTTTCAACCAGGGTAATTTACCAAAGCATTTAATTATAAAATGAAATTTACTCGCTTTACAATCGTCCTGTACTGGGTAAACGGCCTTCATTATTAAAATGTCCAGTGACTTTATTAATTACACATACCCTTATGAATTTTACATTTAAACTTTTCGAACATTTTACACCTCGAAGGAGATTATTTTCATTTAATATAAAAATCTTCTTCTAGCAATATTGACGCGTGAGAAGAATAGGAAGCGTTTAGAAGCAGCCTTTAGCAAATAATACTGCTGCGCGAAATACCATTTTATTAACAACTATTGACGTGATCTCGTGCACAGCGGATTATTCAGAACGTTACCATTCGGAACAGCATATGATTTTTAATCTAAGTTTCAAATTTAATCATTTTGTTATCGATTAAGAAAAAAAAATATTAATTTAAAGTCAATTCCTACTTAGGTCAACAAAGAAAAATTTTAGTTTAGTTACTTTTTATTAACATTATTAACATTTTTTAGTTTCTAATTTATGAAGCTGATGGTGGTCAATAATTTCTCCTTCTATCCATCTCTTGTAATGCTTCATTATTGCAAGGAACCTTTCCAGTGAGTATCGACAGTCCAGTTCTTCAATTAATATTCTATTTAATGATTTCAGACGTCTCAAAGCGACATATGCTTGCCCTGCTGCTGTTACATTTTAAACATATATTATTATACGTTACCATAGATATATGGGGAGAATTTTTGCTACATTATGGGACATTACATCCTCTTCATCCAACTATAAAACTACAATTCTTTAATTCCATACACTTTTATAAAAATCTTTAGAACTCTATCTTACTATTGCCACTTATTTTTGTTAAATATTACAATCCCATTAATCAGTCATGTGCTACTATTTATAAGCTGTTATAAAATTAGTTTTTACCCCACGTGAGAATTCCTAACAAACGGTCATTATTTGTAAGTCTTAATAACAGCATATCTTTAGTTCCGATAAACAGGAATAAAAAAGTAGGAATTGACTTTAATATGTGAAAAAAACTGTATTAACATCAAGTGTCATCGACTACAAGTTTCAAAAAATGCATTTGAACTTGAGTGGATGAATAAAAAGTATTTTATTAACGATTGAAAATTTGAACAAGATATAGGAAGAGTGAGAGCTAATAGTAGGAATTTAAAAAGAAATAAAAGCAAACTTAATAGTTTTAAATACTTTTTTTACTTTTATCAATGCATGTAATTTATATAAAAATAGATTTAATTTTAAATATAACCTTTCATAAAAATATAATAATTTTTATGAACATTCAATACCGTTTAATTAACAAAACACGACTGTTAAGTCATGTTATATAACCGCGCCAGAATCTTTGCTTTACGTTTTTATCCCATTTTACATTATTTAAAAATAATTTTTATCGTAAACTCATTTTGGATGTGCTAGATTATAATCTGCCTAATGGACTGAAATTAATTCGGCTTACAATTTTTTTTAATTCTACTTGAGTGTGTAATTAGAAGTGAATGTCCGGAATAAATACTTAAGATAATAAATTTGAAGTTAGCATTTTTTTCATGATCCTCTCTGGGTTTCCCAGAACCGAACCTATGTATTTTTTTACGCCTGAAGCAAGGAGGTAGACATGGACCTGTAACTAAAATCAAATTAACTATATCTCTATAATGTTACGTTCAACAGAATTAACTATACTAAATCTTAACATAATTCGTACAATGTTTATAATCATAACTTCACGCATTCATAAACATTATACGTAATAATTATGAAAACCTTAAAAGTTCTTTCTGAGAAATAGCAAACAACACTAAAATAATATATAAGCGTGTTTCATTAATGTTCAAGCTATTATTTTATAATTTAACTTTTTTTTTATTTAACGAAAAAACTCGATAGTATTTTCAAGAGTCTAACTGATTATTTAATTTATATGGCGTATAGAAAATGGTAATATTTGACAGATTTTTGGACCAAATAAAATTTTGCATAATTTGAGTTTTTTAATTTTTAAACTCTTATGAATCTTTCACCCTACCACTAGCAGTTGGCAACGTTAAAAATGTTTTCATTGATTCAGATATGATTGAATTTCTTTAAATATTTAAGGAATTTCAAATATATCTGTATTGCTGAATTATCCTTAAAAGATTTAAGTTTGCTTTATAGACGAGATTTACTGAAACAACGTGGTCTTTATAACTAGGTACTTCTTATGGAATATACGGAGCAAATTTTCGTTTGGATAATTAAATGTTAAATTAGAATTTAGTCCTTTTTAAAGTATCCTTTTTAAAGTACCTAAGCGTCTTCCCTTCTCGTAGGCTGATAGAACCCATTTGATTTGACATACTCAACCCAACCTAATCTAAACTAACCTAACATTTAAAGGGCCTAAATTAAATGACTTTAATATCTCACCATTTGCAAACTGGAAATTGGAAGCTCTTTCGTATGATTTTTGATACAGTAAACTCTTACCGAACTCTGACTTTCTGAATGCGATTTTGCGTTTATGTCTTTTTTTAATTCCCTCCTTTTAATTCGCCCAAAGTGAAACTATTTGTTACGCGTTGGGATGGTCCTGGCTTGAAATTTCGCTGATTAAGTAAGTTAAACATTGCTTAGAACAGCAAAACCTCAGCTTTAAATTTCTACTGAAGCCCTGACAGCACTGCATCTAAATGTAGAGTTTTTATATTCCTTCCACCGAACACAATTTCTTAATCCAACCAATGGGTCAAGGAACCAAAACAACGTTCAAAGCTTATTATGTAACGCGTGCTTACATCTCTGCAAATAAAGCACTAAAAGAAGAAAAGCGCAGTATAATGGTATTTTTGGAAGCAATTCAACGCGAGACACTTCATAGAAATAATTAAATTCGCATCGGAACAAATGAATTCACCAAAAATGAACACTTACTGGCATCAGCGTTGGGCAGAAGTTGTCAACAATGAAAAAAAATTTTCATCGATTGAAAGTGAAGCCAAAGAAATCATACAAATGGGAAAAGAAATGGGTGGCGAAGAATTTTCAGATATGGAAGAAGAAGAAATCCAAGAATTAGTCAAGAATGACGATTGTGAAATGACAAAGAAAACATTGGATGATTTTACAACATTAGCAGACGATAAAAGCAGCACAAATGGAGAAGATAACGAGCCTTTAACGTACAAGAAGTTAAACAAATTATTAATATAGGCACAGGAGTCTGATTTTGTAATGCAGATTTACCCAAATGAAGAAAGAAGAGAATACTTTATGAAGGGTACTGAAAATCTTTACACGTTTTACTGCGAAGCATTTAATGAGTTGCATCAGACGCTGTCCCAAGCAAAAATATCAGCTCTTTAAACAGAAACATTGTATAATGCTGCTACTTATTAAGCGGTAACAGTAGTCTATGCAATTAACATTTGAATCATTTTCCTTTTAATTGCAACGATATTTATGTTTGTATTAATTATCACATTTTCTTAATCTGAACGATACCCAATTGGCTTTTTTCTTAGAAACTTAACTTTGTGGAACTGGATTTTGCAGCATGCGCAAGGCATTAATGACGTAACCCCCCCCCCGCATTCGGAAAGGGTTTACTGTATCTTCAATTTAGTTATGAGATTAAAATAACAAACATTTCTTTCATTTCTACCATGAAAATATATTTTTCTGAAACATTAAGTTTTTATCAGTGAGTTTTGACAGTCTCCTTTCTTAACTATTCTTTTTAACTTCTATTCATACACTGCATGCATATATATATATATATATATATGTACTTTAAAGCAACACTTTCTCTTTTCTGAAAAACATTTTTCTCTCATTTTCGGTGGGAAAAGAGATAATCCTTCTGTTATATTTGATTGTTTAATTCAGTTTGGCAAACGGAAAAGAGCTTTTTGCCTAAAAGATAGCATAATATTTCATTTTACAAAGCCATAAATAAAATTTTAATCTGATTTTCTTAAAGAAACTGTCACGTTCAGCATATTATAAAGGCTCGTCATTTGATGTCTTTTATAAGTTTGAAATCTATATAAACATAAAATGATAATAGTGAAGCTAACGAATGAAATAAGAGGTAAAGAAAATAATTCTCGTAAAAATGTTGCGTTAGTTAAAATACTAAATCTAAGAAGATCTGGTTTCTTAGAGTCTAAGAAACCAGAACATCTGAATCTCGAAACGGTCCAATCCCAAAGCAGCGCTGATTTTGGGTCTTTTCATATAAACTATATGTAGCCTGTAAATGAATTTTAAATATTTTTTCAAACATTAAAAAAAAACTTAACAAAATAATTTTTTTATTTGAACAGAATGGATTACGCATGAAAAATCATCCATTTTAGACTTGAGTTATGCCTTTACGATACTTAGAACACCTTGTAAAATGTCATGTCGCAGAAATAAATGATAAGCGAATATGAGCATGCAAAAGAAGCTTATTTGTGACTAAAACTCATAGAAATCCAGTCTTCATTTATTAACCTCAAAATGCTATTAGTCTCGAAAGCACGATTATGCGCTCATTCATTTTGAATGTCCACTGTAAATGCATTGTTTCACTTCTCATTTAAGATTGTTGCCATTCGAGGAAAGATAAATTATCTTTCAGATTTAATCTTTTTGTTATTTATTAACAAACTAAGTAGTTTAAGGACGATAGCTGCAGTTCTAAATAATATTTTTTCTTGTAGTTTCTATTTGGAATGATTTAAATAAAAAAGCATTTAATTCATCATATGTGTCATTAAAACATTAAATACTTCTATAGAATACACATACGCACAGGAATACTTAGAATATGCATAAATATGTTTATAGAATATTAATCATATTTGTTATGGAATAGGAAATATTTTTATGGAATAATTAAATTTTAGAGAAGACATGTTTTTTTACTTTTCAAATATACTGATCATATATATATATAAATCTGTCATGTAAGTTTAAATATGTAAAAATGTAGACCAACATGGCATGCATACATGTCATGCATATACATGCGTAGACACTTTTGTTTAAACATCACGCTGAAAACGATGTTTGGAGGATTTACAGCAAGAATCAGCGTAATATTTATAAATTTGAGATACTCTAGCAGTAGTGTAGCATAAATTTACAAACTTATGCTACAGTGCCCCAAATTTATAAATATTACACTAATTCTTGCTTAAATTGCAGATTACGCTGATTCTTACTTCTTTCACTCCTCCAGTATTGCATATACATATTATTCTAAATGTATAAATTTATATAGTACAAAACGTTTCGCTATTCCACCTAGCCCATTTGTATTAAAAAACTCTACTGATAAATCATATTAAACTTTAAAACAGCCCCTTCAGGCGAGCATCAAAATCTGAACCCTTTGAGATTGTTTCCTTTTTTACTTCCTTGTACGAAGTAAAAAGAAAGTATTGTAATCGCGAAAGTTTCAGGCAGCATATTTCAACGAAAATATCCATTTTGACCGCTATCGAATGCAATTTAACGATGTTTTTAAGTGATATCTGCACGTAAGGACAGAATAAAAGACTCTTTTCCTTCAAAAAAATTATAAAACTGCTTTAAAATTAATTCTGAAGAGAATTTTTCGTGGCGACTGTACGAACGTATGTACGTACGTACGTTCGTGCGTACGTACGTATCTCGCATAACTCAAAAACGAGTAGCCTCAGAACGTTGAAATTTTGTATATAGGACTGCTATAACATGTAGATGTGCACCTCGTATTTTGGTTGCAATCGGCCGCACGAAACGTATATAAATATATTTAAATATATATATATCCACTCTGTTACCCGGCTCAGTGATCTCAGTTTCTTTACTCTTATATGTTTGTAAATTGTACATTTTTTGCTTTAAAAATGATTGAATTATGTTGTTTTTATCGTCCGGTTAAGGTTTTTATGCCTTTAGTAAATATGTTTGCAATATTTTTAGAATTATCAACAATTTTAAAGTTGTTTAATTTCCGCTAAGCCTGTTTTTAATGGCGGCCACTGATGTTTACATTTGAAACAGGAGACTAGTGGATTTGTTGCCAATCTAGAGAAACTTAGCTTCGCAACAACAAAGATAACGCGTTCATTTATTATTGCCAATTAAATCATGCTTAATTCTTTTTGGAATTTTTTCGAGGAAATAAGTGTTTGAGATTTACTTCGTAATTTTTAATATAGATATTTTGCGTTTTTATGTATTTTTGCCTTCTCGCGAAGCGAGAATTGAATTAATTCAATGAGAAATACTCAATCGTCTGTGAAAAACTGTTTTTTTTTTTTTTTTTTTTTTTTTTTGTTTTGTTTGCTTAATTTCTTTTATACATCATTCTAGCTTTATTAAAGTATTTGAATAGAACATGTGGCAACGATTAGATAATTCTATTCTTTAAATGATATAAATTTTGTGCATTATGAGTTATAATATGAACGAAATATATACGTTAACTGTTATATAATTATTGGATTATATAAGAGTTAACTTAGTTTCCGTTATATAATTACTACATAAGTTAGCTGTTATATAATTATTAATACTGTTAAGTGAATCTGGCGTCAGAGTGTCGCTATGGTGAACAAATACTAGAGTGAATTTTAAAGAATGCATTTATTCTATTGTGGTTTATGCGCTGTCGGCGAAGTAGATTTAATTCAATCCAATAAGTTTAAATGAAATGCAAGAAAAAATGCATATAATTTAATATTCCAATACAAGGAAGTCATGTGGTGTACGCATCAGATTTTTTATTGTCATTATTAGGACTACTATTATTATTTCTTAAAATACTTCTACTTTTTAACTCACGATTGAGTAGTGATTTCCAGCATTCTGCTAATTAAAACATGTACTGTTCATGCTGTAGCATATTGTAAAGTAACATCTGTTTGTTCTCTTTTTTAGTTGCAAAGCAACTGGGATTTCCACTCAAAGTACTCCATTGCCAAGAAAAGAAAAAGTTAGAATTCACATTAGAGCAAACAATAATTATGTAAGTTAGGCTATGTATATATAATATATTGTGAATATATGTAATATAATATGTAACAGAATGTATACATATGTGTGTGTATACACATACAAAATGTAATGGAAGTCTTATTATGTAAAATGCCTTTTCTACATAGTGGCATTAAATATTATAATAGAGTTGAGGATTCTGGAGTAGAAATATTAATGCCAGTAAGCAAGTGAAGTAATTTTGCATATAGGTCTTATAATTTAATCTCCTTTTATATCTTCATGAAACTAACTGGAGATATAAACTTAAGCCCTGTTACATAGCATCACCTGGTGTAATGGTGCAATCAATGTAGAGAGGCTAAATCCAACTGAGAGGTCTGAATAAAGCTGCCATTAGGTTTATGCTGAAGTAGAGTTACAGAGATTCTTCTTTTGGCATGCATTAAGAAACAAGTTGAAAAGAAATCGGTATACGGCAGATCTCATCAAAGCAGCTCTAACAACGTTTGACTGTAAACAAAATGCAAAAATTAATTAAATCATTCGTTATGCTGGAAGTACTTTTGAATTCTTTTGATGAGACAAAATTTAATTTATTCAATTCTTAAAAAATATATTAAATGAATTCAGAAAGCAAATTTCCATAGGATTGTAACTAGAAAGGAAACAAAATTAGATAGAAACATTTATTGAATAGATACAGTAGCTCTAGATCTACTTTCGACGTATTCACCACCGGAATGAGACATTTGTTATGATGTGGGATCAACTTTTGTGTTCCGTTGCTGTGCTCTCTCTTCTGGGATCAAAATCAATTTGTTTTATCCACCTGCACAACTTCGTCGTTTTGAAAATGCTTACTGGATAAGAGTTTCTTTAGATGCAGAAAAAGATGAAAATACCTGAGCGCGAAATCAGTATTAGATGAATGGTGATCAAAAATCCTCCAGCAGAAGATATGTATTTCTCATCCCAATACACTCGTCATCGTAAATGTCTTGATGATCTTCGGAAAATTGCTTGCGTTAATGGCACCCCAGCTTCACTCTCATGATATAAGACCCACAGATATGATACAATTGAAAATAAAATGCCTACCGACTTTCATTATAAAAGAAATCTCACTCGTAGCAGGGACAAAAATAAGGGCCGACATTTTAAGCTTCTATAATTACGATAAAGTGAAAGCTGTTGCATAAGACAGATACATCCTAAAATTTACAGCCATATACATTTGCCTTTCTGAATGCATGGCCTGCCATGTTTTGTGAATGGGAGAAATTAATTTTCTGAATGCTCCTCATAATAATGGCTTTAAGAATGTCACCATTTAATTATTTTGCACTATGTCAATTGCTTTTATATACACCTGTCCGAGAGGCAGATAAAATATGTATCTAAATTCCCTTACCAAAACAACGTAAACTATTAAGGAGCATGAATACATAAGAAGCATAGCAAAATAGACTTGAAATAGTTAAGTACCGGAAGAAAAGCTTTTATATTTGTTATTAAGTTTTTGTTACGATGTTTTTCAATGTTTAAAATAACCTTTAAAAATCCGAAAATCAAAATATTCCTGAAAGATGTTGAAAAATAAATTCTGAAAGCATATTTAGCTTCTTTACTCAAACATGTTCGTTTTCATATAATTTAGTTTCCCAAAGCTTAAAGTTGTTGAAGACTAAATATATAAATAAATTATTTGTATTTGATAAATCAGTCACGCATTAATTGGTACCTATTCACCTAGAAGAAAAACCAATTTCATTTGGTGAATACTAAGCATTAATCAAAATTTTGACGTGTTTTTGAACGTCCATATGAAAGTAGGTTTGTGCGGAAAAATTCAAGGTCATCGTTCAAAATGACAACTTAGGGAAAAGTTGTCATTTTCAACGTATAAAGTATTTTGTTAGCAATGAATAAGTGACATATTCAACAAAAAACACTTTCTAGAATATTCTAATAGAATGTTACTTGGCAATGAACCATTTTCTTTACAAAAGGATACAAATAACATAAATTTTCTACAGCGATACCTTCTCTTTGCCCATATTAAAATCAAATTAAGCCTTGAAATTCGTTAAAGTACTTGAAAAATAGAGATTTTACAAAATGTGTTTGTAAATTTAATTTTAATTCAATATCTTTGACAGCTTAGACGTTATTGTTTTATTCCGAAGTGCTTCAAATACGTGTTTGTTTTACATTTAAATACTTTTTAATATCATGTATGCTACTTTTTTAAAACAAGTATGCTGTACCTGAATCATTAATTTGTCTAATTTAAGGGGACTCATACACCTTAAACCCCTCATGATCTTCGAATATGTGACTATTGCAAGAATTGGGATATTTTATTTATTTTAAAAGCAATTACTTCCAACCTTTTACAGCTGACTACATAATATAGCTGCTTTAGAAACTAGTAACCAGAAAGTTTGTGTTGCCACAAATAGTTTTGTAATTTAATCCGCTTTGTGACAAAATATTTCGGCATGTTTCCACCTTGCGCGCATGATATTTTAAAAATGGCTAATGGTACATACTTGAAATTGGATGGAATTCTTTATATGGGCACTATTTTCGAACTGAACCAACAATGTGATAAATATTTTAATACAGAAAAATTTTATGGACGAAAACATTACAAATTTTGTTAATAAAATACATTTTATAAACTCAACTCAAAATAAAATAAAAATTGAACACGAAATTTTTAGAATTTTAGGTTCACAGTAGTTTCTAAATGTTATAAAAGCTATATATTAAATATGGAATTAAATTATGAAAAAGAATATTTTAAACTGTGCGCGCAAGTTGGAAACATGATGAAAAATGTTGTCACAAAGCGGATTAAATTATAAAAATATTTGTGGCAACACAAAATTTCTGATTACTATTTCAAAAAGCAGCCATATTATATAGTCAGCAGTAAAACGTTGGTAGTAATTGCTTTTAAAATAAATAAGTTATCCCAATTCTTGCAACAGTCACCTATTCGAACATCTTATGGGTTTTAAGGTGTATGAGTCCCCTTAAATAAAGAGAATATATTGAGAATTTTGAGAACAAAATTATTAATATTTATCATTCAGCTTTTTAAAATGTTAAAATCTTTAATGTTTTGAAATTCAAAGAGATAGCATTTTATCTATTAAAGCTAAATACTGAAATAAAATTATTTAATTAATATTTTTGATTTAAACATTGAACAAAATTGGAGCTTAAACTAACCCTTTAAATAAATCCCAGATGCAAAAGAATGAAAATTCCTTTTAATTTAATCACATAATAAATGAGTTTTGCAGCATTAAAATAATAAGGAAATATTTTAAATCGCAACTTCGTTAACACTGCATGTCGCTTAATATAATTGATTATAATGACATTGTAAATTTAACTATAACCTAGAAGGATATCTAACTTACTTTCCCAGACTTCTAATTCTTTTAAAATAACTTTCCTTCGAATTTACTTATTCCAAGGGAATTTAAATTATCTGTAAAATAATTCATCCTTTTCTTTTTCGTCTTATGTTTAATTTTTTTTTTCTTTCATTTCCTATCTGAATAATTCAGTCTCTTCCGTTTTCTCTCATTCCGACGTAGCCTTTGCACAAAATTTCGTTCTCTGAGACAGCATATATGCACTTTTCTTAGTAATTATATATAACAGAGGTCAAACTTAAACATCCATTTATTCAGCTTATTTCAGGTTCAATGTCCTAAGCATATGTTCAGCAACTACAGACTAGTAAATAAATACCATCTCCAACAAACAGTTTGCTCACAAAAGCAACGGTAGCTTTAATCTTTCTACAATCACTCAATAATTATTATGCCTAAAATTTTTAAAATCTTATAACATTTCATCAGCTGCTGTATTACCATATTTTCAAGTTACTGGTTTACGTAATTTATATTTTGTTTCTTAAACTTTATGAACAAATCTGGAACTATTTTCTTTGAATGACGACATTTAGAACTGTTTTGACCTCGATTGTATTGGTGGTACTGTTCAGCACGGTTGCCGAGATATACTTTTCCAAAAGGCCTGCAGATCCTAAGTCTAGAGTGGAAAGTAAGTATTTCTTTGATTTAAACACATTTTATTTCTATCTTAAATAATATAAATGTTTTGTTATAGTGTCTTTCAAAATTATGTAAATAACCTTCTCTTATAATAAAAGCATTTAAAATGTTTTTAGATATTGTTGAATGAAAAGTTAGAATAATGAAACGAATATTTTGCTAACGTGCACTAAGCACATTGCTGTGAGATCATATTTTTATTTAACATTTTGCACAAATGCAACTTACGTTCTTTCTAGATCCGATATTACGCAGATGTTTTGATCCTTTTGTTTTGTGGCTTCTCAGAAACCTACTATATAAATTTCAGCTTGCATGAAAAAGACATTCAGTGCCTTCTAAAAGGATTTTGCGTTCAACAAGAAGAGCAAAACATATAAAAATTTTACAAATATATTGCTTTAAGTAAAAGTATAACTACACTGCTGGCCATCAGAATTGCAACACCAGGAAGGAATGACCTGACGAACGTTAAAATCACATGAAAGGAAGAAGAGGTTGGGAAGAAATGATATGCAAATGATTAGTATTTCAGCGCATTTAGACAACGCAGGAGGAAGAAACGATTATACAATTACAGCATTACTTTGAAATACGTTTTGTGAATGTTAATTAAAATGAATGAAAGCTGTTTCCATAAATACTTGCTACTGTTTACACAATGTCAGGAATCCTGTCCTGACACACTGCGTAAAGTAGTGTAACATCAGTAGCTACAGGTTTTAGTTTCTCCAATATTGTTTCCGGATACTTACTTAATTACAAAGCTGTTCATAAACATCATGAAAACAATTTTAATATTAGGGACAGAACTCTGCAAATATAAAATCAAACTTTTTGATTGATCTCCGCAGAACAAAATGTCGAATTTGCAGTACTTTCTGTACGCTTTCTTAAGCTAAATACAAAAATTACCACACTGATTTTTATTTTCGCTCATTTGGCACGTAAATTCACGGAATGCTTCGTACTTAATTTCTTAAAGTATAATGAGCAGTTTATTAACTGGACTTCTTGATCTTCAGAGATCGCATAAAACGTTTAATTTTGTATTTATGATACCTTCTACATCTATTGCCAAAATAGTTTTCAAGCATTTTTTACTATATTTTGTAATTAAAAGTACGTTTTCACAATCAATATTAAGGAAATAAAACGTTGTTAACCTTTTTTAAAGACCCTGAAGGCAACTTTTGTTTAATATGCTCAGATTCCTCAAGCATAAATTGAAAACGTAATGTTTTGGCATAATATCTTCGTTTTACAAAATTTTGATCTCAAACTTTGGTTGTTGATATGATTTTGTCTCTGAATTATCAATGATATCCTGACCATAGAAGGATGTGTTAGTCCCTGTAGATAAGCAGACTTTGCAGTGTTTTCGAACTTGGTCGCGGAGTCAAAAGAAATGTTCTTCGAGCTTGGTCACGGAGCTAAGACAATTTCTTTTTTTTACTCCGATGGGCTAGGTTAGGACTAAAGTTCCATTGCATATGGCAGACTATTCCATCGGATTGCAGCAACGTACACAGGGACTATATATCTAAGGGAGAGAATGTGTTCATGAAGGATTTTTCTAAAAAAAAATAGCTCGTATTCACGTTAGACAAAGGGAAAACCGTGAAACTAATCATGAAGCCAACTCGCTCGCTTGGAATAGAGCCCGGGTCGAAACATGGCAGACATACAGACAAGCAGACTTCACTCTGTGTCCAGATTAAAAGCAAAACTCTTCAGCTAGATGGAGGTCAAAATGACATCGAGGCATATCAGATCATGGTCAAAATGACATAGCAGCCATCTAGAAGCCAGTTTACGCAGTATCGTCAGATCAAAAGTAACGCTTCAGAAAAGCACTAGCAGACAAGCACTAAAAATCGCTAAACACTGGTATTTCGACCTGGTTCAAATCTTGCTGAAGGCACTAGCTGCATGCGAGGTTTCATGGTTTTCTCCATCTGTAATGAGGATCCGAGCCAGTTACCCCTGAGAAATCCTCCTCGAAAGCATGTCTTCTCTTAGCCGGATAGCCTAATGTGCTTTTCAAAAACCCAAATAATAAAATCAAATCCCTTCCAAATTACATGGGAGTCAAAATTGCATTCGACATGGCAGATGAAGCAAACTTTGCATTCTCACCAAGCCGGAGGTCAAAATGACGCTTCGCATGAGACACATGTAGAAGGCTAGTCTTTACAATGTGTCCGTACCAAAAGTACCCTTCTGAATCGATTGATGTTAAAACGGCATTTAACATTAGTTACTTTACAAAGCTTTACAATTTTTACCATGTCAAAAGTAAAACCTTTCGGTGCAAGGGGCGTCACGATGATTTTGTATATGGCAGGCGTGTGTTCCTCAGCAGCCAAAAGGCAGGCCAGAGGATGGGAAGTTTACGTCAGGTCAGATCACTAGAAAATATAAAGAAGAAAATGTTTTGCTTTATCTAATTAGAACACGTCAAACACAACATATGGGTTTCGATTTCTCAGCGCTAGAGTACTTGACCATGTGAAGAGAGACATTGTGAAAAAAAGTCTAAAATCAGACTTGAAAATTTTATAACACAAATATAATGAAAATATAAAAATGCTTTCTGAGAATCACTAGAGACTTTTTAAAGATCACCAGCACTGACGTAATCATTTGGCAATCAATGCGTATTAACTCAACTTCATTCTTCTTAATTGGCACTAAATACGTTTGCTAGGTTTTTAATAAGAATTTCCTTTTGCGTAATGATATGTCGTTAATCTTTGTGGCCGTTTTATTACCCTTCAAACTACGTCAGTGTTTATCTTCTTCATTACAGCCGTAAAATTATAAAATAATTTGCATATATAAGAATAACACTATGTAATTGATGAAAAAATAAAAATTTCTTTAATAAAAGTGTTTAGTCTGATCACGTCTTGCTCTTTTCTAACAAGGCATTTCTTTTTCCTGTAGTGTTACGTGACCTTGCTCAAAAGCAATAACTTTTTTATTCTTCTGTTCTACACTTTCAAATACCAAGCGATACAAAGCTAATACATTTCACCTAAACACTTACCTACTTTGAAATACTGAAAATTAACATTCTTTTCCAGTAAATTCAAGAAATAAGCTGAATTTTCTGTTGATTTTGAATTCAAAGAACAAATTTGTTTCTTCCTAATGCATATTTTAATTATTCAAAAAACAGAATAATAGCTTCTCATTTCGAAACTCATTTTAAACTGAATGCAAAGTCATAGGCAGTGTATAATTATTTTTATTAGATTTGAAATTCTCTCGTTATAATGCTAGTTTTATTCTTAAAGTTAATGAGATCTCAACAGGGTTTCACATATAAGAACAGAAATAGAAGAATATGCATCTGCATAGCACTGAACACGTCGATTTTAATTACGCATATGCAAAAAGAATACGTACATTCCTTTTTCTCGCTCATATCTTCTTATATCCGTGACTTAGTTTAGTAATCTATGCCTTTATCCAAAATATAACCGTTCCAAAATTAATGAATTCTTTTAATGAATTCTTTCAGTATTCCTTGATTTTCTGCTTATTAATGCATTAGTGTTACTAAGAATTCAAGCTTAAGACTGCTTAATAAGTTGTACTCCGTCATATTTAATATAAAAGCTTAATACATGGTATAGGTTCAATTATTCAGTTGTAATCCATAGTTGTTATTTTGGAAAGATTTATATGAAAACAAGGAAACTGCTTTAAGCTACCTACATTGTAGGTAATAAAAATTACATGTTACCACAAGAATGAGCTTAATATTTCTGCGTTTAGTTCTATTTACAGGTGGGATTTAAATTTAGTCGAAACTCATTGCAGACCTGTAGTGGTGTTTCTCAATTTTTGTCTGAAACAGAATTTCATATCCAAGTACATCGATGTCCAACTGAAGCACAATATTACGAGGAAGTTCTATTATTAATAATGCAAAATTTTATTTTACATTAATAGTAAAATTATTCTGGATACTGAATCCATGCCTCACTTTCTTCAAGAAATGCAAAATAAGAGGTCGAACCTTAGAAACTGATGGAAAAAGTACTCTGAGTGGAAATGCGATCCTATTAGGAATAGAGACTTTTATGAGCTGAATTTCTCTGGTCAAGATGGTGTTAAATAATTTAAGTCAAATTAAAAATGCACTTTTATTCGATCGCAAAGAAAACGTTTCAGAATACTTACCTGCACATTGAACATAAATATGAACCAAACTTTCAGAACATTTTTTCCGAAGGTATCTTAGGCAGATGACCTGAGTTGTTGCGCTGCCTCAGTTTTTACAAACAAGTATTTTCTTTTAGTTCCTAGTTTCAAGTGTTGTTACTATGCACACTTTTAATTTTTTATAGTTTAATTAATTTTTAGTTTATTTGTTATTAATTTAATTTATTAATATTTGTACCTTATGATATTTCATATAATTGTCATAACTCGTTACATGCGGTTTTACATATTATTAGTGCTTTTTGGGGTGGCGGCACCTTTTCTGAAAAGCGGCCACCTCCAACACTTTAAATTTAAAACTTAAGCTATTCTTACATGTTACGTTTCTTTTTGCCAATGGCAGGTAAGCGTATAGTGGAGCAAAACACTAGAAATTCACCATTGGTCATATCAGTACCGCCGCACTAGCTATTAGAATTGTAACCAATTTCTATGAAGAATACGCCGGAGGACCGATGCGAGAAATTCTATCCCCCTCTTCCTCTTCCACAAAACTCCATGAGCGAACCTTTGTCTGTATCTGTGTTTCCAGTTCCTCACTGCCGCATAGGCAGAACAAAATTACAGATGCCTTCCCCGAGATTCAGACTTGAGCCCAATGATCAACAGCCAGAAGCACTAAGCATTAGACCACTGTGGTTTGTTTAATGACAGGGAAAATTCATTTACGTAAATGCATATAAAGTATATTGATTTTAACACCTAACAAGATTGTGGGTATTTTTATTCCGTCACAAATAATGCTTTTGAAACAATAAGCGGCATCAGACCAAATAAATAACTTTGAGTTATGCTGTGATTTTGTGTCACTTTTAGAAGTTACATGAATAAGTTAAAAGTTTTAAAGTGAGTCCAGTGGGGTAAAAAAGTAGCATAGGGGCATTTTATTTAAAAGATGTATGTGAATTACATCGAAGGGTCCCTGCAAACTAACAGCATCTGTTCGTTGCATGCATTGCTACTAGTTTATTCTTTGATGTGTTAATCCATGTTATTTTGGTAAGTTCGTTCACTAATGTGTTATTGAATGTATGTTATAAGTTTGTTACAAGAGATAAATTATTTTTACCAACATTCTAATAACTTTAGAATATGAAAATTTTATCACGCATTTTCTCTTTCTTACAGCTATATTGCAAGACATCTCGCAATCACTATCCATCATCAATAGTACTAAACAACTGGTTAATGTAAAAGTCGACAGTCATCCTATGCCAGTGCTTAGAGGATTGTTTCTACTCACTGTAGTGTTCAATATCCTCGGACACACTTACGTTATGTATAATGACTTATTTTTCTTCAAGTACAGTAAGTTACCTAAAATGACATTTTTTAATTAATAGAAAGTTGAGTAAACCTAAACATGCTATATTTTTAAAACTCTAAAAAATTCCTTCTGTTACTGCTTAAGGATGCATTTGTGCAAACATTCATGTTATGAATTTATAATTTTTTTTTAAATCACAAGGAAGAAAAATAGCTCACAATCTCACCGATAGATTTCGCTACACCATAGAAGGTGGGGATAAGTATTTGTTTTTAATAGAAGGTGTCCAATTGTAAAATTTAATTTCCATTTAGTAGTTTATAATCGCAAAGTTCAGCAATGAATTGCAGTAATATGAGCTTGATAGATAAAACATTGCTAATATAATAGATCTTTTAGAGCACTGTATTGCTATTTGAGATTTAGCGACAGTTCTTTAAGCAATTGCAGATGAAAGTATCTAAGATCATACAACTCTAAGCATTAACAACTCTTGTGCAGTAAACGAAAATATGTTAAATTGGCCAATCGACGTTACAGTGGCAGAAGTAGTAGATTCCCAGTGGCAGAAGTAGTAGATTCCCAATGGCAGAAGTAGTTGATTCGTTCCCAGATTCCATGTAGTAGTACAGGAAGTTCAGAGTTTCAATACAATCAGCAGATGTTGTCAGTAATGTTTGAGAATATGCAAAACTATGAGTTTTACCATATTAATTTTCTGCCTTTTTTGTTTTGCACAAAGTTGTACCCACTTTTCCTACATCTCCTGCAATCAAGAGCGGTCTTAATGTGCGGCAATTCGTTGCATGTAAGGCTGGATAAGAACTTTTAGAAGCCTTAAACGCTTTCAAGATTTTCGTGCTACCACATACATTTACATCTGTTTTTCCCTATTTTTTCATTCTCTGTCTTGGTTTAGCTGCATCATTCTGCGGTAAAGCCAAGAACGGAAAATTTTGTATTACCCCTTTCTTTGAGTTCCGTGATGTCCCCTTTCTTTGTGGTGTCCCCTTTCTTTGATGCCCTAAACATGTGCTTACTATACTTTATGGTCAATCCAGTTGTAGTTACATGGATATTGAGAAATGTTGCGGGTGATTCGTAATTGATTTTGATCATCTTTTGGAGGAATGAAGCATAGAAACATATTTAATATATTTGGCTCACCTATCTCATGTCGCAAGACGAACTGATAAGTGGCATGTAAAAGCTAATATCTGATCTATGGAATATATTTATTTTATACCCATGACATATAAAAGCTAATATCTGATCATAAAATTGCTTCGGTTTCATTACAAATGGAGTTTTCTGAATTAATTAATTTTTTAAATATACTATGGCTTTCGCAGCCAGTTGCAAAAAAGTTCGTATAAAAAGGGAAAGTATATAATGAATCCAACTAATGTAATTTCATAAAAATATTTAATATTTCTAATTTGACACTTTAATGCATTTTGTTTAACTTAATCAGATTAAAAAGTAGGAACAATGCAAGGATTATATTTATTTAGCTATCAGTTAAATTTTGAGTTAAACTTCCTGTTCTATCCCTTCTTAATTTCAACTTACAACTTCCGACCAGAACGTAGTTTTAGAATCACGTTTGAATGCAAATTAAGGAAGAGCGGCATTTAACCGCGAAGTTCTACTGTCTTAGTCAGAGGGAACTAGAGATTCTGGATAGCACGCGTCCGTCTTTTTAGGCTACTCTTTCTTAAGCTATTATTACGCTCGGCCGTACTTTAGGCCCATAATAGCTTCGCAGTCAATTAGCGTTAAGGGGCCAACTCCGTTAAAATCTTGATAGCTTCGGGTATATCTTTTTAGTTAAGCTTAGTTAAGTTTTAATTCTTAGTTTCCTAAGTTCAAGCCCGAGTTTCGGCTTTATTGTAAAACTCCAAGACGGAGTTCTGTTAAATCTTATTTGAATAATAAAAAGGTCTTTTATCCCTTTCCAAGTTTTAATTACTGTTTTACGAACTCAAGCGATTATTCGCTTACTAGTTCTTAAGATTCTTCACATTCAACTGTAACCTAAGGTACAGAGTAGAGAATCTTACAACAATATTCTTAAAGAGCTGCGTTTAACTTTTTAAAATAGTTTGGTTTGTTAACTCATAACAGATAGATTAAATTAAAAAAGTATCTTATGCTTTACTGAATGGCAACACTCTGGCGACTGGAAGATAAACGTATTTTATTTCAGGCAGTGCCAAAGAAGAAAGACAAACAAAGAGTAAACGCAAGAAAGACAAACAAATACTTCCTGCTCTTAGATCATATTTACATTAAGAATCGCCTTAAATTACTAGCATCATATACATAATAATAATAATTGCTATTACTTTCTTTAAAGAAGATTTTTCAAAAATTTTCTAGCTTATGGTATGCACTTTTTATTTGCAAAATATTTAATTATTTATGTATTTTATTATTACTAATATACAAAGGTACGCTGCAAATTTGTCGAAGTATGATATTTTGGGCTGTCTTCGATTGCTGCCGGTTAGTGTGATTTCAGCATGCCCAGGCAGGTCAGACCTATTAAAACATGGGACGCAAGATGATTTAGTAAATGAGTAGTGTGTCGGTTACTGAAAGAAGGCTGTTTCAAACAATTAGGGTGAAGAATCTTTCTCTACGCGACTTTTAAATAATCGAGTTTGTTGATTAAAGCTGAAAGATAAATATATTGCATTTTGCCGACTGGTAACAGTCTGAGACACTAGAAATAAAAATGTTTCATTTCGAACAGTATTGCCACTCCTCTGCTTTAAGTAGCTGAGTTTGTTACTTGAAAACTCATTAAATATGAAGTAAATAAAAAAGCACATCTGAAATTCAGAATTCGGGTACTAAGGAGAACATGTTCGGATGGAGGAATGTGTATATTCAACATTTGGGGATCCTAAGTGCCGTCGTCATTCACAATGCAAAGAAAATTCGTAGGACATATTATAAATTATGTCGTATTATAATTCGTATGACATATTATAATTATTTCTGGAAGCTGGAGAGGTGAAAAATGAGCATAGCCAGGAATCGAACCACGGAGGTCTGGAATACGCGCCCAGCATGCAGACTACTACACCACGAAGGCACGTTAAGAAGGCGGGAGAAATACTTTATAACACATACAGATTATTCATTATTTAATAATATATAAATATAAATATTAATAGAAAATGGTACCTGTACTTTGTATACTTCTCACACATGAAATGTCTAAGATTAAAATTCGGTGACTATGCCGCCCAGGCTTTGGAACAAATTCAGTTTATACATCTACCAGAAATACCGACTTTATAAGGTCATTACTTCATGGAGGACATGCGGTTATTTTTTATCTGGATAGAGATACCATAGGTTACTGATCAGAAATTGTGGAAGAGCTATATTTCCGCCATCTCGTAATACATCTAATTACAAGTTTTTGCAAATTGAGATGTTCATTAAATTTATCTTCTGTCTGGATGCTAATCAGTTGGACTTCTTGTTTTGAATATTAAATGTTATACTTCACTGAAGTTAACGGTTTCCTCATAAAAATATTCGGAATTCGCTCACACTATTACATTAATTTTGAAAATTTATGAGCAGTGTTTAATGTAGCTCTTTGTAAAATGATTGTACACTGTTTCCGCATTCTATCCCGGTTTAGGTTATAACGTTTGGTGTGTTTTGCAGTCATTCAATGATAAGCAAACTCTTCGTAGATGTTAAACAAGTTGTCACTAAGCCTAAAATAACAACTAAAACTTGAATAGAGTATGAAAGACCCTTTTATTTTAAACTAAGAAGAACAGGAGGCATAACTGGTGCTTACAAGTTCAGCCAGCAATTATGGTGAGAAAACTCAAAGTAACAGTCATTCCAAATGTCAGTTAAATTTAAATAAGCTAGCAGCTAAAGGCCGCACAAATCAGTTTAATGCAAAGTTGTCCCTCTTAGCTAACCGGTGTAGAGATTCAATATCGGCAACTACAATGCAAGGCCGAAGTCTACAAATCTTACCTGATCTAGCAATCTAGAAACGTGGTTACTCGATAGGCAAAACACACTCTGTCTTACAATCCGAATCCCTAACCTTAAATACAAGGGAACTAATTTGCATTCTGGGAGAAAAACGGAAAGGAAAATTTACAGTAAAGATTCAAAGCATTAAATAACTAGTCAATTAACATGAAACAACTTTAATGATAGTCTTTAGTGAGATGTTGCACACTATTTCTACATTTGATCTAACTTTACGTAGTGGTAAGATATATATATATATATATATTGACTTAAAATACAGAAATATATAGGTTTACTATATTATAAATATATACGTAGGTTGGGGCAAAATCATGGCAACTATTTTTTTTATCTTGAAGATACCAGTCTGGTTGGAAAATGTGACATATACAGACGAAAGGACAAGGTCTTAACTACATGTGTGGACAATGAATAGCACTGAAATATCGTAACACACGAATTTATTACGGTAGTATGCAGAGCAATATAGCCTTCACCGTGCAAAAGAATGATAACACAATACACATAAAGTTGATATGACAAACCTGGGCCTAAAGACCTTCAATGTAGTCCCCTGCTACTGTCACCACACGCTGACAACGATGTGGGAGGCGCTGAATACCATCAGCCTCAGCATTTGCTGCACCATGTGTGAATCCGGTCATTTGTTTGCGCACAGCATTAGCAATGTCCTCTCGTGTTGCAAACCGCCTACCACGTATTCGTTGCTTAATCTTGGGAATGAGATTAAAGTCACAGAGCGAAAGGTCAGAAGAGTACTGTGGGTGCTCCAATTCTTCCGATCCCCAACGTCGGAATAGCTGCCGTACACACTCTGCTTTATGTGGTTTTGCACTGTCGTACAGAATTATCGCATTGTCCACAAGATCCGGAAGTTTATCCCGAACGCCACGCCGTACCTGTCGTAGCAGGAAGTCCCTGTAGAACTGTGCGGTCACTGTTCTGCCATGAGGAACAAAGTGGCAAACAATGACACCCCTGACGTCATACGCGACGATCACCATCAATTTGACTGGGGAAGGATTCTGACACTAGCTCATTACGCAATATCCTGTGGACGGTGCGTTTCTCGATGCCACTTGCCCTCTCTAACTCCAGTTATGTCCATCGTCTGTCTTCATCCATGAGGTGCTCGATGACGGCACGTGCCAAGTCGGTCCGCACACTCACCGGTCGTCCCGAACGTTGCTCATGACTGGTTAACACACGTTCTTGCTGAAACTTTCCTACCCACCGTGCTACTGTACAATATGGTAGGGCATTATTCCCAAGGGCTTCTACTAATTCACTGTGGCATTCCATTGCATTTCTCCCTCGGAGAACGGCTATTTTTATTTAAGCGCGCTGCTCAACACGGGTTACTTCCATCTCGCACGGCACTCACCAACTGACTGATTTCAGAGCCCTCGCTACCACAGAGCCAGCTATCACAGAGCCATCTTTTGTTCTGCATACACACTATGCCTGCAGAACTTCTACACGAAACAAATACGTTTTGTGATCCGTTCACATATCTACAAGAAAAAAATAGTTGCCATGACTTTTGCCCCAACCCTCGTATATATTTACTATTTCTGTAATATAACTTACTTTAGGTAGGTAGCCTTTGAAATGTTCATATTTTATTTCCTTTTTTTTTGTTTTACTTTAGGTAGTCTTTTGAATTATTATATATACATGCAACAGTTTTCATTTACAATCCTTGCAAATGGCTCCAACGGGATGGAAAACTACTTCTTCATCGCGTAAGTTTTGTTTTATATACTTTATACTTCAACAAATTTTATTCAATTTATTTTAAATAACATCACGCAATATTTAAAAGTGATTGTATTAATTTTATATTCTGTTTTACTCCTTTAATAAGTAAAATTAAAAAAAAAACATTCTGCCATTAAACATTTATTATTGTTAGTAATTATGTATTTTTACCAATAGCCGTTTGTGTATAATTAAAATTACTTTTTACGCCACTCATTTTATATAGAGTCCGATATTGTGATTACTGCATTGTTTTCTACGCTTGGTGCGCACAAGGAGCATTTTCTTTGCTTTCCGTTATGAAACGCAAGAAATGGCAAAAGTCAAATGAACTGTTAAATTTAATCAGTCAGAAAAGAACAGTACACAAAAGCCTCCAAACCAAAATGAAAATATGTTCAAGTAAATGATTCATATCCCAATATAACAAATGTTAACAGGCATAACTTCTAGGGAATGTCTCCAAATCGGGAGCATGGCAAGTGTAATAGGCTAAATGCATTATTGCTGGGTTTCCAAAATATACTGTTATGTGCTGCTGGGTTACTGTTTCATTACATCTGTTATGTTAAGTATGAAATCCGGCACTCTAATAGAATACCTAATATACTCATTGCCTTTATACCATAGTTCCTCTAAGTTCAAAGGCTTGTATTGTTTCGGTATGACTTCAATGACCAGAAATGTTTGCTTGAATGTTTTTACATTCCATTATCACTATACACTCCTAATGTTTTATCAATTATCTATGAACTCAATTGCTGCATGAAAACGTGCATATGAAGCAGATTATTTAGGAAATACAATAATTTCAGATGCAGTTAAGAATCTAAATTTTCATGCTTGGAATTCGGGGCATTTAAAAGTAATATACAATTTGTTGTAAACCTATAAGTTTTTACCCACGTACCTTGCTTTATTATTCTTAACAGTGCTTTATGTTAAAACATAGGCTGCACGGTGTTTTGCTTATTACCCAGTTATCTCACTCTTTTGTGTGTGCTCTTACTTCTACTATCTTTGTTCGCCCCCCCCCCCCAAAAGACAAGTTAATGTATATAAATACAGATTTCTTGAGTTTATAGGGAGTTTCTCTCATTTCTATATATTTTCTTCGCTCTTCTGAATTGGAATCGACTTTAATCTTTTCTATTCGTATTCGCTCAGGTGAGTGCCCGGTGTAAGTCATGGGCGTTAACCAAAATTTATACATGCACTTTGGTTTATGAAGTAGACCGGCACTAAGTGTTTTCATGCCCGGTTGCTATTCTAAATTCTAAAAACATTACCGCTCCTAAATCTTGTTGCGCAATATATCCCCTAAATTCTACAGCTTTTTCCATTCTTAAGTTTTTCCTCTAGGTGTTTCAATATATCCTAAAAATTTTTACCGCCCCAAAGTTCCGTCGCATGATGCGGCAGCATCGGTTGCATCGACACCAGCTCTGCTTATGAATTTTACATTTTAATATTTAAATTTTAACCTGAGGTCTGTTCCCGTTAATCCCGCGATTAACGTAGACTGTTCTGTACACAAGTTATGAAGAACTGTCGAAAAGGTTCACTTTAAGTCTTCTGTGATTGGTATAATCCAAGACTAGAAGATTAAGACGGGGTGGTAAGTCGCCTGATTGTTGCACGAAAAAAAATTAATATTTGGGATAATTATTTTCCACACAAGGTTAAATCATTAGTGTCAGTTCTTGCATCGGTTTTCATAATATTATGATACCTATTCTATAGTAATTAAAAAGGACGTTCAATTGGTATGTTGTATATTTAACTTTTTAAACAAACTTTCAATTAATTAAATTTCAAAACTTAACAGTTTCAGAAACAATACAGAATTAAAAGATACTTAGCTACTATGAAAATTAAGGACGAAATCAAAAGCGAATATGAATGCGCATATGCTAAGAAAAAAAAGTATATATTACACTTTTAATGAATTCATTCACTACATTTATTTACTCTTTAGTAAAAAGCAAGTAAAAATATGTAGTTAAACAATTTTAGAATTTGTTACATTTTAGGTTTACGTAATTTCACTGAGTCATGCTTCTGTAAGTCTTAATTACAAAAACCATCAACATTTATTCTCATAATGATAATGCTTTGTTGCTTTTACAAGTCATTCGTTAAACTATTCAGAGAAAACATAGAATTATCAAATTTTTTACTTCCCTTTTTGATGCACGTTTCTGACCTCGTTAGAATTTGAAAACAAGTTTTTAGATTACCATTCATCTACATGTCATTATTTGTGATGAAAAGATATTTCAAATAAGCTCAGAAAATTCAAAATAGTTGCAGAATCTGTCAAAGAATAAAATTCTATAATAACATACTGCTAATAGAAAGTATTTTTATTCACTTTAAATTTCATGGTGCATTAATATGTAAAATAAATTTTCAAGATTTTTAAATAAGTAGAACTTTTAAAGTGACTCAGTTATTAAATAGTTCCCATTTTTTAATAAGTACTTTTATAAAAGCAGAAAATTTTAAATTCCCTTCAATCGTTAGGCCTGGATGCTGCAACTATTGTTGATGCTGAGACGGCAGCTAACTATCAAACAAACGGTTTGTTTCCTTTCACAGGGAGTCAAATATTCAAAAACCATCTTAGAAACCGGTCTTAAAACCTGTTCTACCTATCTAGAGACTTTATTGCAGTTGCCATCAGCAAATAAATAATTTTGAGAATCTTATTATCACGAAACAAAATGGGGAAAATATTTTTTACTTACAGACCTCTTTATAAACAGTTCTTCTTAGATCTATATACCTTGATATCTGTGTTTTGAAGTTACACTGTGACCAACACTATTCACTAGCAATCCGACCTATTTTGTGAATCCAATAGCATTGTCAACTTAATAAAGTTTTACTTGCCTTACCGAAGGGTCGAGTGCCAGTTAAAATATAACTAAAAATAAGAGAATGGAAACAAAATCTTTGTTATATTTTTAACCTACTTAAGTTTGAATTATAGAATACAAGAGAAAATTTGATTTTATCTAAATTTTAAAGGCTTAATACTTTACTTACATATCTTATAAGTAAATCTAAGTCAGGTGCCTTTAAATGTATGCAGGCGGGTTCAAATATTTATTAATTCTTGATTATATTTCTTACCATTTCAGTTTCCTATCTGAACACAGATTAGTTCTAACGTACATAGGTGTACCAGCGGTCGAACTCTGTTCACTAGCAATCCGACCTATTTTCGATTCCAGGCGAACAGGTTGACTGTATAGGTGGTTTTACGGTTTTCTCCATATGTAACGTAGATACGAGTCAGCTTTCCTAATAAAATTCTCCACAAAGAGCTTCTTAGGCACATATCCAAAGCAAACTAACCAGACATATACGTAATTATAATTACATTCTCTCTCTTTCACAGGTTTATGACCTATTTCGAGATTTCAAATATGTCTCTCTCATATACATTTATATTGTCATTTGATTTAAGTACAAATTAAATGAAAGCAAAATTTCTTAAACTGACGTTTTTCTTTTACCTAAAGTTGAATTTCACTTTACTTCAGATTTAGAATTATCCTGCTATCATCACATCAAAACAAATCTACACATCAAAACAAATCTCTAAATTATGAACTATATCTGTTTTATTTCATGACTAATGCTAGTTGCATATAAAACAGTGCTATAGCTATACGCTTGTAAAGGTCTAGAAGACTAAGGAATGAATTTTGAGTTTCTTTCAGATTTCTTTTTATTTTCTTCACTCAGGAAAGACCATTGAACGCTACCGTACATAATTATTGTTAAATGATTTACATAGTTGACTGTTTGCTATCATAATCATTATAGGTTCATTTTTTTTTCACAGTGGCTTCTTGACAACTTTCGTTCGTTGGAGAAAAGCTGCAATTAAACCCCGAATCAACTTCTTGAAATTATTGGTAAAACCTTACGTAAGGTAAGTTATATGAAATTTTTATGCAATCTTGAGCATATAAGAACAACGTATTATGAAATTTCAAGTTATTAACGAAACGTATGTCTAATTTTAATCTTAGTATCAAAATAATGAATGTACAAATAAATCAAGTATTATGAATGGGGAGCTACGTTAAAAAGTTCTTTATTGCCTGTTACTATGTGCTTGTACACGTTAGAAGAAGTATTAGAAGCTACTACGGAATATATCAAAACGATATTCTGTTTCTTGTCCGGTTCAAGTAATCCGGCCGATATTCGTCATAACTACAGCCTTTGGAATGCTGAAGTTCAGTTTCTTAAATCTCAGACTTCCTTCATACAAACAATATCTTTTGCATATCGCCAGGGAAACTAATTCAGAAGAAATTATGTGAAGGAACTTTGGAAGCAAAGCAATTAGATTAGTTCGTTCAGTGTATATTCCTTTAAAACAATTGTTTGAAACTTCTATAAGCATGTCACAAACGAGGTTCATTAACAATTTTACCCCAGGCAGATGATGCACTGTCTTATTACAGAATGTTGTCGGATTGTAACTCTCTGAGGTTTTAAGATGCAAAACTGTTTAGCGTAACATCTGTAAATGACTGATACGTCTATCATTTTCACAAAACGTGAAGGTTCAGTGATGTAGTGATACCTATAAGCTCGCCACATGTAGACATTCAGAAAGCCTTTTACAATTTCGTTGCTCTTCGGAGGTCTTTAACCTCCAGATATGCATTATTCTTGAAAATCCTGTGTTCTGGGATGTTGAAGAAATCTTCGTCAAAAAATAGTATTCGTCTAATAAATCTTTGTTCATCCTTACTTCTTCCTGATTTGGTTATTACAATATTCTTTTAGAATTATAGGTTAGTTCAATGACTTGCAGAAACTGCTTATCACCAGTATATACCCATGATTCTTTCTGTAGAATTTTATGTAGTATCGAATATGATTTGTTCAATGATCTTGCTGTGATCGTATAAATGTTCTGAAATTGCATTGAAATGCTCCGTGAATCTCATCATTAATTAATGAGTGTACTTGGACTTTCAGAATGACCACCATTCTACTTAAGGCATTAAGTGAGAAAACATTCTAAACATTAATTAATGAAAACTTTTTTATCCACATTATAAAATTGTACTCTGTACCCTATATGTATTCTAATATATATATTCTAATATATATATTCTATATGTATTCTAATATATATATTCTATATATATTCTCTAATATATTCTAGAAATGTACTCTAGAGTTTTTATGAATACAAATAACGGAAGGAGCTTAAAAGGCCAGCAAACAATTGTTTCCCTGTGAAATAAAAATTTTCTGAAATTGGGAGCAATATAATGTCTATGATAAGGTTCCTAAATTAGGAAAAAATAAAGAAATATATTATTGAATTTATCTATTTATTATCATTTTATTTGTACTGTAATTATTTTTTTCTTTTTTAGAAGTAAATAACGTAATCTAGATACCTTGTGTCATACGTTAAATTATAAAACCATATTTTTATAGTTCTTAATAATATATTTGAATTACTGCCTTTTGGGAGTCCAAATTTATTCTCTGAATATTAGATGTTAAAAATAACAAGTCCAAATCCTTAACATCAAGATTTAATGTAGTTTTTTAAAGATAATTCTCAGGGTACAAACGTGACATTTTTATTACTTTTCAGATGCAAATTTATTTCAAATAATTATGCTTTTAAAAATAAAAATCTTCATAACAAATATATTGCCTAAAAATCCTTTTTTATTTGCTATGTATAATTCTGACGTTCAAATATCGTGGTTTGAGCTCGTAATCATTTCATGACTAAAACATATTACATTAGCTTAGCTTCAGTTTTTCAATTTTTGCCTTAATGTTTAAATCTTTGAAGCTAACTACGTGAGATTGCACTATATTATTCTAACTGAAGAATATATCTTAACTATTGTTTCAGTCATAAGGTAGATGTTCAAAATCCAAAGAGGGCCCACCAGCGGCCGAGCGGTAAAATCGCTGAACACTGGTAGTTCGGTCCGAGGTTCGAATCCCGCGAACGGGCTGGCTGCATGGGTGTTTTCGTGGTTTTCCCCATGTGTAACGTGTATACGAGTCAGTTTCCCTTAGAAAGTCCTCCACGAAAGGCATCCCTCCTCTTAGGCAGATAGCCCTAGTGTGCTTTGCCATAATTAAATACACCACCACACACACCACCACCACCAAAATCCAAAGATTCTTGTTCCTGAGAAAACTACTAAATCTCCCTTTCGCATACCTGAGGTTTTCAAACGGTGTTTAATTAAACGATCTCTGAGTGCTATAAATAACATTAACTTCTTCGTATTTGTAGTTTCATAACTTCATATTTATTAGTTTTATTATTTATGACCATCCAAAGGATCTAATATTTTCTCCTCTTAACTGGAGGTTTTAGGTGTCCGTGACTACAGTAAGCAAACTATATAAAATCAATCTTCTCTGAAACGACTTACTTAGGATTTTACATAAATTTAGCCTTTAATGGAGATTATGACCTTAGACAGAATTTTTATGAATATATCTATCTGTTTCTGTTCTTCGAAATACCAGTCACTTTAAGGGTTAGTAATCTTAGAGAGGTGGTCCCTAAGAGAGGTTTTACTGCATTAGAAATGTGAAGATATTAAGCGTTTTGGTTAATTTACAGTCATCATTGTCAAGTTTTATAAAACTCCAAAGACATTACTCAATAAAAATATTTCATGTTAATCAAACTAATTATTTATTTATCGCTAATTACCAAATTCTTCTCTTTTTATATTATCAAAAGTGCAAAAAATGGTAACACTTAAATTAAATCGGCGAATCTGTTAATAAAAAGTTTGATTTCTTTCTTCTGAGATTTCAAGCTCTCATTACTGCTAAAATTTTCTAGATGTGAAAAAGCATTTACAACACTCAGGTCAAATTGAATCAGAAGGAGGATGAGTTGAAAAGTTAAATGAAGTTACGGTCGTTAACTTAAATTACAGAGAATTTATAATACTAGCTTCAATTTTTTTTATTTTTAGCGTTATATTATTTTTACCTTTTTTATTTGTATTCTGATTTAAATGCTATTTAGATTATTTTCAAAAGTTTATGTATTATAAGCAGAATAGTATTTCTATCATTTCAGGAATTTCAGAGATAATTTTTCCAAATCTGATGAAATTTTGTGACACGTATTGCAAACATAAAAATATATCAGCAAATATTATATAACAAATCACCATATTAGCAAATTTAAGATATGTTCTTCCATATTTTAATATATATAATAATTTTAAGTAACTTTAATTTAGTTTTCATCAGAGTGTATTCCAATGCACTAAAAATAATCTTATTTAAAGATCAGATAAGAAGTTCTAAACTTAGATTAACCGCTAGATATGCAACAGTTTTGGAATAAGGAAAATAGTGACTTTTATAATTTAAATAAAATTGCTTTCTCTTGTCTGACAGAACTCATAAAAAGGCTCGATATGAATAACCATTTTCCTAATTTTAAAGTCATATTACTTAATGAAGAATATCTATGTATGCGATAAAAAATATAACTCGCTTAAACAGAAATCTTAAACTTCGTTTTAATGTTAGTATAAATCTTTGTTCTTGTAAATTTCACAAAATTGTTAATGTAACTACAAGAGTAAGAGCTTTCATGATGAAATGCTTAAAAAAATACGATCCCAAATATAAATGATTGATAATCATCCAATGTGACCAGTCAAAATACAAATTAAATTATAAGCGCATAATTTTGTCCGTTGATGAGCACAATTAAATACTTTTTAATAATATGCATCTGTGAATCATAACTAAATACATATTAATATGCATCAGTGAAGCAAAGACTGTCTTACGTGCCATGTCTGAATGTCTTGTAGTAAAATCCGTTAGATGTTATAGACGAAAGATGTGTTTTTGTACACTACTGTGATATCTATTTAAAAGCCCTTACAAAAAATCATATTTTATATCCAGAATAAAATATATTTCTTCCAGGATGTCCTTGTTCCAACTTCTTTCAATAGCTTTGTTTCTGTTATTACCGCTAATCGGATATGGGCCATTCTGGGACGATTTTGTAGGGCCTTATCTGAAAAACTGTCGCGAGAGATGGTGGACGAATTTATTTTATATCCAGAACTACTGGGCTTCCGAAGATGCAGTAAGTTTTTATCAATCAACAAGTTAAATATGCTTTAAAATATTATCTCCGTTATTTATACAATCGATGAATTTATTTCTTAAAATTTAGTGTCTGTACCATACCTGGCTTATGGCAGCAATCATGCAGCTGTATGTAGTCTCTGCACTAGTCATCTGGTTACTCATAAAGTAAGTCAGGATTTTATGTATTATATTCTTTCTTAATAGCGCATTAAGCCATATTCTGTTTGATGTTTAGAAATCTTGGTTAGCTTGATATATCTCAAAATTTTCTTGCTTATTGTCTTAAATTTATTAGCCCAAAGGGGCAGTAGCCCAGAAGGGCCATTAGTCTCAAAACGGCATTTTGTAGCATTTCCCTATAAAAAGCGAATCACTTTTAAATTGTTGCTACCAAATATTATCGCCCTGTATTATATCTTAAAAAAATTAAATACTGAAGAATCTGTATGAATGTATGTAAATTTCTCGCATTTTATAAAAAACGACAATACCTAGAGCCAATAAATTTTGAATAATGTAATCCTCCACCGGAACATGGACATCTGGATGCTTGATATTCGAAATTTGAATTTGTTTAATTATCTATTTCAGACTTTGTAAAACTTTAAAGATTTTTTGATTAACAAACTCAACGATTTCAAAGCGAGCAATGCCAACATTGTACTCAAAAAGATTTTTATTTCAAGCCGCGAGACTGTGTTCAGAAATTCTAAAAATATGCCGTTTTTACATATTTTACTGTGGATTTCAAATTTTGTAAAACTTGAATGAATTTTTGATTAACAAACTCAACGATTTCAAAGTGAACAATAGCAACATTGTACGGGAAAAAAACACTTTTATGTCAAGCGTAAGACACTGTCTATCGGGAATTTTAAAGATAAGCTGTTTTTAAATTTTTTTGTTCGAATGAACATTAGCCCAAATGCTCTCGGGACGTGTACGTGTATGTAAATGAAGCAAATGTCCCATTGGACGTTATACTAAATCTGAAAGATTTCAGATCTTTTTTATATTTAATATAATAATTTTTATATTTAGATTTGTTTAGATGTCAAATTGCTATTTGTCGCTGATGCTAGAATTTTGAGAGAAGTGAACACATTCCGCAGCTTGAAATTCTTGCATAACTTTTGACTCGTGTATCCAGCTTGGCCAAGAATGTAAACTAAATAGGGGTAAATGTAATCCCATCAAAAAATCGATATCATAAATTCCGATGAGCTGCCACAAACTCCGTGCAGCTTAATAATTTTAGATTCGGAAGCCTTCCCGTCGGCGAAATGAAATCCTAATAGCCTGGTGAAATAGCAGAAGAATTGTTGATAACATAAATACTGCATTACATGGTATATTTATTCCATGCGATTCTAGCTAGAAAACATATTCAAGTCAGAAAACCATTAAGAAGAAAAAACATATTTAGATTACTGTTCACGCACGTCTAACTTTAGATCACATATTTAACAACATGAATGGTCCCTTTGTCGATGACTACATTAGCATTTTCTACAATGCTCTTAATTTGCTCAATTTACAGGACTAGTATGTTATTCCCTGGAAAAGAATCAACGCTATACTGCGTTTCAAGAATTACTTGCAATTAACTTCGCAGCATTACTAGCAAAAGGAGGCAACGTATTGCAATTCCATTTTATGTAGCATCGACTGCGAAATTCAGATTTCTTCGTTTCTCTTTTTGTCTGAGTAAAGTGCTATAAGTCACGTAATTTTGACAAACGTTTTTCAGGGCCAAATTTTTATGCAGTAAAGCTTTTGTTTTGTTAATCGATCTGTAATAGGTAAGTATAAACTTAATTTTCAACTTTAATTTACAACTTTTTTTCATTTTTAATCTTAAATTTTCAACTAGGGTTTTCAAAAATTTATATTTTGTATATAGTTTTTAAAAGGCTTTAGAAACCATAAGCAAGGTGAAAATCTACTTTACCGGATGCATTTCTCAATCCAGAATCATTTATCTGCTTCAATCACTCGGCAAATAATGAAAAGTGAAATGAAACATGTTTTTAGAACGTTATTCGATTTAACCATCGCGCTGAAATTTTAATCATGTTTTTCAATGATACTAGCAACTAAATAGGAATAAATTCGGAATTTGGAATAGAAATGAATTTGTAATAGAAATACAAAACATATATTAAAATTGAAAAATTTTATATATAAAATACCTAAGGTCAATTTACATTAGCACAGAATTTTTATGATTAATTAAATGTAAAAACAATAGTCGCAATTTAAAGAAAAGTCACATTTTCGCAGAGTTTATCGGATTGCAGAGTAAAAGATGAGAAGCTGTAGGACAATACATGTTAATGCTTTTTAAAAAAGTCTTCTTTAACTGCTTGCAAACCTGAGGTAATGCTCCTCTGAATACCTATAAAAGTTTTAGATTCCATACTACTACAATGCACTGCAGTTGTTTCGTGAGCTAAAATTGGAGGAACAGTATTAAAGGATCATGTTTGGGATCGGTGTATGTTTAGTACATATATGTGCGTAAGTCAGATGTGACTGCAATGGTATATATTCTCTTAAACTAATTTATACACTTATGTTTCTTAAATCAGTATATCTTGGATATATTATCAGTATATCTTGGATATATTATTGGATAATGCAGTGATGTTCTCGGATGTCAATAAATTGGATCCAGAATGCTGGAAGTTGTTTCACAAGTCCAACATTATCAAATTACCCTACTTCCCTATTATAGTGGCCATTAAGATTGAAAGCTATTTTATTGGTAACTTGCCTTATTAAGTTCAAAGACAATAGAATAAGTTACATACAAGTTATGTTTATCAAAAGGTCAAAATATTAATACAATTAAAAGAATATGCAACTGGTGTCAGAAAATTCACCTTCTAGATTAAAATGGTAAAAGAACAGGTCTCAGTATTATTTAATTGTACTTAGACGCAGAAACAGATTTACAGAATCGTATACGTTAGCCAACCTGCATTTAAGTTTATTTTAATTATTTTAACAGCTTGAAATATTTCATGAATAAAACTATTTAAAAAAATTCTGAAAACAGTAATATCGCGATGTTTCTATAAGAACAATTTACACACTAAAAAGTGCAACATATTATACAAGAATATAACTACGCAAGAAAAAATGCAATAAAAATTCACTTGCAGAGGGAAATAAAATGGCAACTTTTGTTTGAAAGATATCTGATTTATGAATATTCCAAAAATAGTTGTCTAACTAAAATGTACTCAGTGTTAAAGCTTAAAGTTAATACTTTTATTACTTCATCAGTTTGAGAATTATCATTGAGTTCGCATTATCAAGGGTAAAAAAAATTGAAAACACTGTTCAGCTAAAATAAAATGTTATCTTTGTACTAGTCACGTGAAAATGCTAATGCTACCTATTTTTTAAACAGGAGGCCGAATTTAGGAATGGCGATGATTATTATGATGGTCGTTTGCGGAATGGCTATTGTAGGTTCTACAGTTTTCGTGAAGAAATTGCCAGGAGCTTTATCATTGTACCTTTTAGATGCAATGTGAGTAATTAATTGATTGTTTTATAAATTAACCATACAAGAGCTGAGACGGAATAAAATTTGCATTTATAACTATATCCATGCTTATTTAATTTAATAAATATATTTAAAAATTAACGAAAGAGTACTGGTATCTTTAATATATTCAACAATGCTATTTTTCTAATGAATAAGATGGCGAACATATGCTTCTTAATCTTCAGAGGTTAAATTGCCTTTATTGCCTTTATTATTATGTACATAAACAAAACAAAACTTTTACAGAAGAAAACTACTGAATGAATTCTGTGTTTTATTTCATAAAACAAGATTAAAAATAATTTGTCACAAGAACAAAAAACGGAAAATTTTGAGTACTTTAGCAATGTAAATTACTGAACATTTTTCATTTTTGTTGTCCAAATTGGTACGGCGAAGAATGCCACTTTCCTTAGGGTAATTCCAATTGCATTTGTTTTTAAATATTTTCGGTATTAAATATTTGAAGCAGTTATGCCCTACATACCTAACTTCTCTAATTTCCTCTTTGTCAATAATATAATACTTTAGCTTTCCATTTCAGATCTCCAATAAATACCTCTGAGTGTTATTTGGTATGCATGACATTTATATTACGTTCTTTATTACCCTATATTATAAGAATTTTATTCTAAAATTATTAGTACATGATAAATATAAACTGCCCATTTATATGTCTATAGGAGTTTATATGTCTTCTTCTTTTACCTCTGAAGATTCGGCAATTAAATGCATTTTGCTTTTTGCCAGTAAACGACGGAAATTTAAGAATATTGACCATATTGAAAATAATCTTTCAAATTCGTCAGAGGCTGAAATAAATAAAACTTAAAAAAGTAATTATAAAAGCTTATCTCTCAGAGTGAAGTTTTATAGATTTTCCTCTACAATTTTTCGTCTGAATCATCAAATGATGATTTTTTATAAGAAATTGTTAATATTTTTTAATTATTTAAAGTGAATTTGAGAACGCCAAAATTTACATAATGAGAAATGGATACTTCGTTTCAAAACATTTCATTTTCAATGCATGTGAAAGTTACATATAGGTCATGTAGTACAGACAAAGAAATATAAATATCATACCTATGTTTTGTGTAAAATTAATGTAGTTCACATACTTATTTCAAATACTTTAAGGATATTTTTGTATTTTAATTTTAGATCTGGACCAAAAATGTGGAATTCTCTCTTCATACAAACATTTGATCACGTAGGGCCTTTCTGCATTGGACTAGTAACAGGTTATGTAGTCGCTAAATATAAAGAATCTCTTAAATTTAGAGGGGTAAGTATATAATATAAAGTACAGTGAGTATTTTGTTTTTAAGGTATCACAATTTTGTGTTAAAATAGTCCATTATTTTCTACACTTAGCTAATTAATTTAGCCTTAACATATTGCCGGAAACAACCACTGACTTTAACCCTCGGCCAATTTCAAGGTGTTTAAGTACAATTTTGGCAGAAGCCACCTGCTATCTGCGAACCTCAATTGAAATTTTGAGAGCTAGTTTTTTAAAAACTACTACACAAAACTGTCACTTTGGCATAATTTGAATCATAGAATCAAAATATGGGAAAAAAACCGGTATGTTATTTTAAAAAAATTTCAATTTATCCCACTTATATAAATTTATACCACTTATATAAGGGTTATACCACTTATATAAATCCAGTCTCCGTACAAAGTAGGCGAGACGGTTAAGAATGTATTTTTTTTCCAATGACGGGTCCTCAGCCGACTTCCGCTTGGCAACTACTAAGGCCAGAAGTGGTGGTCACTTTATTATGGAGACACTTAATAGGTGAGCCACCTTTGCCTCGGGCATTTTGGTATCGCAGTCGGCTTGACTAACCACTATACCATTTAACCTAAAAATACAAATTAAAATACTAAAATAGAGGTGAGAGTCACATACGAAGCTGTCTCCATTCCAACAATTATGTACAGCACAGTTGTATAGGCTTGTTGCGCAACAAAGTTTGTGCGTCTTACAATGAAACTGGACACTATCCAAAGAGTCTGGCTCTCTATGTTAACCAGATACTTCAGAACCGCCCCGCTGAGGTAATATTCATACTGGCACGGTGTGCCTTTTCTCTCAGAACAATATTTATTTTCCTGCGGCAAATTCTTACTGAGAACGGGTAAATTGTATTTAAAATTATACGATGGAAATATTGTTATCCGCTATGCTTTTCAGAGACTTGATATTAACAAAATACACTCTGCACAGAGGAGATCTATTATGTTTTACAGAAATCCTCTACAGGTAGGTAAATCTGATATGTTTAGTGATGTCTCCGGTGCGGGCTATTACACAACATGACAATGAAATCATTGATGTGTATGGCTCAAACAGAAAGGTCGTGCCCTTTATGAATAATTATACCTATAAATTAAGGAAAGAAAAGTGGGAAATATTGGATAAAAAAAAACTATATGAAACTGGTAGCAATAAAATAAGAACAACGTATAGTGACATAGATTTAAATCAAAATTTAAAGGGGTTATAGCCGTTTTCCTGCGTACTTTAAAAGATTTAATTTGCCAACTCTGACCTCTGCACCAGCTGCAATGAAACTAGAGGTGCCAAACACATCGTGGAGGCCTGCCCACATTTAAAAGATATAGGGAAAGACTTATCATTAAAGCAACTATTAACATGAGACAAATTTTATCTAACTTTGACAAGGCAAGAAGTCGATCAAGAAAGATTCGGACTTAATTGTTGATCAATAATAATCGATCAACTGTGTTTTTCTTTAGTGTCTCTGCTGTATTTGTACTTATAACTGGGACAGCATAGTTAAGCCATTTGACCACTTGTGAGATCCTCCCTACAAATAAACAAACTAATTAAAATACAGATATAAGAACTTTCGCTAGCTATACTTACGCAAAAGTACAGTATGAGATTGGTGCTGTACAAATGGAGATCTCGTTACTGCGGTATAAGATCATAGATTCAATAAATGTCTACAGAAAAGTCACAATAATATTTACTAAATATTAAATTAAAATACTAATAGATATGGTAAATAATAGTATGTACTGACATTAGGTTATTTAAGCAGGAAAGATGAAAAATAAGCAAACCCCCGCCACAACTGGAATCACAGAACTCTCGAATATGCGTCGAGCGTGCTGACCACTGTTCCACGAAAGCCTGTTAAGAAGGCTGGAAAATACCTTATATACCTCCCTTTTAAAGGGCGACTAGGCATTAGGGAACCCAGTTGCCAAATCCTGGGGGTGGAGAATTACCATCCACCACCTTTTTTAGTTCGGGAGTCACTGTAGAGTCATTAAGTTGTTTCGAAGCAGTTCGAAGCATGTTCTTACAAATTTCACAAAATAAGATGCACTAATAATACAATAAGACAATATAGACAATAATAATATATAGCAATCGAATACGACAATATAGACATTAATATAGGCTGTATAAAAGACAGTATAGACAATAATTATAGACGATTTAAGAGAACAATAAACAATAATAATAGAATAAAATAGAAGATAAATATTTATGATAAGAATTTCAGCAATGTGGGTAGAGCGTTTTATAAATATACAAAAATTAATTTTCTAGATGATCGTCATAGGGCAGAATGTTCAGTCAATAACAAAGTTGCGCTTTGCAAAAGGTTTCGCTTCGAATATTCAGTAAAAATCCGACGTTACTTTAAATAACAGAAAAACTTGAGTTATAATAATTGACCATATATTTTTAATGCTTTGTTATGTTTATTTTGTTCCTCTGTAGGTAACAGTGGTTGTGCTGTGGTGCATATCATTAGCATCAGTCCTGGCAGTAATGTGCGGTCTCTATGAGTACCGTTACGGAAACATGAAAATGGACTCTTCTTTATCAATTCTCTATGCTATGCTCAATCGAAATGTGTATGCTATCTTTTTGGCCTGGTTTCTCATTGCTTGTAACACCAATAACGCTGGTAAGGATTTAGTTTTGTAACTTTATAGCAGGTGCACGATTAGCCTATTCTATTTGCAGTCTCGTTATAACTAGTTATATCAAAAGATGCTGCTTTCATTTTTAAGAAAATCGTTTTATGGTTTTCGTAAATGAAATTATTTACCGTATAGTAAAAAAGGAAACAGTTAATCTGTGAATTGTAAAAGTGTTTAATCAAATCTAAAATATACTTTTTTTTATTTATAAATGGATACGTAAAGGAATCTAATTCAGAGAAGGAGAAAACTTAGTAAAAGAGTTGAACTTTCTCTTACATCATAACAGTTTTGTGCAGTTTTGTGGCCTATTTCTGTAGATATCCACCTATTTTTGGTGTAGGTACCATTCAGTTATGTCCTAGACAAAACGCTTCAGTTTTGAGATGAATAAAGCTGGTAGAGGAACGATTATCTCACCACTACTCACCTAAAGAATTGAGATTTATATGAAAATATATCCGTAGAACATGCTATTTGATTAAGTACGTTCCATTGGTATTATTATAACAAGTACGTTCCATTGGTATTATTATAACAAGTACGTTCCATTGGTATTATTATAACAAATTTCAGGAACCTGAGCATCGACATCATCAGGCGGACAGCAAACGCGCTTGCTCAGAAACTTTGCGCAAAAGATAACGATGATGATCCAGGAAATTTACATTAGTTATGCTCACATGGTAGTGCTTGTGAATTTCATGATGGAATGTCATAAGCGGGATGGCAACATATTCTTTATTACTATTCATTTAAAATTTTCGGTATCATGGTGTAAATTTGATGATTCCGGATATTGATTTTGGTTTGATTAGTTAAATAATTACATCAAAATACCACCACCAAAAAAAGAATTCTACAAAAGAAATTAATTTTAGGATATCTATCTGCTGACAGCACGAAATATTACTGTGCTCTCTTCAGACGCGATAGGTTAGTCAATTTATTCTGCTCAAGCAAGTAAAAGCTATCTATAAGCCTTAGAAGAGACGCTTTCGTGGAGAAATTTAAAGAGAAAACTAGTTCATATTCATGCTATACACATAGTAAACCATGAAAAACCCACTTATCCAGCCTTTGTGACGGGATTCGAGTCCTAAGAAAGTATTAGTATTAAGATCAGTGCTACAGGTCACTGGTTAACGTCTTTCAAACATCAAGTTGTAAATGTAGAATGAAATCATATTGAATCGTTTATTATATTTAAACGAGTTGTTACCTAAATTAGAAGATATAGCACTATATTCCAGCACTTCTAAAAATCAATTTATTACACACCATGGTTTTTTTTCCTGTTTACAGTATGCCAAATTCAAATGAGAATTTGGTTCCCTGGAATATTAATTGGTTCACTGTTCACTCACCGAATGATTACCCGGTAGAGTACCATAAGAAAAAAGAAGCATGTCTAACAAATATACTCGTATGTTAAAGAGTCGACTTATCAAAATTAAGTATTAACTTAATTGATAAATAATCTTATCAAAGTTAATATCGACTTATCAAAATAAAATTGTTATGAAATACTCATCAAAGTAAGGCATGGAACTCTATGCTTCAAAAGACGGAACCAACTTAGCAGTGCGAGATATCTAAATCAATGGAAAGTCGTACAGTTATTTTTATTTTTTAATTTTTCCAAAGTTTTAAAGTGTAACTTCAGTATTCTTAACAATTTTAACTGTAATGATGCAAAAATAAAGATTAAACGGGTTTCAAACAATTCTCATTCTAGATTCAAATACAAGAGTCCAGAAGGAAAGCAGAATTTTTTATTGTTAACTCATACGTTGCAAAAATTAAATGGGTATAAAAGTAATAGTGCGTCACTGAACTGCGAAACAGCAAACACCTAGATTTATTTTATTTAGTGAATTGAAGACATCCACAGTACTTGTCTGTCCAAAATGGTTTGCTCATAAATCTGATACCAATCAGCAGGAATGCGTTTAAATTGTAAATAAAAATTTAATCGTAATGAAATAGGCTAGTATTATCAGTAAGGGTGTCTCAAATGTTTCTCAAGTGGGACAACTTTTATAAATTAGAATATACTGTGGACAATTTTTAGCAGTATTTTTAAAGGAAAATTATTTAAGTTATTAAATTATTTAAATTTTATATTGGCATTAAGTAGTTTAGTTAATAGAAGAAAATTTTTATTTGTTTTTAATAATTCAAGGTCAATAGACTTTGGATAATCTTTACCACATTAACTAAAATTAAATAAGTTGGTATTCACATTAATGAGATGGATGAGTCTGCCGAATCTTACACAACTATTATATATTTGGATATATGCTGGTAAGATACATCGCAGTCATAGTGCTTTAAATTCCTCTGTTGCTGGTAAAAGCGATGGATGACTGCCATGTGTAATTTCCATAGCTAAGACTTTCAGCTGTAGGTTCGTGTATGTGGTTAATATGAATTTTATTTTTTGTCATTTTTGAAACTCTAAGAGGATTACAAAAGTAGGATTCGAGGACTACTTATAGTTGGCATAAATTAGGAAAAGCTGCTGCAAGATACCAGTTGCTTATACCAGATTGGGGATCTTAACATTTAGGGCAATTATTAAGAATCATTTCGCACTGTGAATTGTAGAATATAAACGGCACTCTGGATTGTGGAAAACTGCGTCAGAGTAAAGTAGACAGTAATTCAGTACAATTAAATTAGTGTTTCTAATAGCTATAATGAATGTGCATTATGTTTATATACAAAGAGTAACTCAGCACAACGCAAGCAATGTTTTCTGAAAGCAGAGATGAATGCATGTTGATAATGCAAATATTAGGTTGTAGAGTCATTGGGATTATCGATGCAGGAGACGTGAAAAATGGGCAATGCTCTCTTCGGGATTCAAACGGATGTCCCGAATACGCGTCGAGTGTACTTCCAGTTACACTATGAATCAAGCAATCAATTCTTCAGCTCAGAAATGACCTTTGGGACGAGAAAATCATGAATTTTAATGAACCAGACAATGCTTTCTGGTCATTTGTCAGAAATCTAAAAGGAAAGGCTGTAGCGACCAAACCACTTCACTTCAATAATTGTGTGGCTCTCACTAATAAAGAAAAAGCAAACGCCTTTGCAGAACATTTTGAAAATCAGTTTAAAACGAACGAGAGTCCTTGTGACATAGACTTTGCTTATGATCTAAGATACTGCATTAATGACTGGTTTACCTCACAGGAGGACTTAGAAGACAATCTGGAACTGACCTCTCCACATAAAATCCAAGAAATCATACGAAAACTAAAACACAGGAAGGCTCCGGGCTATGATGCAATAAGCAACCTAGCGATCAAGAACTTACCGAAAAATTGTATTGCAAGATATGCCAGTATTTTAAATGCTTGCTTAACTATCAGATACTTTCCGCTTGCCTGGAAAAGAGCCAAAATGATTGTCTTACCTAAAGCCGGCAAGGTTACCACTCGCCCAGAGGGATTTAGACCTGTCAGTTTGCTTCCCGTTTTGGGGAAAATTTTTGAACGCATCATTTATCATAGAATCCATCCATACTTAGAGAAACTACCAAAAGAAAAGTTTGGTTTCCGAAAACCGCTTTCCACCACGAAACAATTGGTCAGACTTTCTGAGTTCATCGGCAGTGCATTACATAACAGACAAAATATGGCTTTACTCATGCTAGACGTGGCCAAAGCTTTTGACCGCGTCTGGCACGAGGGTCTAATTTTCAAGCTCCGTTCCCTTGGCTTCACCAAAACTTTAACGTGTCTCATCTACTCATTCCTGAAAGGCAGAAGTTTTCATGTTTCTATTGGAAATGAGATTTCTGAAGTCAACCGAATTCAGGCCGGCGTCACGCAAGGGTCAATTTTAGGTCCGATCTTATATCTTTTCTTTGTGACTGACTTCCCTAAAACAGGCTTTAACTACAATTACTTCATTGGCTGCTATGCAGATGATACGGCGCTTGCTGTAAAATCTATGTGTCCTAATCAAGCTGTCAGGAAACTTCAACAAATCATGCCGCAAATAGAATTTTGGTGTACCAAATGGCGTATTTCAATTAACGCAGATAAATCCAAGCTGCTCATTATCCGAAAGCAGAACTCTGCCACTGAAATCACGGAAAACCTTAAACTATTTAATACAGAAGTTCCTAGAGTACGCAAGGCGAATTACCTTGGCGTTATTATTAATGATAAATTTTCCTGGAAGGATCACCTGACTCATGTCAGGGGAAAAACACTAGGAGTCATTCAGAGTCTCAACCCACTTATTAACGAGCACTCTAAACTGAAAGAAAAGGAACGGCACTAGAAACGGCACTTATACATCTCTGTTATACGGCCAATCTTCACGTATGCTTCCCCTGCGTGGGCATCAGTTAGAGACAGGGACATATCTAATTTACAAATGTAGAATTTGACTTAATTCACAGCATGAGAGCACGAAGTAATATTTAAATGGTTTATTTAATAGAAAGAAATAAAAATAAATAAGAAAAGTAAATAAAGATGAAGTTAACGGTATGCAGGATTAACATAATGATGCACCAACATTTTTTTTACACCTAAAGGCATAACATCAAAAGCTCAATCTAAGTTTATAAACTCTTGAAGACGTGTGAGCCGTCTGCTCACGTCTGCCCTCCACTCTCGACCAGGTCTCAGCGCTGTCTGGGATGATTCTTACTGCGCTGGGTGATGCTATACTGATGACGTCATAACGGGCAATTCTCATTCAGCATTGGACGGTATTATTTCCCACAGCTTCGGCCTGCCTGAAGAGGCATCGTCCTCGATGTCTGTTGAATGGACATCACTATCATGTACCTGCAAAGATAATAAAAGAAAAAAAAAAAAAGAAAGAAACAGAAAGTATCAGGTCCTTAGGTTTTGAGCTGATACAAGCATTAAATCAATTTGACCATGGCTTCATATGGTCAGCCGCAGTAGATGTCAAATTTGGTCCTTCATGGCATCCTACTTTCTCGACTTCATATCTGTCATTTGATCGAACAGCTATGATTTTATACGGTCCATGAAATTTAGGTCGTAGTTTCAAACCAGTCCCATATTGAGTTCTCTGAATGGCTACCAAGTCTCCAATCTTGTATAGTTTCGGTTTCTTACGTTTCTTGTTGAATTGTTTTCGATTCTCTTCTTGTATCTTCAAAATGTTGTTTTTAGCATCTTCTCTCATCTCATCACGTTCTTGCATCAATTGCTTTAAATATTCTTCATTCAATATTTCACTAATTCTCAAATCTTCTTTATTCTTCATTTTCGTGCCTATGAGAAGCTCAAACGGTGAATATTTCGTACTTCTCGTAGTTGTACTGTTGATTATTCTCTGAACATCTGGAACATACTTAAACCATTTCGTTGAATCTTCATGTGACAATTTTGACAAAACAGGAATCAAAATTCTATGAATTCGCTCAATTTGTCCGTTACCTTTTGGAATACCGGTAGTAATTTTGACATGTTCTATACCTTCTTCAGTACAATACGCTGCAAATTCTTTCGATGTAAAGGCACTACCTCGATCTGAAATGATTCTGGCTGGATTTCCAAATACAGTCTGTTGTTGCTTCAATTTTGAAATAACTTCTTGCGTAGTTGGTGATTTCACTGGATAGAACCAAGTAAATTTCGTAAAAGCGTCGACAACAGTTAGAATGTGTTGGTATCTCTTGTTCGTCGATGGAAGAGGTCCAATAAAGTCGATATGATACGTACTCAAGGGAACGTTTTCTTTCGGTACAGGATGAAGAAATCCTTCTGCTTTTCCTTGCTTCTTGTTGTACAGTATACATTCTATACAGTTAGCAATTACTTTTTCAACTTTGCATTTCAGTCTGGGAATATAGAATTCTTGCTCTACAGCATTCACAGTTTTACCTACAGCAAAGTGACCTTTTGTATGTACCTTCTGTATGATTTCATTCTGTAGGGATTCTGGCACTACTAGAAGATCTTTACCATTTTCAAATTTGTACAAAATATCATTTCTCACGAAGAATCCATTTTCTTCTCCTTTCTCAACTAAATTCTTGATTAACTTCACATGTTCGTCTTCATTCTGTTGTTGTACTAACCGAATCTTCTCAGTTACATCGGATGTGTATGATGTTAAAATTAAAGCATTTCTACTTAAAGCATCAGCATGTTTCATTTGGCTTCCTGAACGATGTACAATTTCGTAATCGAATTCTTCAATAAACATTGCCCATCTTGCAATTTTAGGAGTTAAATCTTTCTTATCTAAAGTTTTCTGAAACGCACTACAATCAGTTACAATTTTGAATTTAGTCCCTAACAAATAGTTTCGAAATTTCTTCAGAGCTTCTATTACTGCAAGGGCTTCTAATTCGTAACTACAGAGTTTCTCTTGCTGCAGTGAAGTCTTCTTACTCATATACTGGATTGGGCGATAATTACCATCATCAGACAATTGGAGTAATACCGCACCAAAGCCTTGACTACTAGCATCAGTATGAAGTTCTAATGGATATCCTTGCCTAAATATGCGTAGAACAGGTGCTTGAGAGAGAATTTCTTTCAATCTGCAAAAAGCTTCCTGTTGTTCGGAATCGAACTTAAAACCAATACCTTTTCTAAGTAAGTCACTAAGAGGTTTAGCTATTTTAGCATACTGAGGAATGAATTTACGAAAATATCCCGTTAGTCCTAAAAAGCTTTGTAGTTGTTTACAGTTACGCGGTTGTGGAAAGTTTCGAACAGCAACAGTTTTGGAAGGCGATGGTCGAATAGTTCCGTTTTCAGTTACATGTCCCAAAAATTCAATTTTACGTTTTAAGAATTGGCACTTTTTGAAACTTATTTGTAACCCATACTCCGAAGCAGTTTTGAGTACTCTTTCTAATTTGTCTAAACATTCAACTTCATCATTAGCCGGTATGACTATATCATCCATATAAATAATTAGTACACCTTCATTTAGCAAGTAACGAAATACTGAATAAATATACCTTTGAAAAACATTTGGACTAATACATAAACCAAAAGGAGCTTTAAGAAATTCGTAGATACCATTATGTGTTACAAAAGCGGTATATTTGGTGCAATTTTCGTCTATGTCTACATGGAAAAAGCCATTTTTCAAATCTAGTGTCGTGAAGACTTTTGACTGTTCTAAGCGATCAAGTACTTCCGGAATTAAAGGCAGTGGAAATTTGTCTTTAATAATCTTCTTATTCAATTTCCGATAATCTATACATAAACGTTTCGAATTATTACGCTTGTTACACAAAACAATAGGCGCCGAATAATTAGAATTGCTAGGCTTTATTATTCCCTCTTTCAACCATTCCTTAATTTGATCGTCAACAATTTTTTGTTCCGCGAAAGACATGTAGCTTCTATTTTGACAGACAGGAATATCATCGCATAAATTTATTTGCATCTTGAAGTCAGATTGTCTATTTTTCCGAGGCTGGTACGAATTAATTAAATTACACAGTCTTTCTTTATGTTCTGCATTTGAAATATGCGATAAATCAATCTCGTTGACAGAAATAGCATTCACCAGATGTGAAAGGTAATCCCCTTCCGCTTTCGGGACTTTTGTTTACATTAACAGAGACGCCAGACGATCGCGAAGGATCATAAACATTCTTCAATGAGACAGCAATATTCAAATTTCCCATAACGCAATGAACGTTAGAATTTCGATATGACTCAGCAGTTATCAAGTTTACATTACTTTTATTCCGATGAGAAATTATTTGAAGGCCATTCTCGGTAAAAGAGAAGTTAAACTGATTCAATACATCTAAACCTAATACAATTTGATTACATAATGACTTAACAACATAAATTTTAGTACGCAGTGAAAAACTATCAATTGAAATATCAGAAATGAAAAAGCCAATGGGGTATGTTTGCTTTGATTCAATTCCGTTTAATATGATATCGCTAAAATTTAAATTAGGAGAACCAATCTGCTTTTGTAACTCTACGCTGCATATCGTTACATCTGAACCAGTGTCAACTAAACTATTAACTAAATGATTATTTATTTCTACAGTCTTCATAATTCTATCCTTGTCGGAAATTCGTTGTAATAAAGCTGCTTGTTTCTCGGGGGTCTGATCTGGACAGTCAGTTGAATAATGCCCATACTTTTTACATTTTATACATTTTACACCCTTTGATTTGTTTACACAATGTTTTGAATAATGCCCAAATTCCTGGCAATTAAACATTTGACCTTATTAACGTTAGATTGATTTCGGTTTGATGACGAAAGCTTACTTCTATCTTTAACTTCAGTTTACTTTCGGTTTCGGATTTTTAAACTTATCATTGTCCGATCTCATTCTATCATAAATTTTAAGCCTTTGTTTAAATTCAGATATTGTTTCGCAACCATATAGTATAGTTTTCCTCACTACAGAATGGGGAATACCATCAATAACATATTTAATTAACGAAGCATCTTCAATGTTACCTCGCGAACACATTTCTTTCATTTTCAAAAAATACTCATCTAAGGATTCATTAGGCATTAATTTACGTTTACATAACATTTCATGCAATTCAGCAGAATTAAAAGCTTTACCATATTCAGATTTCAAAAGCTTTTTTAACTTACACCAATCATTAACTTTAGGTTCACTCTGAATAAATAGTTTCGCTTTACCTTTTAATGATCTTTTAGCAAAAACTAATTTATGCAGATCATTTAATTTCAAAGAGTTTATAACGTCTTCAAATTCACCAATCCATTTATCAACATTTTCATATGCATTACCAGAAAAAGGTATAACAATACTTTCAATATCCGAAAAACTAAGATGAGGTTTAAAATGATCTTGAATTGGAAGCTGCATACTGTTATTTACTTCAGACTCAGTAAAACCAGGATTGTCTCTTTGATTATCATCAAGCATTACTTCAGAAATTTTATTAATAGTTTCATCTTCAATATCACTATTCTCTTCATGCAAAATATTTTCAAATAGTACAGATAAATCACATAGTAAAGAGACAATTCGGGTTACGACTTCCGTTTTTGAACCTTCTGAATTTATGCACAACACATTGCAAACTCATTCAAATTTAATTAACTCATTCAAATAATTAATTCATTTAATTAACTCATTCAAAGTAAAACTATTCTGCACTGTATCTATTTTCTTATTAAATTCTTCAGAATCTGGTTTAAATATAAAGCCAGAAAATTCACGTAATCTTTTCCGGTTATTTCGGTCTCCATCAGTATCAAAAATAAGCTTATGCAAACTTTTGATTTCAAAACTTTTACGGTTCTTTAAAGCTGCTTCCAATTCTGGAATTTCTACTAACTTCATATTGGAAAGAAAGTTTTGTACTCACCCGACAGATGATCGTCGTCAATTGGGTAATCCACACGTTATACGAGTAATCCAATAAATCGAATAACTTTCACTCAGTAGTTCAAAGGACAGTTCTACTACTCGAACATTTTGGAATTCGAGGCCGCACGATTGGTCGCCATATTTTTTTGTAGAATTTGACTTAATTCACAGCATGAGAGCACGAATATTTAAATGGTTTATTTAATAGAAAGAAATAAAAGTAAATAAGAAAAGTAAATAAAGATGAAGTTAACGGTATGCAGGATCAACATAATGATGCACCAACAGTTTTTTTACACCTAAAGGCATAACATCAAAAGCTCAATCTAAGTTCACGAACTCTTGAAGACGTGTGAGCCGTCTGCTCACGTCTGCCCTCCACTCTCGACCAGGTCTCAGCGCTGTCTGGGATGATTCTTACTGCGCTGGGTGATGCTATACTGATGACGTCATAACGGGCAATTCTCATTCAGCATTAGACGGTATGATTTCCCACACAAATTACACAAAACAAGTTGCTGCGCACCTTCACGAATGGGCATTATTTTGTATCTAATAGGACTTTACACAAAGATTTGAAAATTGAAACTGTCATAGAGCATCTTCATCGCCTAAACTCCAGCTTTTTCCAGAAAGCAGTTACATGCCCTCACATGACAAAATTACATGTATTTGAGTACATTCCACTACCGGAAGGTAAAGAGTTACGACTGCTGGCAGCCCACCTAGCCAGAGATCTGAACTTTCCTACATAAAGTAGAACATTCCTGTATATAGTTGTACATATTGTATATAGCTTTTATGAATACTTTTCTTATTATTTCATCGAAACTTCTATATGATTTCTGATCTTCCAAACTGCATTTTTGTCACTGTAACTCTATATTTGCAAATGTATGCCTTTGAGAGTTTGTATTATTACAAACTCGTTCTGTCATGTAGTATACTTTCACAGTATCTTATCTTGAAAACTCATTATTGCTTTACCTTGCACAGCTCCGTCTGCGGCGCGTCTTCTTGTCTGGCCTAATTCCTAGACTTGCGGCATCTTGCTTGCCCCCCTTCTGCCTCACCTCATTCTCTTAACTCCTACCACGTCAGACTTCCTACCATCATGTGCCTATTGGCTCTCCTCATGAGCTGGAAACAGCGCGCTTCGCGCGCTACTCCAGCCATACTTGTTCGGATCGGATCGGATTACGGTGTGGGCGTTTCAAAAGATGGCGGAAGATGACGATTGGTTTAGGAACGTGTTGTGGACCGATGAATCTCATTTCACGCTCCGAGGGTCTGTCAACGCCCACAACTGCAGAATTTGGGCTACCGAAAATCCTAGAACTGTGGTGGAAACTCCATTGCACCACGAGAAAGTCACAGTATAGGTTGGATTTACCACATCTACTGTTATCGGGCATTTTTTTCTTCGAGGAAATGCGTGATTCTGGTTTTGTAACTGCTGCCGTGACGGGTGAAAGGTACGCCGATATGTTACAGAATCGCATTGTCTCCAGCCTGGCTGATAAACACCTGCTAGAACGCACGATTTTTATGCAGGATGGCGCTCCATCTCATATTGCTAGACGCGTGAAACATCTCTTGCGCGCGTCGTTTGGTGATGATCGTGTGCTCAGCCGCCACTTTCGTCATACTTGGCCTCCCAGGTCCCCAGACCTCAGTCCGTGCGATTATTGGCTTTGGGGTTACCTGAAGTCGCAAGTGTATCGTGATCGACCGACATCTCTACGGATGATGCAGAAAGACAACATTCGAAGGAAATGCCTCACCATAACTCCGGACATGCTTTACAGTGCTGTTCACAACATTATTCCTCGACTACAGCTATTGTTGAGGAATGATGGTGAACATATTAAGCATTTCCTGTAAAGAACATCACCTTTGCTTTGTCTTAATTTGTTATGCTAATTATTGCTTTTCTGATCACATTATTGCTTTTCTAATTATTGCTTTTCTAATAAAACCCCATGTTATTCTAAGTATGTGTGTCAATTTTTACCTCTCTATCTACATTATTCCGTGATTTATTAAGTTTTCAAATTTATACTGACTTTTTGATCACCCGGTACTTCAGTAAGATAATACAGATTTGGTGTAAATAGTGTATGTGCACCAAAATGCAACATTAATAATGCCAATGCAATGAACTCTAATACCTATTAATTTTAAATACACTTCAAAAGGTGATGGTACAGATGGATCTTCTTAGCCTACAGATTTGAAGGAGAGTTTTTGCACCGTGTGGCAGATCGCATTTTGTATATAATCGGTATTTGGCACTCTGCGCATTTGTGAAACTGATTAGCTGTATCTAACAAATATTAAAAACAAATCTCTTCATTTTGATGTACGAGACACAGATGGCGTTGGCTGTCATTGAAGTAGGAAGAAAAAAAGGGTTTTTCCCCTTTTGGACCTCGTGACGTGAACTGATTTAGTGTAATAACTTTCGGGGCCAGAAAAATTTCCCAACAATTGTTAAAAAAATGTATATATTTTGTAGTATAGAGAGAATATAATTAGATAAATCAACATATTAGAGTTTTTATTACAGATTCAACATCACACTACCCAGGTAAGTGAGCAAGTTTTGTCTTTAGTTTTTCTGGATTGCTCGGTATCTGGGATGAGTGAAGGAAGTATTTTTATTTTAATGATATTTAATGATAAGACTATGTTTTAGTAATAACACTCTGGAATGGTGGCACGTTTAACATCTGCTCTCTAGTTATACATTTCAAGTGTCTCGTATGCTTATTCCCAAACTAACGCATCACATTATGAGACTTTGCTTGGAAATAATCTGTTAAGAATACATTTATATTCAGATCTCAAGATTTTAAAATCCAGAATCTAGATTCTATGGCCATACAATTGCCAAAATTATTATGTATACTGTGTAAGGATATTATGATAATAGAGCTACAAGCGTATGGTGATTAAAAATTATAAAAACATTATATTATTGTCAAAAAAATTTAATTTATATTATTAAATTAAAAATATTATTACATTATGAATTAATTACGTTATTATATAATTGATCAATGAATGAATGCAATCATGTAATTTTCATCATTTCCTTATTTTAAAGTTAGTTTTAAATTAAGTTCGAGTTAACCTTACCATATGTAATCTGTTAAATGGTTATATGCCTATATTTAAAATCAGTTATCTTAGAAACAAATATTTTTAAAACATTAATTTATAAATGATCTGTGGTTTCATATGAAAAAGTTTATTTTTGATTAATGTTTTAAATTAGCATTCATGTCCATCTTTAAAAAAGATACCATTTATATATCCTTTAATATTTTTTGTAGGGTTCTTGCCAGATATTTTATCTTGGAGAGCTTTCATTCCATTTTATAAATTGAGCTTTTTGGCTTATTTACTTCATCTTATTGTCATCTATTATCATATCGGAGTACTTCGTGAAAGAGTGTACTTGAGTCATGAAGAAAATGTAAGTTCATAATTTAGTTGATTTGAAATAGAATAATTTTTTTTTTTTTTTTACTGACAGTATACATTTTCAGCGATTAGATCAAGATTCAGTTTGATCAAAATTTAATTTCAACAATAAGAAGATTAATATCCAATTTGCGAATAATATTTATTACATTTGAGTTTGTATTAAAAAAACTATTTCTTCACTATACACAAACTTGATTATCATAGCTTTTAAATAAATCTGCATATTTTTATTTTAACGCGTTAAGCACCATGTCAATCATCTGATACAAGTTATTATACTTTCCGTTCGACTGCTCCAGTTACCCGTTGCTGTGTTTCAAGGTATTATGAATAAAATTTCATTTTTATTATATGCACATAGCGCGAAATACATATATTTCAACATCACATAATGCATTTAATTCTAGGAAATATGATTTGCTTTTAATTTTTTTTCTCCATTCATATATTTTTGTAGCTATATTTATTAATTTATTAGGAATATTTATAGTTAGTTGAGGGAAAAGGATTTCTTTTTAACAAATTTTAAAACATATAGTGGCTTATTAGATTGCCATTACATGATTTCTTTCTTACTTCAGTTCTATCGGGCATGAAGGATCTATCAATAGAGACTGCGTATTTTTGTAACAAGGAGAAAGACACGAATTAATTGTTTCTAAAAATTTTAACGTTACATTTCAGAAGTAACAAATGACTGTTTTGGCAAAGAAACATATTTCTCTTTATATGGATTTAGCTCATTCAGGCATTAATGCAGATTAAGTTTAAAATTATTTTTGTATCAAACAGCAGAATTAATTTTGAAACAACATTAAAAATCGTTAATTACATTTTCTTAATCTAAAATATTTCTTATTTAATGTAATATGGAATTTTGATTTCAATTTTTATCTTTTTCTTATTTATTTTTGAATTGGGGAGATATCTAAAAATCATAATAATATAATAGTATCTTCATATTTTTTCCAGGTTATCAACTATTTCGGCTACCTTATGACATCATTTCTCTTAGCCTACGTCTGTTACATATTTTTCCAAGTACCTTACATGTATATCGAATCTTTCATATGGAAGAAAACCAGTAATAGTGAGAGTCAAAATGAAAAAGCTGTGGAGAAGAATAAAAATAGTGAATGCAAGTTCAGTGACTCAAAAAATTTGACTTCGAAATCATTGAAAAGTTACATAGCCACGTTGTCATCATATTCAAGCAAGGGTGACTATACTTTACCTGGGCTACAAGTACATTCAGAAAAGTGTTAGGTTTGTAATAATTGTTAATTAATGAAGAGCACCTTCATTGACTACAAACACGTAGTTTTCTTCAAATTAATTGGATTGATTTAATGAAGAGCACATCCAAAAGTTTTAAAAGAAGTCACTTACTCATAAACAAATACATAAAATGTGATTTTACGAGAACTGCAAAAACGTAGAAAGGAGAACTAATGTATATAAAATATATATGGATTTTTAAGAAAATTGGTATTTAAAAATTTTCATACTATATTTTTGCAGCAATACATTTTTATTTTAGTAAATTGTTTTCTTAGCTTCTCTTGATGGCATAAAGATTATTGGAAAGAACTAATGAAGCAATGAAAGACAGGTAAAGAGATTTATTAAATGAATAATTACAAATGTTTTATTTACGTTTTTTAAGGCCTGTATTTTAATGACAAATGCCTTTTTCTTCTGCGTATTACTGCCCGTTTTTAGCCTGTTTACCTTTCTATAAGATTAAAACTTTAAAACAATGCTTTTATATTGAGATTCTTTGATAATTTTTATGAACTTCACCTCATTTTTATTAATCAAATGTACATTAATTTACAAATATAAGCACAGAAAATTCGTGTTTTAACTTTATAATTCAATCTATACATCGTCAGTTATTTTGCCAGTACTTTCGCAACATTTGAACTTTTATAAAAAAGTTCAGACTTTGTTTCCTACGCAGTTCTAAAACTCACATTCAAAACCATCGCATATCACTTGCCTTCGTTACATGTTTAGGTGAATAACATTGCTCATTCTTTTTCAAAGTACTTAAACGATTATAGTACTTTATTTGTAATTTATATAAGATAGCTTTTTTAACTCAATGTGTGAAATGATTCTTTTAAAGTTTATCATAATGATAATTTGTACTAAAGTAAACTTATCACATCATTTTTTTCTCTTAGTAGATTTCTCAGAATTCTCAAAACTTCCACATCATTTCCAACAGTTTAATCTGAGATAGCTGTTTAAAGAAACTGTTAACTGTTTAAAGAAAAGTATCAATATTATTCATTTCTTATTAAAATTTTGTTTTGAAATCTTTATGCATAACTTAATTTAAATTACATAAAAGAATATTTATATAAAATTTAACAAGCTTTGTACTAAGAAAGATCTTACAATTCCGCAAATGTTCTTAATAATTATGTGTAAGAATTAATTTATAATACACACTTTTTACAAGCTTTTATTGTTCGACGTAAGCTAATAGCGATAAACAGTTATTGCTTATTCTAAAACCTTCCTTAAATGTATGAAACGATTCTCTACACAAAATGAGCTTGCTTGATTTTTACAACTAAAGTTAAACATTTTCTTTTTGCTCGAAATTAAATTTCAAATCTCAGTCTATGGAGTATCATTCGGTAATTTTTACGTATGAAAAATTTAATATCATGTATAATATTATTTTATTACTTTCTGAAATATTTGTCATGTGAGAAAAATTTTAGGATTTTATTATGAAAAATATTATTAGCAAGTATATGTAGCTGTAGAACAGCAGTATTTCATATATCCTTATTTGTGATGTTTCATTGTCAAAAATAATTATCATATCATTTCATTTAATTGTACATATCATTTTTGTATTTACATGTGTGTAAACTGTATGAATAAATGTTTAGCAATAAATTCAGATTTTTCATCTTTTTAATTATTACACTGCCAAAAAGATAAGATTATTTATTATTATTTATCATATAATGCATCGCTAGAACATATCTTTTAACAAAATGTTTGAATTATGAGGTCTGCTTTCTTCATATTATGTACTTTCGTTTTAAAGTATACACCATTTTTTTCCAAATTTTTAAATCAAACTACATTATTCCAAATCAATATGCTTGAAATTGAAATTTTTCACAGAATTTCTGATAATATTATGGGTATCAAACTGACTGAAATTATAGTCAACATGTTTCATTCACCTAAGACTTCTTGACAATATAATAGAAGAAAAATGAAAAAAAATATACAAAAAATCAATAGAACTTAGGAAAGTTATAAAACTATTTAAAATTTTAGCTGCAAAACTATAATTTTCAAATTAAATAAAAAAATAATATAAAATTCAATTAAATTTGAAATAATAAAAAAATAATTTGAATAATAATGCATGCATGCATATTTGTCAAATAGAATAATAATTTAGTCTTTCCAAAAGCTTGCAGGTATAATCTAGAAAATTTAAAAACAATATCCTGAAAGTTCCTAAAATTATCTTATTTTTTTTATAAAAATCACCAGAATGTTAAATCACGAGAATTTGTTAAATACTATGTGTAAAACCATTTTCAGTTCCAATTTTGGTCACGGAAATAAAGTGTAAAATCTCTGATTAATTGAAACTGGACTTGGATCAGCGGAAGTCATTCATATTGAAAACAAGCTTAACTTTGTTTACATGTCAAAAAAAAAAATTATATCTTTTATCTTGAAACCAGCGTATTAGACTTATTCACACAGCATGCAAAAATGCAAAATTACGAGAAGGCAATTTTCTGCCTCCTTTACCTTAAACGTTAGCGTAAAAAATCAAAGAAAACTTTAAAATCTTCAGAGAATGCAAAAAATCTTCGAGCGAGACCTTTCTGTCTGTCTCATTCAAGCACTCAACTTAATGTTCTTGTAGTCACTGGTAATTTTAAAAGATATTATAACTGTCAAATGCCAAATATCACAAAGAAATGTTGTCTAAAATATTAATACAGTATAGCTTTTGCCTCACAAAAAATATAGAATCTGAATTCTACTACTAATATATTTGATTGTGAAAACAATTTTATTGTTAATGATTATTTTGAGAAAATTTAATTAGAATAGTTATTGGCAGTAAAATTATTTTTCTGCTAATGACTCTTAGGTACGAAAGGCTTCTGATAAAGTATTTTTATGCATAAAATGGCTTTTGAAGGAAAAGAAATTTATTAGTTAATGAAATTTTACTACTCAAAACATTTTGCATAATAAAGGTTTTACTTAAAATTTTCTCAATGAAGTATCTAAGCTTCCTGTTGTTAAAAATTAATGTTCGGAAAAGAGTTTAATCAAGCGCAAAATACTTGCCATCCTTTTTCAAAAATAAAATTTGGCCCACCAGCGGCCGAGGGGTAAGGTCGCTGAACACTGGTAGTTCGGTTCGAGGTTCGAATCCCGCGAACGGGCTGGCTGTATGGGCGTTTTCGTGGTTTTCTCCATGTGTAACGTGTATACGAGGCAGCTTTCCATAGAAAGTCCTCCACGAAGGCATCCCACCTTTTATTCAGATAGCCCTAGTGTGCTTTACCATAATTAAATACACCACTTCAAAAATAAAATGTAAGTAATCATTTATTTCAAATAATAAATTTAAAGCTCCGTATTCAGTTAGTAAAAAGTAAATTGCTAAAGGAAGGATGTTTAACAAAGTTCATTTATCTTAAAATCATAAAATATGCACACTTGAAATGTTGCAAGCAAACAGTTTCATTAAAGATATATAGCTGAAATTCTGCAAACAATACAATATCAGCTTCCTGGTGTATTTGCTTTTAAAACCTTTTATTATTACAGGAAAAAGAATATATAATCCATTTAACTATTTTCCAAATTTTTGTGATTTGCTGTATAGTAATGCTACATCCGATTTCCACAATTTAGTGTTAAAATAGTTTAGATTTCTATATTTAGATAGGCTATTTATATTTAATCGAGTGCATTTGAACGCAGACAATATACATAATTTTCGTAATATATTTTATCGTGAATGTTTCTGTAATGTCATAGTTTTAATTCTTATAATTTGCTGAGAGAATATTAATGAAAGGTGCGGCGTTTAACCCTTGCTGAGTTTCGCAACTGTAAAACGTAATTCTCCTTTTCTTCGTACGGCGCATCTCGTTTAACTTTTCAAAATACCGCGGCCTATATTCTACCTGCCACCTTAGAGGGCAACCTGCTTCCCCAGTGCCCTTGTTAATATTATGACTGCTGGCCCAAACTTGACCCGTTACATTAGAACTTATAATCCGTCTCGTTTAGACGAACTAAATGAAGTACACGCTCTAACTAAAGAAACTTGAAATACGGAATGTGACCAACATATAACGAATGTTTTCCTGTAAAAAGCAGTGATGTATGATAGTTTTATTTTAGTATGGAACAGCTTTAAATCATATAATGAGAAAGGTGCTGGTCACACTACTTTTATTAATTTTGTTAATTAGTTAACTATACATAGGGTGATAATTCTATCATTATTTGAATTTCAATGGATATTTTTAGGATTTTCTGAGATTTCGCGAAATTATTAAATTTCAGATGATTTGGTTCACTTGCTAACATGCGAGAAATTTTCGCATACCTGACTGAATGCATCCGTGGTTTAATTGGCAGCACGTCTGGCAAGCAATCCAAGGATCCGGATCCCGCCGAGATCATCACTAATTTTGCATTTTCTTCTATTTAAAAGCTTAATAGACGTTCTTAAATTTCAAAATCAGAACACCTTAGCCAGGATCCTATCTCCGACTATCCCGATTCTAGCGGGACGTGCTGGCAACTGCACCACTGATGCAAGCAATGAAGAAGGCCACAATTCCTTATAATATTGTCTAAGTTCCATTGTTAATGCTCAGTTATATTTCATATATATGGATTATTTTTAATATTTATATTAATGTAATTAATATGACAATGCTTCTCTAGAACATGGGCAAATGCGTAATGTTTTTCTTGAAATTACCAGCAAGTTTCTTCAGAGTCTGTCGTTATTTATCTTTGATCAATTTTTAAGTCTTCGAGCCTTTTAGAATGTGTCGAAGAAAGTGTATTCTTCAAAATAAGGATTGACCAGTATGCGAACTTCTTTCATATAAACATTTAGTAAGCAAAACCTGTAAAGGAAGGTTTGGTTGATTTCGGAGATTATAAAAATCTTGTTTTCCCATAGGCTACACAATGACGGAGCCCATTATGTAGCCTGAGGAAACGTCCATTCCGGCTCTGTACCTGAGGACAGTGCTGGCATGGAACAATATACTTTTCTAAATTTAAAATACATTACAAGTCAATGAACACTGTATTAAAGCAAAATTCATGTGTCAATGATTAACGTAATGACATTCACTTAATTAGAAACATAGACCATATGTAACGACTTTTGGTCTTTGTATGCTAAAGAAAATGCTGCTTTAGAGTCCTGCATTTTATTTGAAGAAATTAAATAATGAAAAATCTGCATAAATGTATATATATTTCTCGCATTGTGATAAAATAACGGTCCATAGAGCCATCGAATTTTAAATGACGTAATCTTACTGCGAATATGGGCATGTGGAAACCCAAATTTGAAATTTGGAATTTGTTTTATTATCGATTTCATATTTTGTAAACAACGTTGTACAGAAAAAACATTTTTATCTCCAGCGCGCGAGACTCTGTATCGGAAATTCTAAAGATATGCTCAATTTAAAACTATTTTGCGGTATTGCTCTTGAACTGAATTTTAAGTGCGAAGAACGTGATATTTAATAAATAAAGGTAACAAACAAAATGTTAAAAAACGCCCCTTTGGACGTAATTTAAAATCTGAAACCTTTCAGATTTTTTTTTCATTAAGGCAAAGAAAGCTAGGCTTATCTTCCTCAGCAGCCTTAACAACGCTGCCACCGATGGCTTAAATTCAGTAATCCTGAAAACCAAGCATGCCCAGTTTTTGTTAAAGCAACTATTTTCACATTTTCATTTCCCAAAATTGAATAAATGCTTTTATAATGTAAATAGGCGAATGCAGTTCATTTGTTGTAAAAACGAAGGAGGAAACTTTTGTCATTGCATTACTGAAGAGAGAATTCTCAAAAGTTCAATAAATTGTTAAAAAATTGTTAGACCACCTTAATGGAACGTTTGTAACGTTCTATGGGGTTTCAGTTTAAGCCAAAGAGTGCAAAATAAAGAGGTTGAGGTTTCAGATACACTGAACCATAATAAATAATTATAGGTCAGTGTGCTGATTATGCTGATTAACTTATAGTTTTAATGATTTAATACAGAAACTAGTGTTTAAACCATTAAGTAATTAGAAACCAATCTAATAAACCATTTAATCAAATGCAAATCCTACATGTAGAGTAGAAACTTACATATCTACTACTGACTAAAATTATTGTCATATTGGTTTGATATTCTTATTGCAATTTTTATTAAATTACTTTCAAATATTTCTTCACATAGGTTCATTCAAGAAAAACACTTGTATATGTTTTCCTTAGGGAACCTTATGTATTTCAACCAAAATAGTGCTTGTTATACACGAACATTTGTTATGAAACTCAATTTCCTGGGACACATTACGGGTTCAAATCTTGGCGAACGAGTTGGTAGCTTGAGTTTTCATGATTTCCCTTAAGTTTAACGTGAATAACATCCTGTTTCCCTTTAAAAACTGCAAGAAGAGTATCCATCTTTTCAAGCACTCCACCTTTTATGCAACAAGCCAAAAATTGTAATATAATCTAATCCTGCGATGCACAAAAAAAAAATAGACGCAATCGCTATCGCCACTAAACTCAAACGTACGCACAAAATATTTAATTTTCAGATTTTTTCTAAATCCAAATTGATATGTTAAAACAACTGACAAAAGTCAATTTTAACTTGAAATATTGAAATCTTTTGTCAGCGCCTTAAATTTCGAGAAATAAATCCATTTATTTCACCAAGCTTTTTCTGCAGTTGTATACTTTCACAAAAAAGTAAAGAAGGTTCGCAGAAGTACTATTGTGAATTTGCGAAGAAACATTAACTTCTAAGTGCATTTTATGTGTGCTATTCTCATTAGCATTTATAAAGTTTTTTTTTTTTAAAGAAAAGAAAAAAGATTAATTTGTTTTAATTCTTTCAATTCTTTCAGGAAAGTGCAATGTAAAACAAATTTAAAAAAATATTAATATTCGAACAAAATGAATAGAAGAAATGTGCCAGCTTTTTGAAGTGCATTGCCCTTCACTTTTCTGCATACTGCGTAGACTGTAAACAAGCAAAAAGGAATAGAAAAATGAAATAGTCTGCTAAAGCATTTCGTGCACAAATAAAGATTTCGTGTAAGCATTTTGCTGTTTCCGGGTACAAAATACTGAAACATATATCTGCCTGAAATGACTCTTAAGGTTTATAAAGCCCTTCATTTATCAAAAGCGTGTACAGCTCATATTATAAATGACTTTTGTTTTTATTTGTGCGGAACCTAATTATTTTAATCGTTAATCTCTGGCTGTACGTAGGCAGTCAGGTGACTTTTTGTCCCGTTTTCTATTAAAGTGGCACTAACTCAGAAGTTTTTACAAACCTTTTTATTGTAGCTTTAGCCTAACAATTTACACAGCTCGTGAAAGACCAGGTTTATCAGCTCGTGTAAGAGGGTCGTCACTGAATTAAGGGAACACAAAATTCAAAGTAAAACTTAAGAATTTAAAATGATATTCACAAAACAAAGTAAACCTTCAAATTATGACTCAAGCTTTTGACTCCCAAGTGCAAACACAGGTATTACAGACTAAAAGAAATTATTTAATTATTTCTAAATTTGGAATTATTAAAAATTATTTTAATTATTTAAATTTTTATTTGAAAAATTTGAATTATTTAAATGAGTTATTTAAATTTGACAAATATAAAACTAAAACTCTACTAAAATTTCAGAAACTCCCTAGGTCCTATAACTGTCAAACTTGCAGCATATCTGCTCTTCATTGTAGCTGTAAAATGTTATATCATTCAGTAACAGTACTGGTGATAAATTTTAATACTATATTTTCCATGGTTCTTCGATCATTTGACTTCACAAAATATTTAAAAATTAAAGCAGTTTTATGTTCTCTATATACCTGCCCGTTAATCACTTTGAAAGAGAAATATTGTTGGAAAAAGTGAAAAGAGTGATTAAAAGCAATTCAAATAAACATTACAAGAATTAGTTTCCACAAAATGCAATTCAACATTAAGCTAAAATTATTAATAATAGCAACTTTTATTGCTCAGTATTATAGTAGCTATGTAGAAGTCAAAACTCTTTGCTTTTACCTGTTATAATAAAATTAATGACTAAAATAATGTTCTTTGTATATTTCTTTACATATTTATTTCTCCGCGTTAATTAATACACCGATACTCTTGTCTAGAAGAAAACATAGATATTCTAAAAATGGACATTTGAGATTCTAATTAACGAAGTATAACACAAAATTTGCATATGTTTTCATTTTTGTTTTAGATGCTGCTACATTTACTTTTCACTTCTAAAATGCTGGCAACTATTCCAACAACAGAAAATACTGCTCAAATCTGTGGAGTCTTTAAATTACTAGAATGCTGTTTAATCACCCACATACCGTAAACAGATTGTCTACACATTTCAGTTCATCATGACATCCTCGTTATTTCACATTCGTTTCTCTTACTTTTTTCGTGTCCTTGGAATAGGTTATTTTTGAATCTGTGCATGAACAATGATAATCTGATATAATCTTACAGATTTCCTCGCTTTTACCTTTCTTAATTCATATTACGGAATTACCTTCAGCTATTTTTTCAGACAAATGAAACAACAAATATTTCATCAAGGATAATGTTGTTTCCTCTTCCACAAAACTCATACTTTTGTGTTTTGAATCACGAGTTACCACCAACTTCAGTTCTTGATTTAGAGTTGAGATTCACTCCATCAAAAATTAAAAGCTTCTACCAGAAGGTAAAACGTTTGTCATTTGTTCAAGCACCAGATTGAGAACAGTTTTAGAATGCAATTCACATTCCACGACATGAATAATCTAAACATGGATAACTGTAAAAGTTCAATTTACAACAATAGAATAGTATAGTAGAATAAAATTGTTACAAAATTGCGTTTCAGCTTTTAGATAAAAAAAAAATTTCCTAAAAAAGCTTAAAATTTACTGCTGCAATTTTTTAATAAAATTTTCTGAAACAATTACACACACATTATATACTATATATATGTATATACAGGTGTTTCAGCAAATCGGTTACAAACTTTCAGGAGAGATCGAATAACCTAGACGGTGGAAATTCACATAGACACAAAACACAAAATAGGAAGGACACGAAGTGACAAATCATATTTTATTATGCTTAGTACACCTGAAAACAACAAATAATAATAAAAGAAGACAACGATCGTCATTAAAGAAGGTGCTCTCATGTGGAAAGTTCTGCTGTTTTGGATGATAAATTTAAATGAAGCAGTACATAAACAAAAATCACATATACATGCATACATGCATGTATACACACATACATACACATAAACATACATGTAGTTCATAAAACAAAATTCATGGAATCACACAAGTACCATTTTGTCTACAACATTTTTCATCTCTTTAACAGCTGGAAGATTCCTTTTTAATTTTTTTTTTTTAGATTTATTCATGAAAATGTTCTTAAGGTGTTGTTTGACAGTCTCCGAAAAACGAACTCCAGGCAATTCAATGAAACTTTAGTGATCTGATGAAATTAAAATCCAAGCGGGCAAGGTCTAATGAATGTGAGGGTGACACAAAACATGCCAGCCATATTCAGTATGTTTTATCTGACATTCATCGAAATGTGGTATTAAGCATTGTCATAATGGAAGACAAAAACCTCAACAATTAAACAGTTCTGGGAGTTTTGCTTTAATTTCTGCTTTTTAAAACTGTCATTTCAGAACAACATTTTCCCGAATTTACAGTCTGATTTGGTGACAATTCACATTATACAATTCCTCTGTAGGCTGACTCATACAAAAATCTCCATCTCGAAGTAAAGGGTTTATTCTATGATCCTTTTCCTGTCACATTATTCTACAGTATCCATTTCCCATCTCCTGAAAATAAGCGTTTCAAGAAAGGAATTTCTTTTGTTTATTTTAACAGAGCATAACATGTCAAAACTCAAGCCAGCATATTCTGCTCTGTTAAAATATGGGATACCCATATATGGTAGCAACTTGTACCTAGACATTTTGAAATAATCATACACTGGAAGTTTTTAAATATTTCGTCTGATGTATAGCTTCTGAACAGTAGCAATAAGTTCTTCTAATAGGTCTTTGTTTACAGATGATGGTGATCTAGAGCAGGCAAAATCTTCAAGCCATATATTATCAGATTTCTCACACCCTTTTTGAATTTTGTCATCTGAAATAAATTTCATGAATAGTCCGACTCACATTTAAATAAAATAGCATAATATGACGAAAATGAACTTCTGGGTTCTCCATTCATTGCACTTCACGGAAACAAACATTATAGTACAGTACATGCTAGAATTACACATAGTGAGTAGAAAAGACCATATTTAAACTCTTGCTTCGATTAAGGTCACTCCGTATTAGCTCCAATAAAATAATTAGAAGAAAACGCACTTTGATTTGAAAAACCGCCGAACATTCCAGATGCGCCAATCTATTCTTAAAATTTCATATAACATATATATAAAGCAAGCGATTAAAAAATAAAGCATAGTGTCATTTATACCTTGGAAAATGCTAAGAACTTAAATAATTAATAATAAAATAAAATGCATAGACTATATATCAAACAAATGTGGCAATCGAATGTGAACGCAAATCCATAAAATAATGCGGAGTAGAAACTCGGTACAAAACCTGAAACAGAAATGCAGAGATATTTAAAGGGAAATTAAAGAACCAAAATTCAAGCTTGAGAACTAACCACTTTGAAAAGCAACACTTCAAATATAATAAATTAAACATAAAACAGAGGGATCTACGATAAATTATAACAAATCTAACTTGTAAAATACAGAAGAAAAAAAAATTGAAGAATATTCAATTAAATACATACATATATATATATACAAATATAAATGCATGTATATATATATATATATATGTATAAAATGTAAGGCGTAAATAATAACAACTAAACAGGGGGGAAATTCAGCCAAAAAATTACATAAAGTAATCGTATTGCAATTGCTCAAATTATAAAAAAGATATTAATTGTGTTAAAATGATAAAAAATTGTAAAAATCAAAATGAGGTTGTCAGTGTAAAACAAATGGCAAAAAACTTTTAATAAAGGAAGAAATGAAGTGGAAAAAATAGATATGGATAAGCTTATAAAGTACTTCTTCCGCCTTCTTAACATGCCTTCATGGTGTAATGGCCAGCACACTCAGCGCGTAATCGAGAGATCCGTGGTTGGAGTCCCGGCAAAAGCACTGCTTATTTTTCATGTCTCCAGCTTTAAAAAAAAATACCTAATGTTTCTTCTACAAGCTGCATTATCACTCTTTAACTTTTACTTTGTCAAGAGGAGGTCAGCCACTGGCTGAGAACACCTCTTCACCAGCAGATGCTTTTCTCTGTTATATACGCTCAAAATTATCCAAGGTAATAAATTAATAAATAAAAATTTGAGCACCTCCGAAAACTGAATGTGCCTCCTCTACAAAAAAGTTCTTTTAAGTTTTTTTCTTTTTTTTTTAAATGCGTGATGCTTAAGTGAGATTATGTTTAAGTGAAAATTTCTTTAAGACTGTACAGACATAAAACAGAGGGATCTACGATAAATTATACAAAATAATTTATCGTATATGAAAGGTATAAACAATCTGGAACTCTGTATGCAATCGTATCACACAAATTACAATCGTAACTTTTACAATCATAATTTTTTAATTACAATCGTAATTTTTTAATCGCGCAGAGGAACAATAAATATGTTGCTTTAATAATAACATCATAATTATGATACACGAAATCTTCGTAATCCTGTGAATATATAGAAAGTGAGCTACGATCATAGACTTCAATATAAAGTGAAACTAAATTTTCCATATTTTTAAATCTGCATTCCAAGTAGCACTGTGGGCAGGAGAATTAAAACTGAACTTGCGTAATCGAATTTCGCTTTAAAATGAAGCTATCAATAAATTCAGTAAACGTGAGACTGAATATTTCTAGTATTCGTTAAAGTAACTTCTATTTTCACTTACGCCTTTTTCAAGAGTTGATGTACAGATTTTATAATGTAAACAGCGGAATACAATTCGTTTGTATGCAGTTCATTCTGGAAAGCCGAGAAGGTATGTATGGAAAACCTAGAGGGAAAATTTCCATCATGGAGTATCATTAGGTATCATTTTTCATACATGTATTATAGAAATAAAAATATTTAGAGCTCTAAAAGATTAATTTGAAAAGGAACGTATCAGTAAAAACGAAAACTTAAAAAAAAATTCAATAAATTATATTAAAATAAAGACAAAAAGAAACCGATCAGTCAACCACAAAAGAATTTTTACCACTCTTTGGGGAAAGACGAAATTCTGCCATCCAGGAGTGTGAGAGAAACGTTATCAAGGGTCACTTATGGATTTGAACCGCAAAAAACATTTTATACTTTTTTTTAAATTACAGATACGTATTTTTCTTTGTATTGTTTAAATAACAAGAAATAATTTTAAATGAAAATTTTTAAGATTATTCTATTCTAAGTATGTTTATAAATAACTAAATATATTATCGAATTATATATGTAAGAAAAGGGCAGAAATGTAACATCTTTGCTCATGAGTTATCTGAAAAAGGTGCTGTCCTATTCGGATAAAAGCAGTTAAAGGACGCATAAAACAAGTTTAAAGCAGAACCCTTATTTACTTTTAGTTTTAAAAACAAAACATAACTATATCGCATTCATTATTTTCAGCTCATATTAGCAGAGCTATAATAATATTAGCAGAGCTATAATAATAGCTTTTCGTAAACATAGATAGGCTTTCAGTAGTTATGTAATTAATTCCCCTTTGTTCTTAAAAGGCCATCAATGGTCATGTGACTAAAGCGGCGAATTACCAGTAGCTCATTACCTTCTATTACATTGGAGTCATTATCATACGCAACAGATGTCCGTCATGTTCAAATACTAAGTAGTTAAAATCAATGATATATAGTTAGTTATTCGAAGTAGATTGGGACAGTTACACAACACATCCTTGCCACTGCTCTGCTAAGGACTGGATTCTTTAGCGGAAGGAATCAGAAGTATTTGATAGGAAGAATTTGTCAGATATGCACTAGTTGTTAAAGAAGTTTTTTTGTAGCTATGAAGCGGTCAAGATGAATAAATAATCAGGGAAAACTAGCTTATAGAAATTTAGCTGTTATGAAATATTTCGCACTATATTTGACCAAGAATCTTTGCATCATACATGGGTGAGCATTGTCGTGAAGGCAAATTGGCCACTGCTGGATTGCTTGGAGATAAACAGATGGCATACTTCATGCAGTTCAGCACCATAACGATACGTTGGTATAATTTCATCTCAATTGAAGAAGGAGAGATGGAGCTTTCCTGTCATAACAACGCATGAATACTAGACAAGTAGTTATATCTTTTGCTAGCGTAAACGTAGTTTAGGACAGAATTTTGGTCATTGTTCATAAACGTCTTATTGTGGTATATGTATAGAACTTCTTTATTGAATGGTGCAGTTACATGATGGCGTGCTTTAGTGACCACTATTAACTCATATCTTCTTCAGATTATCACTGACAAAGAGATGCCAAACAACGGTGGTACAGCGTACTCTAAGCTTGTCTTCAGCACCTGCCGTGAATTAGCTTCAATGGTATTCTTCAAGAGCACATCTAAAAACTAATGTCCCTCGATGGCCATCAGATGCATAGCTACAGCTGTATCACAGCACAACCTTTTATGTACTGCTGGCGTATGATATGTCATTAGCTATATTTGTGCCAAATCAATGCTAGGGTTTTGAGCTGTAAGTCATGTAGAATGACCCAATTTAAGTTAATAAAAGAAACTGCATCACAATGGTATGTTCTTCATTGTTCTGTTTTATTACCTTGTGTTCAAAACCATCAACACTTACTGACGACTGAGATATCCTAGTCGTATTTGCGGCCTTGTAATGGCGTTGTAACATAGCATACACTGAATACCAATAAGTATTTGGACACCTATGCAAATGACGATATCTGCGGTCCCAAGGTACGCCACGGACTCCGCCAATATATATCGTGTAGGACACAGCATCGGCTTTAGTCTCATGCAAGATGCCTCGCAGTTCGGAACTCTCTGATTTCCAGAAAGGTATAATTATCGGGTATCACAAATGTGACCGATTCTTAAGGGACATATCTAGCGATCTGAAGTACCCAATATCGACAGTGGCCTATGCGATTAAGAAGTGGAAGGTGGAGCTGTGATTGTCAGAATGTGCCCCGAGTCGGCAGACCAACGAAACTGGGAGATAGAAACCGACGAGTGCTGTCCAGAGAAATTCGGAAGAACCGCACCCAACCGATGGTCCTCATCCGCGAGGAGTTTCAACAGGCATCCGGGAGTATTGTTTCAATGAATACCATCCGTAAGGAAGCACATCTGCTTGGTTTTCATGGTCGTGCTGCGGCCCATAAGCCTTTGATCACAAAGTCCAACCGCGCTGCTCGGTTAATGTGGTGCAAAGCCCATCGAAATTGGACCGTAGATCAGTGGAAACGGGTTCTTTGGAGTTACGAATCAAGGTTCACCCTTTACCGTTCGGATGGCAGGGTCTAGGTCTGGCGTCTACCTGGAGAACGTCTCCTGCCAGAATGCATTGTGCCAACAGTCAAGTTCGGCGAAGGTGGAATTATGGTCTGGGGGTGTTTCTCCTGGTATGGGTCTCTTGGTCCCCACTCATGGTAAGCTCAACTGCGATGCTTACTGCGCTATTTTGGATGACAATGTGCTTCCTACGTTGTGGCAGTTTTACGGGTTGGACCCCTGTTACTTTCAGGACGACAATGCCAGTTGTCATGTTTCGACGTTAACCAAGGCTTGGTATGGTGCCAATGGAGTTCATCGAATGGACTGGCCTGCCCAGAGTCCAGACCTGAACCCTATCGAGAACCTCTGGGATGAGTTGCATCGCCGAATTCAGGGGTGCACTACCCTTGCAAAATCGGTGAAGGAACTTTTATGTCTTCTCCAAGCCGAGTGGAAGTGAATACCACTAGCTGTCATACAAACACTTGTAGAAAGTATGCCAAGGAGGGTCTACGCTGTAAATACCTCTCGTGGAGGCTCTACCAACTATTTATTTTGAATAAAGTTAGTTTTTCTTTTCTATCACAGGTGTCCAAATACTTATTGATAGTCAGTGTATATGAATTCAGGGGACCAGTGTTCCCCGACTGGAAGCTATCCACTATACCACCATGTGGATATATCAATCTCACCAATCAAATGTGTTCGAGCGCGTTGACTGAAAGAAGGCGTTTTCTGATGTGTAGCATAAGTGAGGGCCAATCCACTACAGAAAGAAAATTATCCTTTCCTCGGAAGCAGATAATAGCTGTAAAAGGGATTGTTGAATCAATTACTGTTTCATAATAAATTTAAAGGAAGCACATTTGTTTGCTTTGCAGTAAACCAATTGCAAATATGTACTAGAGTTTTATAACCTGTTTCTACAAGTAATTTTTATTAAATGCAAAGGAAAATTTGCTATATCTAAGCATACTCAATCGAAATATCGCATTATGCTAACTTTATAAATCTGTTCTAAAATAAAATGCAATAATAAGCATTTGATTACATTCAAATCATCTTACAATCTTTTTTAATAATAGATTTTAAAAACTGCATTGTAATTAGCCAGCAGTCACCGATCATCCATCTGAGGGAAACTCTGCCGAAATTTTGTGTAACATTTACTAGTCCGTTAAATAATTAAGTTCCTTAGTAAGAAAATTTTATAAAAATCAATTAAATTTATTATTTTTCGAAATTGCAGCAACAACGGGATAATTTCAATCATTACAACAACAGAGCTCATAAGTTAAGATACTGACTCGTAAATGCATTAGGCCAAAAAAATTAAAAACAAAGTACAACATTAAAACTAAGTAATGTACAATGTTATTTTTTATAAATAAATGTTTTCATTCATTTTCGACTGTTCAGCAATTTCGGATACAAAGATCCCCCAAAGGAACGAATGAAATTTAAAATTTAAAATACAATTTGTCTGTTAATATTTAACACTTGATATTACGTGTAACGCAAATGCATTGTATGTGAAAATTAAATGGAAAAGTATTGGAAAAAGGGGAAATATAAAAAAACTATGTAACATCTTACATTTTAATAGGTATCTTTCCGTCCAACTAAGTGGTAATAGAAAGAAAAAGTATTAAAATAAGAACAAAAGAAGATTTTATTTGAGATCGGATATTTGATTTAGCAGTTCTATTCAAAAATTTACTCCGTGGTTTTGCGATTTCTTTTGTGGTTTATTTGTTACAAAACGAGAAGCTATCTGAACTCGAATACGAACAAATCTAAAATAAGGGACAGACTTTGCACATGATGGACATATCATCTTATTGCCACTAAGCTGTAGGCTTTTAAAACAATTCTTTTCTGATTTAACAAAATATCAGACACTTTCAAGTGATAACTGAAAACGTAAAATTATCCTCTATATTTTCGAATTATTTCTGCACATAACTATGTAAAGTAATCATTATGTTATCAAAGAAAGCGTCAGACAACGTTTTCTACAGGTGCAACTCGAAGTTCGACAATAGAAAGATTCTCAGTGATGTAACAATGTTCCAAAACACTGTTTTCATATTGCAGAGTTCATTTCGAAGATCAAGGCCTTCTGAGCAATGAAAGAAAGCGTAGAAAAATTAGCACACGACCTGTAATGTTAACGGAAGTGACGATTTAAATGATGTCACAAAATAAAAGCAGCGAAAGTTCCCTCATAATTGAGGCAGGTCGCCGGAGAAACGGCAACACAAATCAGTGAAAGGATTCAACCAAATCTAACCTCACGTGTTTGAAGGTAATGTCATTGGAAGCGTGCTTTCTGCGCTATTAAAACGGTCTTTCTGATGCATCTGAATTGAAGTGCTGCTATTTAGAATTTCCATTTCCGAATGTAGTGTGGGTCTCCATTCTGCTGGTCGATAACATCTTATCCATTTGATTTTGGGAATATTTGTATTTACCTCTTTTCGAAACCCAAACTTCAACTTCACACGAAAGTTTGAAGGGGATAATGAGATAAGTGAAATACAGTTTTTATTTAGTTGACTTAATTTATCTAAACAGCCACCTTAATAGTTTCGTACAATAAACGAATTTTAATGTTTTCTGGAAAACAATCTGTAAATTTAATAGGAAAAATGTAATATTTTTTTTTTTATTTCCCACTTTACATTTCATGTACGAATAGTAATTTTTGATCAATAATTACTTTTTGTCAAATTTCGTTTTTTGATGAAGATTTAAAAGTTTATAAATTTAAAAGTTATAGTTTGATAAAATATTGAATATTTTTCATCATTTATACTTATCTTATTTAATATTCATTCTTATTCAGCTTTTCCAAATTTATCATCTCAAAAGTATTGCCAATGTTAAGAGAAAAGTTAATGATATTTTAAATAAAAATTACTACTTTTGTGTTCAATGTTACGCCAAATAAGGCATAATTCTTTTTGCCCTCTAGATTTATGGATATATCTTTTGTATAACATATTTATTTTTTAAAACGTTTAGTTGGAATAAAACTTTCCAAGAATTAAGTATTCGTTTAGCTTATAGAAGACATTTTCGTAAATCTGACTTTCGTACTCATCAGTGTAGTGCTGCTTTATTTCAATCTTGAAACAAAAATCGAGAAAGAAATCAGTCTCAGATTTAAGAGACTTAATTTCCTTCAAATCTAATCATTTTTGTGTGATTCTGTATTAAACTCATGCATATGAAAATGAAATCGAACTCAGTTTTGATCTGGTTCTTTATAATTCTTATGCATACCGGTGTTCATGAAATAGTGTCTGTTGAAACTGAAGGTCATGAAACTTCTCACAATGAGGCAAACTACCAGGACAGTAATAATGATAATAATACGAAAGAAGGTACTGAAGTAACGCTGAAAGAAGTGGAAAACAACTTGAAAAATGTCATCAGGACGATGCTAAGACAAGTTTTTCCAATATTCTTTGATCTCGGACTCGAGTCAACAGCTTCGACGTCATGCCTAATTGATCTCGCCAATTTTTACTTTGGTATCAAGAGACTGGAACCTTGGGCTTTTAAGAGTAAGTTATATTAGTTTAACTTTAAATCATATCATTATGACATTTATTAAAATATATGTTAAACATATAATTACACGAGTTTTGTAAAACACTGAGAGGCATTAATCATGTATAAAGATTGAAACGTTGGAACTGAATAATTTTTTTAAACTTTTTCAACATTAATTGGATTTTGAACAGTTCAAATCTTAAAAAGAAGATATTTCTTTCTTAGGATTTTGAATGAAGTGAAATACATAAATTTTGAAGTAACTGGTGTATAAATAAACAAATTCAAAGTAAATTCAATAACTTACAAATTTTGAAAATAGTACCATTTATAGAATAAAATTTAGTGAAATTTGGTAACATTTTCAAATAAAAATTATCTTTCCTATTATAAGTTAAAAGATTACGTTCTGCCATTTCTTTCGATGATGTATTTTCTTAGCGAAGAAGATCTGAAATATTACTATAGAACAGTAAATTAAACAGGTTAAAATTTTCAAATGAGCACTCATACAAAACGATTTTTAAATGCTTCTTAGGAAAACCCCTAATATATTTTTTTTAAATCGAACAGAAATAGCTAAGATGCTAAAAAGGTAGTTAAACATTTAGTTTTTTAATTAAATAATTATATTTTCTATTTTAATAATTCGATTTAATGTACTCATCATTTATTTAAATAATTTCAAAATGTGTTCAAATACATAAAATTTTTAAATATTTTGTTACACACTCAGCTGAATTTGTAAACTGCCTTAAGTAAACGTTATATTTTTACTAGTTTTTGGCTCCCATACCAAAAACACTGATCTGAGTTTTTTAATTTTTACATGTAAAGGATTTTTTAATGTATAGCTCTATGTTAAAATCATTTTTTCTTATTGAATGTAAATGAATTACATTCTAAACATCCTAATGTTACGTTTCTTAAGTTTTAAAATGTTTAATTTTTAAAAGCAGTTTTTTTTAGAACTAGGAAATTACATATTCACGATTTTGGCCTGGTGCTATGGGTATATTACCCGTTATGAAATTAGACTTATTACACTGAAATTACACTGAATTGCCATTATAAATTAGTAATCTCTCTGTTGTTCATTTTTACATATTTTATTGTATTAATATACTAATACCAATGATATGCTAACATTACTTTAAATACTTCAAATACTATTACTATTATAATTTCTGCTGATAACTTTTCATATTGCTGACGACCTTTATTTTTATGCTGTAGGTTGTTCTTTATAATCTGTGGGAAAAACGTTTTCAATCATACCTGATTGAAATTCGTATTGTCACAAATCTGAGGATTTATACATTAATTAAAGACAGGTTTTCAGTACCTAAATGTTCATATTACATATAGTTCTCTACCTTATATGAATCTAGATTAAACTTTCGTGCGACTCGAAATGATTGCGTATGTTTTATCTTTTGAGTAATATATAATACAAAATGTTTTTAAAACTTCTGATTTTGATTTAGAAGTATCATTCTTCAAATAAAAAATGTGCAATCTATTAAAAATAATTTCCTAATAAAAGTCATAAACTTGTGAAATTATAACACCTTTATAAAAGGTGATAAAATAACCTACCGTTTTGCTGGATACACATTTACACGAAGACAGATAGCGATAGGTTATTAGTTTTTCAAAAGAATTTATTCGGATGTCATTCAGAATTCTTTATAATACTATACTAGAGGTTGACTGCCTGAATTTGTTATCGTATGTTATTATATGGTACGTTATTGTATATTATGCTTTCGGCGAAACATTTTCGGCCTGAATGAGGCGGAAACATGTCCTCAAATACAGTCAATTGTGGCAAAATTTCTAAAGCATTATACTTGAAGTGTGATATATTGTGCAGTCTTATTTTCCCAAATAATAACATTCGTCTTCATCGAGCATAGCTATAATGTCTGCACAAAAACTGAAGTAATAGTTTTTTTTCGTATATCACCGAATTCGAAGTTTAGAAATGTTATCCAACACTCCGACATTCTCACTCTAAAATGAAGCACCATAAATTTTCCTAAGTCTTACTTGATCACTGAAGAAAATATTGTTGAGCAGGTGAATTACATTGCCCTATAGAAATCGCTTAAGTTACTTAGAACTATGTGATAGGCATTTCTAAGGTCTTTCCCTAAAGTACAATATTCTTTCACGAATCAAAAATCTCTATGAACAAGTCGCAATATGGAATGTGTGTGGGCAAATTCCAAATGAAAAATGTCGTATGGCTAATGATGTAGAGGTTGCTCATCTTAGAATGCAAAATGAATACGTTATGAGTTATTTAACTTCGAATTTTTTTGTAGAAACAAAACAAATAATTCAAAGTGACTTTAACAAACTCTCTATTTACCCTATGAAGAATTTACACGCGAATGCGAAGAACAACCAGTTAAAAAATTACATTCCCTCCAAGTGACCAAGGTCTTGAAAAACTTAAGTTCCCGAAGTGCCCAAAGTGGCACTTCCTTCACAATAAGCAAAAATGTAATCCTCTTTTACCTTGATCCTTTTCTTCCAGTATGCATCCAACTCGAAATTAGGGCCGTCGGGAGCTGGCAGAATTTTGCACGTGATAACGAATAGGAAAATTCTCCTTCTAGGTGGAATTTTACGCCGTTACTCCAAGGAGAGTTAAAGCTAATAAAAGAATTCTGAAAATCAGAATAGATTTCCGGCTCAATACTATTAGCCGAACCGAAAGGAATACCTGAGAGGTAACTGCACAGAATTTTATCATGGACTAAATAAAAATGTATTTCCTTTTTTTTATAATTATCTTTTTTTGGCGGGCACTAGCCATTTTAGGCTTTAGCCACTACTAAAGCCGAAAGCGGTGGTCATTTTATTATGGAGGCAACTTAACATGCGGCTACCATTACCTCCTATGACGGAATAGACACCGACAAAAGCTTTACTTCAGATTATTCTGTTCATTCTGACTTGAGCAGTTTGTTTCGAACATATGCGATTATAGAAAGTGTTTTTAATTTATTGTGACCTGGACATAACATTAACGTAAGTTGTAAAATACTTACCGTATTTGGCGGCATATAAGACTCACTTTTTTTCCTAAATTTGGTCTCAAAAAAGTTACCTGCGTCTTATACGTGAAGCTAATTGCATTCAATAATTGTTTATTTGGCTTTTACGAAACGTTAAGAACTAAAAGAAACCACGCTATTGAAACTTTTTTTCTTTGTTTGTGGCCGTCTAAATAAGGGTGCGTCTTATATGCCAGTGCGTCTTATATGCCGGCAAATACGGTGAGTGAGTGAGTGAGTGCACCGCTATGATGGCTTCCGACCACGGACATGAACCAAACGGAATTATATACCATCACGGCGGGAAAGACTCCAGAGTAACAAGGTTGAATATTATAAACTAATAATAGTTTTTACATATTGTTAACTGCAAGGCACTAAGCGTTATTCTGGTTATCTGCTTTAAGTTCTGAACTTTTGAAACATTATAATATTATCCACGGTAGTTTCTGCTTAGGCAGTGTTCTGAGATTTTCTCTATTTTATCAAGGGCTATTCTGTTTTTGAGTGTGTTAGTCGTCCACATTGCCCAGGCACAGTCCGCTGGTTTCTTCAAGTGCCAGGTTCTTGTATGTACACAATGGAAGTAATAATGGTCCGTGTCGCCTTCCTCTCCGCATTCGCAGAAAGGAGTATCCCTAAGTCTGAATCTGTTCAGGTATACTGGGAATGGTCCATGACCTGTCAAGAACTGTGTTAGGCTAGCACAGTGGGTCTTTATTTCCATGTTAACTTTTGGCAGTAAGCGAAATGTCCTTCGTCCTACCTCTGCCTCTGTCCATCTACTTTGCCAATTTTGTAGAAGACTTGTCAAAGTTGTTCGCTTAATATGAGACCAAGGAAGTTTAGTTAGTCTTTCTAATATATCCGTACAGTTGGCTGCCTGCTTGGCCAGTAGGTCAGCGGCTTCATTGCCTTGAATCCCTGTGTAAGCGGGAACCCATTTTAAAGTGGGTCTTTGCGAAATAGGCATTGTCAGAAGCTGTTTCTGAATTCTGTATACCAATGGACTCCGGCTGTTTTGACTTGCGATAGCCGTCAGACTTGATGCCGAATCACTGAGTATGGAGAATTTCTCCTGTTGACATGTGTTCGCATATCTAATTGCAGCACTGATAGCTAGAAGCTCTGCTTGGTATACCGAGTTATTCAAGCCTAATTTCCTTTTCCACTCGAATGTTACAACTCCATTTTCTAGTCTACAGAAGGCGCTGCCCGTGCCGTTCTCAGTTTTGGAGCCATCTGTGAAAAGGTTATTACTGTACCTCTGAATTGGTTGGTCGTTTATACTGATACCGTCAGAGAGATTAAAAGCTGCTGGATGAAAGTTATTGCAGTTGTTTTGCTCCTCGTAGTCCGAGTGGTGATAACTATGACCCCAGAGTGTTGAAGTTTGACCCAGCCTGGTAACCCTTACGATAGCTACCTCCCTTTCTACTATCAAATCTAAGGGAGGAATTCCTGCTAGTTGTTGTAGGGCTAGTGTTGACGTGGTACGGTAGGCCCTGCATACTTGAAGTAGCTGCTGTCTCTGAATAGAGAGCAGGGATCTTTTCATATGAGAGGTAAGTTCACCACCCCAGATTGCTGCTCCATAAGTTATTACTCTTTCTGTAATGGTTCTATGCCAAATTTTTAGTAGCTTAGATGAGATACCCCATTTATGTGAAGTCATGCGTCTCATGTTGTTGCTTAGGATGCTAATTCGAGTCTTAAGATTCCTGACATGTGGCATCCAAGAAAGTCTGTTGTCGAGTAATAGCCCAAGATATTTCAATTGGGGGAAACATTTTACCGGTATCCCATGGAGTTTAATGCTTGGGTTGCGTCTTAGCTGCCTGCTGCGTCCTATGAGCAAAGCTTTAGTTTTCTCTGCCGAAATCTGAAGCTTATGTGCTCTGGCCCATTGGGAGAACAGATCAAGACAGTATTGAGATCTCATTTCGAGGTTACTCCTTCCTGCCACAACTAGCATAAAATCGTCCGCATAGGCTATGATTCGAGCGTATTCTACGCTCTCAAACTGACGAAATGCCGAGTTTGCTACTATATTCCACAGTGTTGGTCCAAGGCATGACCCCTGTGGGCATCCTCTAAAGACATTTTTGACATAAATGCCGCTGTCTGATGTTACTTGTACACTTCGATCTTGAAGGTACGAGCGAAGGATGGTAATAATGGCTGTTGGGCACGCCATGTTGTGCAGCAAATTTATTACGTCTGGCCACCAAAGGGAGTCAAAGGCTCCCTTGATGTCAATGGCTATTGCCAGTGAGTGCAAATTGTTATCCTTGTTCTGTTTGATAGTGGCCATTAAGTCTTTTACGGCATGTTCAGTTGAGTTGCCCATTCGGAATCCATATTGGTTGGGATGCAGGGCGTTGTTCCTTTGCAGGAAGAAGTCCAATCTGTAAAGAATTACTCTTTCCAATACCTTACCGAGCGCTGGCAGTAGACAGACTGGCCTGTAAGATGTAGGTTCTGCCGGAGTTTTGCCTGATTTTAGGAATAACGCCACTTCTGCCAACTTCATATTTTTAGGAAAGTACTGATGTTTCCAGCAAGCTGAAATGACCGCAAGGAATAGTTTTGGGAATTCCCGGTGTTTCTCTCTAATGATGATATTATCAATTCCATCCGGACCTGGAGCTTTCTTGGGTGCTAGAGTACGTATGATGTTATCCACTTCCATTTGCGTAGGAGGGAGTTCGTCTCTTCTGGTAACTTGGCGAAATTTCGTACTGTAGGTTTTTCTCGCTTCCTCTTGCTCCTCTAAGAAATCCTCTTCATCATCATCAGGAAAAACTGCATTTATGATCTCACTGATTACTTCGATGTTGGATGAGGCAGTGCTATTCACCATAGGCGAAAGGGTCGTAGGACGAAACACCTTGTTACATGTTATCTTTTGAGTAGGTCCAATGGCTTTAGTGACATTACTACAGTAAGTTCTCCATGAGATTAACTTGGCCTCTTTAATTTTTCTAGATTATTTAAGGAGTTTCTGTCCTGGCAGTTGTTGAAATCTTTGATAAAGTTTTCTACGTGCGCTCCAATGTGTTCCCGTAAAACGGAATGTCCTCCAAATGCCGTTTTGAATCTTTTCTTTATTATGTAGTCTATAGGAGTATCCAGCCTGTAAGTAATAATTTTGTGATCACTGAGTGACGGCAGGTCACTCACTGTCCAATCTTGTATGTACGGAGTTGTATTGGGAGTTGATATTGTTAGATCTGGCCACCCTCGAGCTCTAGATGTTTCAAAGGTAGGCGGTGAGTCCTGAGCGTTGATGACAATGAAATGCTTACTGTCCAAGAATTCGAGTACCGCAATTCCCCTTCGGTTCTCCGAGTCAGCACCCCATAGTTGACTGGTGGCGTTAAAGTCTCCTGCTATGATACAGTGTGATGCCCCAGTTAGAAGGTTAGAATTAAGTTCCTCTAATAGAGAGGTAATATCTTCGCTCGGGGGTAGATACACAGCAATAATATCAATGCTGCAATTACTAGTGTCTAGTCTGATGGAGACTGTATGCTCTGTGATTTTCATTAGGAGAGGGGAGAGAGGGCCACTGTAAATAATCGCAGCTAGCTGATTCTTTGAGAGAAACGTTCTGCTGTGTGTTGGAACACCAGGAATCACTCCGTTGTGAACGTATGGCTCTTGGAAGATTCCGACATTGGCAGCAGTATGTGTCATTACTTCCAGCGTATTTATGGTTGCTGCATAGCACTTCTGCAAGTTACGCTGTAAAAATCGAAGACCTGCTATATGTTTGTTTAGTGTCATCTTGGTTTAGTTCTTTGCAGTGGTCCTTCTCAGACTCTCGAAATGGGCTCCATACACTGGGCAGGAACTTGAAGTAGCTGGGTGATCTGTGCTGAAAGAGGTCCCCTTTTCAGAATTACTACTGCAGCAATTAGTGCAACTCACTTTTTCCGAGCTACACTCCTGCGTCGGGTGGCTGTCACCACACTTCGCGCAAACTGGAGCGTTTTTACAGTTCCTGCTATAGTGACCGAACTCCTGGCAGTTGTAACAGCGTATGATCCTAATGTACGGACGGAGAGGACAAGACTCAAAACCCACTAAAAGACGGCCTAGCTTAACTAGGTGTTCTGCTGACTTAGGGTCTATGTCTATCACCCAGTTTTTCCTTCCGCTTTGCCCGGAGCGGCTTACTCGTATTTGAAAAGCACTGGGATTGAAATTGGGCAGTTGGTCTACAAGTGCTGCTGTTAGATCTTCTTTTCCTAGATTCTCAGGTACTCCAAAAATAATTACACTTTCCCTTCTTGGCTTGGGCTCCCGAAATTCAAGTGTCTCTAGTAGTGCTGGCCTGTCCTCGATTGCCTGTTTCAGGCGTAGCAGGTGAGCTTTTTCTCGACACCGGATGAGAAGCTCTCTAGACCTTGTCGGCCGAATCTGCACTAAAGTGATCCCTAGCTGGGAGGGTTTCAAATCTGCCGAAAGTTGAGCTTTAATCCCTTCGGGTGTCCGTGTGGAGTTCTTTGACCTTAATAATAGAACGTGCTCCGATAGAACTGGAGAAGATCTTGAAGGTGGAGAAGTTTTCCGCTTCTTTCGTGTCACCTCAGTGAAGGAATATTCTTTTGTGGACTGTTCTTCTGGGGCTGAGGATTCCACTGCTTGATAAGACTCGGAATGTTGAGGATTCTCGTGAGATGGCTGTAAACTGTATGCGAGTTGCTGTTGTTGCAGAGCCAAGACTTGTCCCTGTAGCTGGGCGAGATAAACCTCTTGTTCCGTTAACGTTATGCGAACGGTGTTCACAAAAGATGTAAATTGCTTTCTTTCAGAAGCGTTTAGTCTGCGAGATTCCTTTGCTTGTAAGATGAAATTGCTTCCAACCTGGAGTTAGGTGTCGATGTGCTAGCAGCCCCTTTAACAGCAGGGGGAGAATGTTGAATATTATGCTCCGTGCCGGCTGGTGATGAGGGAGTATCCGAAGGCATAGTAAGTAAGAGAACACAATGAAGATGGTTTCAGAGCATAAAAAACGAATGATGAGATGAATGATCGATACACGTGCACCTGCAATATTCCAGGAATACTCAGTTTACGCGATAGCACTGTAAGGAAAGGTAGCGGAACACAATGAACACACTTCACGACGCTAAACTTGAATGAGAAGATGCACGATCAGATCGCATGCACTTGGGCTAGAGTACTATGCATGTACCGTAGCAATAATAGATTAGATAGTTGCGAGAACACAATGTGTGCACTTTCACGGCACTAAAGAGGATGAGGTGATGTATAATGAAACCTCATAAGCTAATAGACTTTCTTGTATATTGAGTATGGGCTGTAGCACTAAAAGAGGAATATATATATATATATATATATATTTGTTTTATATAAAATGTGACGCACACACTTTAACCTTATATACTAAACAGTTCTAAGTAAGCACAGACTGATAATCACGCACACTATTACACAGCACTGAATAATAACAAAATGACTATTAGAACACGATGCACACACTTTCTAGGACTAAACTCGAAGGAGAAGATGCGCAATCAAATCACATAAACTGACAGTAAAGTATGCACTATAGCACTATAAGATGAGATACCTGCAAAAACACTATACTTTCACAGCACTGAAAATTTGATTAGGAGATGAATGAAGATATCTCACAAATAAATTATCTTGCATAAATATTGAGTTTGCGCTGTAGCACTATGAAAGAAAAGATTTAAAAAAAAAAAAAGAAAAAGAAAGAGCAATAGCGTATGCACACACTCACGGTAAGCACTGAATAAAAATTACGCGCTTGATGAAGAAAAGATGAATACTTGAGCACAATACACGCACTTTTCACTGCACTAAGTAAGTACTGAATAATATTCACACGCACTATATCAAAGCACTGAATAATATGATTAATACTGGAGCTCTTCGTAGCATTAAACTTGAATGAGGAGATGTACAATCAAATCGCATACACTGCCGATAAAGTATGAACCGTACTGCGAGAACACGATGCACAAACTTCCGGTATTAATAATGAATAAGGAGATATTTGGTGAAATTTCAAAAATCTTCTTTACATATATTGAGTATGTGCTATAGCACTAGTTCGGACTGGGGTATGTAAGACGTAAATACTTTGTAAGCGTTAAAATCTCTTTCAAAATAAGCAATGCACACACTTTCACAGATATGAACTTGGATGAGAAATTGCATTAAGCAATGCACACACTTTCACAGATATGAACTTGATGAGGAATTTCACTGTAGTACTAATAGAAGAAAATACTGCTTGAGCTGAATGCAAATACGCACTTGGCACGAATGATGTGTAGTACTAATAAAAAAAAAAGCAAATACACTGACAGTCGTAAGATGATTACTACTCTTATGTGGCCAAAGATGGCGGTTGACAATCTTTTCCTTCTTGTTTGGAAGGGGTGGATTTAGAGTAGTATTCGATTACAAGCGCACCCCTGCGCTGCCTGTGTCCGAGACTGAGAGGAGGGGAGAATGCTAAAGTTCCTTTTTCTTATCAGTAGAAGGAAGGAGGGTCGGGTAACCGCGTTACTGTGTTAAAGTAACAACGGTCAGGAACACAAGCCGGAACAGTAATACTTAGAAAATTAATTAAATAATCACTGAATAATGATGAAACTTACACTACTGAAGTCCTAGTGCTTTGCTGTAACTGCAGATACAAAAAAATCTCTTGTAAGGCTGAATATTCCGTTCACCGTGAAGCAAAATGTGGGAGCAAAATACATACGACCTCTTATCTCTGCGTATAGACGCGCTCTTTTCCCAGCAAATACGGTATGTCCTTTTTATGGTTTTTATGGTTACTTCTAACTTCAGTAATGGCTATGACTTCTGCTTTCAATACACTAACTCCGTTATTGGGGTGGTCTTCCCAATAATGTCACAGAGTGCCATTGTTATACATTGATGAACGAAATTTAAACTTTGTCTACTATAATGGACTTGTCGGTGATTATCTGCATACCTCTTATTTGTTTTCTGAGAGCTGTTATCATATCCTTATTCTTTTATTGATATTTGGGTTTCTTTCTGACAGTGCCTATGCATACTTTGCGGATATGTAACTTTTCTTTCGTAGCCTGCTATTGTGAAGAGCTTTTATACAAATATTTCAAAGTTTCGTGCTTTGCAAGGCATTTGCTGTTATTGTAGACGTTGTGGGACATATTTTTCCTTATTTGTGGGAAGTAAAGGAAGTATTGAGAACGCAAAAATTTATCGTGTTTCATATTTCAACTAAAATATCCATTCTGACTGCTTTCGAATCCTTTTGAATCTCGAATCCTTTTTTTTTTTTTTTTCGAATTTCTCGAATCCTTTTTTTTTTTTTTTTTTCGAAATGTTTTTCGTGACATCTGTACGCACGAATAGAATAAAGGACTCTTTTTCCCAAAACGGATTGAAAAATTTACTTAAAATGGATTCAGAAAAGACTTTTTTCGTTATCTTTATATGTATGTACGCATACATGTATTTATCTCGCATAACTCGAAAACGAATACCCTCAAAATATCGAAATTTTAATATAGGGACTGCTATAACATGTAGTTGGGCACCTCCCTTTTTGGTTGCAATCGGCTGCACCATAAATAAATATGTAATAAGACTGGGCCATTATTGTTATTCTATTACATATATTCATCTACCAATCTGTTAACCGGCTCCGTGAACTCAGTTTTTTCTTATATGTCGGTAAATTATGCATGTTTTGCTTTAAAACTTATTATGCTGTTCTTATGTTCCGGGTAAAGATTCTATGCCTTTAGTTAATCTGAATGCAATAGTTGTAGAATTATCAACAATTTAAAAGTTAAGACACAATAACACGCCGAACAAATACTAATTCAGAAGTCAAACAACAAAAATCAGCATTATATTTTCAAATTTTCATAGGACTAGTTTCGATGGTTTTACCGAACCACCATCGAAACTAGTTCTGTGAAAATTTGAAAATATAACGCTGACTTTTGTTGTTTGATTTCTGAATTAAATTTAAAAGTTGTTTAAGTGCTACTAAGACTAACGAAATTGCTATTTATTTGCATTTGATACTGTAGTAGAAGAGTCAGTTTCTGCACCAACTTCTGTGTCATTTTGCAGATTGGAACCGAAAGTAAAACTTTTAGTTTTCTGCACCGAAAAATCTCTCTTCTTGCCGGCTGGCCGAATTGCTTGTTTCTACGTAGAAACTGTAATTTTAATTGTAAAAATTGTTTTTTAACTGTTTTTAACTGTATTTCGTGTTTTAGATTTTTCTGCATTTTACAATTTTTTATGAAGATGTTTTGAGTTTGATATATCGTTGCCTTGCAGCGAAGGGAGAACTGAATTAATTGAAAGAGAAATGTACCTCTAACGAAATTCTAGAAAATAATTTTAAATGAAATGCAGTAAAAAATGTATATAATTTAATAGGCCATACAAGGAGTCACAACAGTTTTTTTTTAAAGTGAAGCGAGATGGATACCTAGTATTTATCTTACTAGGCATTTTAAGGCTTTGCATACGAAGTACTGTCAATAAATTTGGAAAACGCTTGCTTAGAAAGTATGGATATGACCCCATTCTAATCCACTGATCGTTTTGACGTCTATAACTTTTTTCTTTATTCTAGTTCATAAGTGTTACTGTGTGTATTTAAGTAGAAATTCTCACTTTTCTACTGCACTTGCCGCCATACTGATTTGCAACATATTTCTTTAGATTTTCTCGTAATTTTTATACATTTTGTTTCAATATTTCATTATTTAGATACAAAGATATATTTTCTGATACCTGAGGATTTCTGGTGTTCCTCTAGAATACCTGCAAAAAGAAACTAAGACCGCTTCAGATCATATGGTTAAATAGAAAATCAAAAATATGATGTCTATTTGGCAACAGAGGCTACAAGTAACAGAGTAATAATACAAATTTTAGAGGGAGAAAAAGGGAAATTTTATTAATACGATAGAAGATCCTTCTGTCGAGCATGTAGATACAAACTGCATACATTTTCAGTCAACAATAAAATAAGTAGCACATAGTTCTGCTTCTAGCTAAGATAACAACTGTTTTCTGATATCTTTTTTAAATGAATTTCAAATTTTGTTTCATTAGTCGTAGGGTTTTTATTATTTTAATAAACTAGTTATTATGATTTAAATATTTACCTTTATTTCTCCCTTCCGTTTTCACTCCAGAATGCAAATTAGCGTTCATGTATTTAAGATGAGATTTTTAGGTTTGTAAGACAGAGCATGTTGTGCCTCTTGAGCTCACATTGCTAAGCTACTGCTAGCTCAACTAAGATCTGTAGTCTTATATCTGTAGATCTGTTTTGCGTTATATTACGATATTTGGATATCTACGCAGGTTATTTTGTGAGCCAACTTCACTTTAAACTCATTTGTGTAAAATAAACAAACTAGTTTACTTCAATTTAAATTTTTTAATTTGGCTGTTACTTTAAATTATCTAGTCCTGGCTCAGCTTGTAAGCACCTGGTGTATCTTCTATTCTTCTTTAGTTTTAAATAAAGGGTCTTTAACGCCTTTCTCAAGATTCAGCTGTTATTTTAAAATTAACGATAGTTCGTTTCTACCAAGACAACATGATGACTGCGAAAAATACCAAACGCTATATACATTTAAAAGATGATGATATTGATCTGGCAGAGGAAAACTTTAAATCACTTTTTTTTTCAATTTATGATTAGGAAACTTAGATAAAATTATAAATAAAGATAGGGTTGACTCCCACTCGACTTTATTAGGAAACTGAATGTTCAGGTGAAATTTTAAAATATAATGAGCTGCCAAAAATAATATTACCATTCCCGATAGTGATGCAAAATATAAAGGCTATTAATTTTGCTGCTAAACAATAACTAAACTTACATCTGGTATCAAGAAAGATGTATAAATGTATTAGTAGACTCAAGTACACACGGCAGTTGCCATGAATTAAATAGGAATGCTTTCTTAAATCAAGCATAATCTGCTATTGTTGTTAGTTGGCCACTGTTGTTTAATAACTAAACTTAGATCTGGTAATAAGGAATACGCATAAAGTTTTATTAGTAAACCTAATACAGGCAGCAATTGCCATGAAATAAATAGAATTGCTTCTTTCTGAAAGCAAGCAAAATCTGTCACTGTTATTAGTTAGCCACATCTCCCACTGCTATTGAATCTGTCACTGTTATTACTTAGCCAATAGTTAAAACTGCCACTATTGCCATTTTTGCATGAAAACTTATTAAACTTTTTTTTTTTTTTTTCATGTGAAATACTACGGATGATAAGAAGTACTTTTTACATGCAAGTATTTTTGCACTATAAAGTTTGCATTTCCAGATATTAATTATATACTATTAAAATTCGATTTGTTATTTGAAAAATAAAACTAACATTCTGCGCTTTTTTAATTAAAAAACTTTTTTCATTAAGAAAATTCCCTTGCTTTGTGAAACGTGTCTCCCAATTTTTATAAATTAGTAAGTTGGCACCTCCACTTAGAAGCAAAACCTAAACCTTTTTTGCTTCCTTGTACGAAGTAAAAAGGAAGTATTGTAAGCGCGAAAAGTTTCAGGCAGCATATTTCAACGACAATATCCATTTTGACCGCTTTCGAATGCAATTTAACGATGTTTTTGCGTGATATCTGTACGTAAGGACAGATTACAATACTCTTTTCCTCCAAAAAAATCATAAAACGGCTTTAAAATGAATTCTGAAGAGAATTTTTCGTGGCGTCTGTACGAACGTATATACGTACGTACGTACGTATCTCGCATAACTCAAAAAAGAGTAGCCTCAGAACGTTGAAATTTTGTATATATGACTGTTATAACATGTAGATGTGCGCCTCGTATTTTGGTTGCAATAGGCCGCACCAAAGGTATATAAATATATTTATATATCCATTCTGTAACCCGGCTCAGTTATCTCAGTTTCTTTACTCTTATATGTCTGTAAATTGTATATTTTTTCTTTAAAAATGATTGAATTATGTTCTTCTTATCTTCTGGTTAAGGTTTTTATGCCTTTAGTAAATCTGTATGCAATGTTTTTAGAATTATCAACAATTTTAAAGTTGTTTAATTGCCGCTAAGCCTAATAATTTTTTTGATGGCGGCCATTGCTTGTTTACATTTGAAACAGCAGGATAGTGGATTTGTTGCCAATCTAGAGTAACTTAGCTTCGCAACAACAAAGATAACGCCTTCATTTATTATTGCGAATTAAATCATGCTTAATCCTTTCTGGAATTGTTTCGAGGAATGAAGTGTTTTAGATTTACTTCGTAGTTTTTAATACAGATATTTTGAGTTTTTATGTATTTTTGCCTTCTCGCGAGTTGAGAACTGAATTAATTGAATAAGAAATACTCAATCGTTTGTGAAAATCTGTTTCTTTTTTGTTTTATTTGCTTAATTTCTTTTATACATCATTCTAGCTTTATAAGAGTATTTGAATAGAACATGTGGCAACGATTAGATAATTCTATTCTTTAAATGATATAAATTTTGTGCTATATGAGTTATAATATGAACGAAATATAATACTGTTAAGTGAATCTAGCGCCAGAGTGTCGCTATGGTAAAAAAATACTAGAGTGAATTTTAAAGAATGCATTTATTATATTGTGGTTTATGCGCTGTCGGCGAAGTAGCTTTAATTTAATAAGTTTAAATGAAATGCAAGAAAAAAAGCGTATAATTTAATATTTCATACAAGGAAGTCATGTGGTGTAGACATCAGATTTTTTAAAATATTATTTTGATCTCAAATGCATCAGAATCGAAACTGTTTGACCGATTTCTTGTATAGGAGGACAAATGGTATCCTTGCCGAGCTGTCGCTTCGGTTTATTGATTATGGTGGCTTTTGATTTTTGTTATTTAAATGTTATTTTAAGTTTCGCGCATATAGTAAAATGGAACACGCCATAGCTACATTACAACAAATGTATTTGTTTATTGAAACAATATGAATACTTTAATAATTAATGTTTAAACTGAAAAAAATAAGAATTATATCAAATAGACTTCATGAATTCTACTGAAAAATCCAGTATTAAAATTAATCAGATTGCCAGTATTTCGCATATGATAAATGCACTTGAAAATTATATTATTCAGTCACATATTATTACATCTGTTGGTTTACTCGGCATAAAAATTCTGAAGATTAAAGAGTTTAAAAAAAAAACTTAACCTATTTTGTTTAAAAAATAGCATGTGCAATGCAAACGTTCCGAAGTGCACTCTTTTATACTTTTATAAACAAAAAGCATTTGCTTTTCCAGAGAATTACTTTTAAATTCGAAATATCAAGCAGGTGCACTCATCTCTAAATAATAGGTCTGAGTATAACAAAGAAAAGTTTACTATATAACCTTGAACATGGTAAACATTAAAATCCAACATTAATCTGCGCAGCTGTTATTTTGCTTTTCGTTTTAAATTTCCGTACAAAACTTTATTCAAATCGAATTGTTAATGCCAGTGGATGTTTGGAAGCTTTTGTTTCATTATTGAAATACTGAGTCTAGCACGCAGTTCATTTAATGGCACGCATCATTATGGTGCCTCTGAAAACCTCAAATATTAATGCAGCTTAGCTTTCGAACATGATATTGGTAGCCAGCCAATTTATTTCCTCAAAAAGTAAAAATTTACTTTGAACTCTTATTTTCTTTTTTTTTTTTTATTGTATGCGTACTTTTGCTACTAAAAGCGGAAGATCAAAGATATCTAATTAAGTATTCGATTACTTTTGAGCATAAATTACTGAAAAATACTCTCTTTAAAAACTGAATTGTTATTTTATTTTATAAGTTGCAGTTTTTTAAGGATAGAAGAATTGTTAACCTGTCCCAGCCAATTTATTTTTCTTAAGTGTCCTAATATTAAAAGCATTGTATTCCAGAAATTTAGACCAATTAGGAAACAAAAAGCGCACAGTTATAGATTTTATTGTAACTACATCCCCGTATTGCTGCATATTCAACTGAAACCTCCTCGGCAGCATTTTGTGTACTACTCATGAGGAATATACGGACCCATCTGAATAATGCGTTTCATAAGTTGGATAATGCTCTGAATTTTGAGTTTGCATATCATGGCTTTCAAATGACTCCACAGATACATGTCTAGAGAAATACAATCACGTCTTTTTTAAACCTGTTTTCGTCTTCACTGTCCTATCTGATGTTTAGTAATAAATGGAACAAGTAAGAGTTTCACATAGTAATATGCGAATACTTCATATAACAATATCAGAGACTCCAATAGATAAAGGCATGGACAACTTATCCTTTCATCGTCAATATCCGAGAAGCTCCAGTATATAAAGACATATCAGCAACTCTTTCTTTCGTCCTCAAATATCTAAACACCTCCGGTAAATTAAAGACATATTGGCAACTCTTTCTTTCGTCCTCAATGTCTAAACAGCTCCGGTAGATGAAAGACATATAGGCAACTCTTTCTTTCGTCCTCAATATCTAAACAGCTTCGGTAGATTAAAGACATATTGGCAACTCTTTCTTTCATCCTTAATATCTAAAAAGCTTCGGTAGATTAAAGACATATTGGCAACTCTTTCTTTCATCTTCAATATCTAGAAAGTTCTGGTAGATAAAGACATATGGGCAACTCTTCCTTTCGTCTTCAGTGTCCAGTTAAATTTAATGATAGATGAAACGGTAAGATAAGAAACTCTAGTAGATATGGACAACTTTATATCAGAAAAACTTAAGCTTTCAGGATGCTTCAGTGCCATCAGAGTTTCTGTTTATTAAGCTTGAAAAATAATTATTGTAATCTCTAAGCATATTCGAACTAATCCTATTTAATTCTAAGCATCTTGATGCATTGTTGAAATATAATATTCAATAACACAAGACTGTTTTAGAAAAGTATGTTTTCTAATTTTACATGTAGGAAGCACAATAATTATATTCCATGTTCATACATGTTCTTATGCTGCAACCTTAATTTTCGCAACCTTTAATCGTAAAATTATTACTTCCCATGCTAAAAATGCTTAAAATGAGAAAAATACTCAGGTTATGAAATTTTTTAATTAAAAATAATAAATTTTTAAAAATTATAAAGTCTAACTTTTAATACAGCTTCGGTTACCATAATTACGTTTCATAAAATTTTATACTCGTTTCAAATCATTAAACGTTTAGCACACGTACGACAGAAGCTGACCGAGATATTACAATTTACATGTTCAAGGATCTAAATAAATTAAAGAACAAATCGAGTATTATTTGTACATAATTAAAAATGAAGCATTAGTTTAGGAAAAGGCTTCCGATGTTAACAAATTAAATTATGCGGATTGTCATTAAAAGTATTAATTAACACACTTTTTTTCAAAATGATCTTATTTTTCATTTTAATTTTTCCTATGACTAGTTGATATGAAATTTTCATATGATTAGTTGATATAAGTTTAGAGTAATAACTGCATGTAAATGATAATGACGTATTTTTAACATACGAAAATTTACATATTATTTATATGGAAATTCCTTGAGCCTACCATACGTAGCAAAATTATAAATTAAGCAAAGTTACACATTCCTAAATCATAAATGAATATCACTGAATGATGTTAAAGCGAAGAAAATTAACCAAAATTGTTCTAATTTACTTTTAACAGATAACTCAAAGTAGAAAAATGTGGCAGTTCGGCAAACAGTCCCGAATTTTGAAATTAAGTATCTCAGCGAACTTTTGTTGCATGAGAGTCAAACTCTTTATAGTTTATTCTTTGCAATGAATATAAATTTCTACTACTACATGTACCGTGAGATAGCATAAACTTTATATGCTAAATGTTTACAAATTGAAGACTAAATTTGAAAATAGACTTTCCAAATTTAAAAGTGCCAGAATAGTAATATTTCTGCCATTTAAAATATTATTATCACTCAATGTAAATTCCTATGGCCAATGTTTTCCGAATTCAAAGGATATTTCTTTTCTAATAATTGCTCGGGGCTACTGAATTATTAATTATAAAGCACCTTTTACTGTTGTCGGTATCCCAACGATATGTATTGAAATTTTGAGCAACATTGAGGTGAAGGAAAGCATTTGCAGAAAATCCTTTATAAAAGCTTCTTAACGGCTGTCTTCCAGTTTCTTCTTCACCGCATCTTTTTAGCAAGAATCCTACAGCAGTAGTTGAGCTGGTGGTATTCTGATTCTTGAAGAGCACAAATTAATGTGTTTAACTGACAGAAGTAAGGTGAACGATAAAGTTAGCGAAGCTTTTGTTGGCTGTAAAGATATACAAGAATGATAATTCAAACAGAATTAGTGATAAGGCCTCTTTTTTGTGTGTTTGCACCTTGCTGTGAAATGGGTTCAAAATTCTTGTTGTAGTTTGAGATCGAAGTGCGCGTTAACGTGTAGTGGTTCTCTTTCTTAGCTGTAATTATTACAGAAAATTAGTTTTTCAAAGAAACTTGCCTTTCAGGCTGTTACTAGAAATTCAGGTTATTACTAAGGCCTTGCAAGATCTTGATATCGACATTCATTCTGTTTACTATCGCAGACACTGTGGAAGTTTTGGAAATGAAAGGGCTGATGCTATAGCAAAGCTAACCGCAAAACTTCTCGTTGATTTAAATCTCCATACTTCTATTTCTCATTGGAAGCCCATTTAAGGAAATGATTCTTTCTATATTTGAAACAGAAAATACCTGGCCTCAACAAAAGCACAATGAATTCTCGCTCTTCAAAAGAAAGAAAATTATAGTTGTTTTACAGCCTAATATATGTAATATAATTCTCCAACTTGTTTCAGTGACATTTATCCATTGCTTTGCTTTCTACTAGAGTAAGCATACTGCTGTTACGAAACACTCATATGTGGCACTGACGTGTTCAAAAGTAGTCACATATTTCCTCACAGGAAAATCGCCTATAACAAAACATGAAGAGATCTCGATTATTATCTTAAAAATGGTCAATCAAGTAATGGAACGAACACTGTTTCAGCCTCTACAGTTCCTTCTAGCTTGATGATATTAGAATGCACTCTAGATGACAAGTACTTCTGTGTCTTGTTAAAAGAAAAAAAAAATATTCGAAGTGTTCAGATTTAGGGCTTTGCATTAGTAAAATCCAAACTGTCAATTTCTTATATAGGACAGTTCTGTATTGTGAGTTTAAATGTTTCTAATTTTCCAAATTCCTAATTTTTCGACTTTTTTACTATATTACTATCAGTTATTGCAGCTTATACTAGAGCATAATTCAGTACTGGTTTATGAACTTCTTCATTTGTATTTCATTACGTATGGCTTGTAATAAGAGCACTTAACAATATTGATGACGTAACACGTAGATTCCATATCACGTAAAATATTGAATCTATAATGAACAGCAAGCATTTTGATTGCTTAGAGTATTGATCCATTTTGAAAAGCAAAATTGGCAGCCGAGGCAAATTAAATATTCATCTTTATTTCTTGAGGCCACAATTCACTTGGCACTCTAATCCTGCCTATTGAAGAACATTTACATTTTTGATACTAATGGTGGTAATAAGAAAGGCAGCATGCCAGGTTTTTAACGGCAAGAGAACTACAAGCAAATGGGTGTAGTTATCCATTATGGCAGACTATTAAGAGAAAGTTTCGGTTTATGCTCGAAATTAGCAAAGTCCTCAGCCTTATGCAAGTCATATGATATGAATTGTTCTAGAAATGACGCAGTTTAGGAAAAGGTATAAATATTTTTAGAATATATAGGGGTATATTTATCTATTTTTATCTTATATATACATATATATGTAAGACATAACAAAATACGATGGCTGCTTTAAGAATAACTGGCGACCTCAAAATTAACTGTTCTAGATTCGGTGTTCTCTCCCCTAAATTTATCTGCTATCCCTAATTCGAGATCTTTTCCTGTTACATAACGCTGATTGAAAAAGGTAACTAAAATAAAAATAACCAATCACAGCTTAGTACTTTCTGCATCTACTAGGTATAAATACCGCTCACAGGTAATTACGTCATTCCTTTCCTAGCTTCCGTCACTGCTGAAAATCTCCCCGCTGCACTGCTTGATGTCGTCCCCTTTTACCTGTGTGTATGAGTAATAGTTAATGATAAAAAAGTATATTATCTACGAAGAATGATTTTACTGTGCCTAGAAATAAAGATGGTAATTAGTCAGGGATTGAATAGATGGTCTTGATTTGTGTCAAAATCTTCTTGCCTTTCCACTTGACTATCGAAAGCTGTTACAGAACCGGATTCCTACTACGCATTAAAATACTACATATATATTTATGCGTATATTTAAAACGCAAAGCTTGTTCCTTGAGAAATTTAAATGTTGAAAAGCCTCTTAATTCAAGCATTATTTGGCCATTGTATTGTTATTTTTCTTTTATAATGACGTGAGTTAGGTATTTAGAATATTATTAATTTTTTTCATTATTTTGCATATTTTCATTTCATTTTGCAGTACAGTATGTTTTGAATAACTTTGTGTTCTTTATGTACTGTTCTTTCCTATTTTTATAATTTTAAAGATTTTTAGAGGACTGAATTTGAGCGGGAAACATTGTTGATTCTTTGGGATGGAGAGTAAAACGTTTGTAAATGATATTGCGATTATTTTTTTAATTTGGTTTTGCACTAAAATTCAGAAAATATTCAAGAATAAAATATCGGTCGCTAAGATATCAAGAATAAACGGGAAAATCTTACCTTTTCAGATGATCTTCTTATGGAAAAGAAACCGGAATTAATTTAATTAACCGTATTTTTAATTCATTACACAGAAATAAATTAACAGTTAGATTTCAAGTTATAACAGTTAGCTTAAATCCCATCCTATCGTTCTTTGCTTATATCTGATGTTTAACTCAAATTCGAAGTTATGCAAATTTAAAGGTACTGGCACGGTAGAGTAGCTCGGGAAAGGCGGTAAGACGGTTCGTCTCAAGCCGTCTCAAGCGACGCATTTTTCGTGGCCGCATGTGAAAAATGCTATAACGGTTATACACATGAATCATCGGAGCAAAAAGAGCGATTTTGATTCTTTGCGTTATGGGATTCTTTGCTTATTACATCTATCTGCATAAGAAGGGGATACCTTCATGGGGGAGTAAAGATATCAAGAATATACGTGGTATACGTGATGAGATTTTACGCATTAAAAAATGGGCAATATTCATAAAGTACATATTCATGGGAAATATTATATTTATACATACGTACCTCTATTTCTGTGTTCCAATAGTAGTCTAACGTCAAAAATAAATTTTACTTTTCAGACTGTTTACAAATAACATATGTGTATTATGTTAGCTCCCAACGTTTTTGCTCTTTGCGAAAACTGACTTGTCTCTTGCTTTCGGATATTGCATCTACAAAGAATCTATTTTTAATAAGCATGAATAATTAATTAATAATCACAAAATCTTTAATATGAAGGCTTTTAAATCAAGAATACATTTATTTAAAACCTCTGCATTTAACATAAATACACATTTGGGGAGTTAGTGCACTAAAAGAAATACAGATTTTCCTCTCTAGAGAAAAAACAGCACTACATTTTTTTATATTAACTTCATCATACTACAGTGCTGAAATAAGTGTAGTCTGCAACAAAAATGCAACGCACTTCATAATAATAAACTTTTCAGTACTGCTATCAAAATGAAAACAAACTGTGTGGACATGTACTTTCGAGCCAAGCAAAGTCAAGGCGTCATTAGAAGAAAGGATGTCATTAGAAGCCGTATCCAATCACGAGCATGAATTTCTCCCTATACGCGTGGCGCGGTACAGAATGCTTATATGTGTCCCGGATGTTCCAATCACCATGTCAAAGCCATCGATACATATTGCTTTGATTTCATGCTTTGAAAGAGTCTTATCCCCAACAATAGCTTATCACCTCTTCCATGCAAGATCACCGATTAAAACTCAGGGCCCCATGTTAAGAGTTGCTTTTCCATTCGGTTAGTGACCCGTGCGATCCATGGTGATGTTTCTAGTGTCCCCTTTACTTTTGTACCTTTTTGTAACCGGAACTAATAAATAGATATGGGTTAGGTAGCAAAGAACAAATTCTTCTACCTAAAAAAGTGCATTTATCTTCTGTTTACCATTAATAAGTTGGAGAGGATTGTGCACTGTGACTGACCTTTGTATTTCTTTACTCATATTTAATATTTTCCAGAGTTCAAATGTTCATATGTTCAAATGTTTTACTGAGAATGTTTTTTACTCACTCTAGTGTTGGATTCAAATGGAAAACCATCAGCAGGCTTATTAGAAGGTACGTCTACAGCTCTAGGAGATTATGATGAATGTTTAAATGTTGTGGTTGGAGGAGGAGAGATTACTGACACCTCAAGGACTGGGGAATATTGTTTACTGGAAATCAAACCTCCTGAACCAGTCTTAAACGCTCTGAAGGATTTCCAAGTCAAAAAGATCGAAAACAATTATTCTTTGGTTACAACACGAACGGTAATATATATTAAACTGCTAATCTTAACATAAAATTTTAAGCTGCTTTTTAAGTTGCATTTCGTAATTTAAAAGTGTATAACTGTGTAATTATTAGCAAACATATTAAGAATATCTTCCCTAAAAGCGTTTTCGTTTGGTGATTTTCTGTAAAATATTTATTTGTAGACATTCGGAGAAATACTAGTTTGACGACGGTTGTAAAAGCGAAAGACCAGTGAAAATGGTAACATTTTCAGCACTGAATGAAGATGCTAATCTTTAGTAATGGCCAAATGTCGCCAATAAAGCCATCCTTGTATTCAGTTACCTAAATTCTAATCAATCATTTTATTGTGATGATTGTAACAAAATTGCACACGCTCAAAATGTGGTCGTAAATGCAGGTACATTTAGAAATCAATGATCCAAACTAACTTTAAATTTGCCAGCAGCATTAAACATTTTGTTAGTTAAATTTATCTCGTTTTGAATGGTTCATTCATCTGCTTGCATACAGTGAAAAATGTTTTCGATCAATCTTTTTTTTTTTTTTTTTTGCTTACATGGGCAAAAATATGAAATAAATTTCTATCAAGTACTTCCTAATTTAATAAATTAAATGTTATTGTAACAAAATTAATATTTTATTACATTGCATGCTTCTTACAATCTAATGAATGAGATAAAATTTAAAAAGTTCTTACTTGATATGTAGGCTAAGATAAAACTTCATATTTAAAATAATTATCTTCTGAGATAAAGATTTAGCATCATGCTGAAGAACTTCTTTTGATATACTCGTTTTTCTCTTTAGTTCTTGGGATTTCTTCGAGACATCCGTTCAAATCCTGATCATGTAATGTTTCGCTTGGGACTTTGCATGCCATCCTCTTGTAGTGAATATGATGTTCAAGACTTAATTAATCTCGGTAAGTAAAGATGATATATGCTCTTTTTCTCTTTCTTATTTTTTGCTCAGCTAAGCTTAAGTGACTTACAAAATTTTATTGAAAATATATTAAATAAAGGAGGGATTATTTGTTAGATTCCATTAATATTCCTTTTCCTAAATTTTAAAATAATAAATGCGTTGACAAGCGACAATAACGAAAAAGGGGGAGTTTAATTTTATAAATTTTTAGAAGAAATTAATTAACGAATCCTAATTAAGGACACTAAATTCTATAGCAAAGAAGGCAACATCAGCATAAGAAAATCAATACCGTAGTGCTTCGGATAACAGAGTTTTGTACTACGAACGTTCTGCGTAATGAATTTGAGGTAGGTTTAAAAGTGTCCTGCAAAACGTATTAGTTCTACTTTACGAGTTGCACCCTAATATTAGTACACTTTAACAACACAGTAAAAGCACAGCTAAACTTTCTTTATATGCTGTTTAAGAAGCACATATATACATTATATGTATCTGTTTGCAAGAATATTAAAGTGAACAAAAGAGTGGGCAGTAAATATATTTCGTAACACTGTGCTACTAATAAACAATTACAAGTCTTCCTTAAATAAGAACACGAGATATCTCAGAAGCAAGTTTAGTCTGGTGAAAATAAAAGAGCAAAAAATTCCTGCAACCTTAGTAAGAAATAAAAAAAAGGCCGAGGTCACAGCCAAGCAATGACAATCAGTCAACCAGAAGTAAACAGAATAGTAGATCCGTAAAATGACAATGTCATGTATTACTTCCAAGATCTTCCTACGTAAAGGAAGAAGTTATCACTTCAGAATTTTCAAACTAGAATTTAACTTTTTAAAACTCGGATCATCGACCATAAAATTACAGACAGATGTGAATAAAAGACAATAACAGCTTAGACGCAAACCAACATTATTTGGATTAAGATTATTTGGATAAGATATTTGGATTTTTCAAAGCTAACTGAAATTTTATCTACAAATATAGCCTGAGAAAATATATACCCAAAATTCAACTGGAAAACTGTGAAAGCGTGAGTTTATAGTGCGCCTAAATCCTTTGTACCTTCTAAATTAGTAAATTTTTAGCATTCCCAAAAATGGTTTTACGAATACTCCCTGAATTTATAAGATACTTTCACGGTTCTGGACCGAGATCGGAAATGGACAAAAATTAATTACCTAGTAAAATTCCGGAAAACGCCTTTATTGTAACTGACATTTTCGTAGAACAGATTCATTATACAACGTGCTACTTACTGGCTTTAACTCTCAGTTATTTTCATATGAATAGAATATGAAAAAAACTACCCTTGTACAAATTCTTAAAATTGCTGATAGAATCATGAATGAAATGTTATTAAACTTGTTCATAGTTATCAAGCGGTATTTTAATGTTAAATTAAGTTTCCAGATTGATTCTTTATATGCAATACTTCCCCAATTGGTTTCTCCCCGTTCTTCTGTCTGTGCTTAAATTCTTTTGATAAGTAGCAAAATATCCTGATGATTTTCAGAGAGTTCAAGATAATTATCCTCTTCTTGTTAAATTTACACCCTGGTAGGTATAGCAGGCTCCAAAAAATCCTGACTTATGTTTGTATGTTTTATTCAATGATGAGGTTATGGTTGCATTTTTGGGGCTGTTTAACACCTACAATTCTTATAGTCCCTCTTTGGGAGCATGGCAGTCTACATGGCATGAGATTACATGCCCATCAGGAAAGATTCTCCATTAATATTTTGAGTAATATGGCACATAAATACTTAAAATGACTATACATTCTACCAATTGCTTGAACGATCTCATATAAGACATCTTTCTTTAAAATTTACTGGTGGAATATTTTCCGATGTTTCTTCAGCTCTTCATACATGAGTGCAATACCAGCACAAATTAGCGTTAGATTACTTTAGCGCCAGTTACTTCTGTAGAAAAGATCGTGATGCTACTTACGGCTTCCATCGGACTAGATAGCGTAAATATGTTTCTTGGCAATCATTTTTCATTATAATTTGGATATTTATTCTCTAAATCACTTTCATAATACAATGGTGCAGCTAATCTGGAAATGATTGTCAAAACTTAGAAACCAAAACCTTTCTGGAATCATTCAATTAAGCTTCGATTGTGAGATATGTCACTTTTCGCTTCTCCTTTTCTTAGTAACAAGCTTGCTGCTTCTGCTCTCTGTTCAAAATTATATTTTTACAATGTAACGATGCAGACTTAATTTTTAAGAAACAGGCCCACTTAATGCGGTAAAGTAATTTTGTATTGGTACATTGAAAAGTGTGTGTCATCTTTAATAAGAAGAAAATATTTAAATCATGCTGCGGCTGCCACTTCTTCAGTCTACATCTACAGCGTATGATTACTTCCAAGTATTTCTATAGCACGCGGCATAATCTGTCTTCAAAGACATTTCTGTATTATTACATGCATATATTTTTGAATCGGTGGGTTAATTGTACAATGCACAATTTAGATTGAAATATAAATTAAAGAATTTATGATGTCTCATCGAATGGCAATATCTCTGAGATTTAGAAATATGGCAGACATGAGATTGATGAATTAGAATTCTTACGCTTTGTATTAAAGCAATTCTTAACTTAATGGATGATAAATATCCTAACAATAACATAATATAAAATCGCGAAAATTGCATTACAAACAGTCTATCTTCAAAATTAACAATAGGGATAAAATTTAAAGGCAAATTTAAATATCGGATAGTTTAGTTAAAATTTTATCAGATATGTTTAAAGAAAGAAGAAAGGCTTTCATTCATAAATTTTAGAGTTTGGGAGTTTTATTCTTCAAAATGCCATGAAATTTCGATTTCAATTAAACATGCAAAGTGCATTAATTTTACATAATTTTACTTACTCGATTCATTTGTATGGAGCATTTATTGCTGCAGCTAAAAAGTGAATCGCTATTCTTAGCCAATTTTAATTCTTTATTATGTTATTTTACAGCTACAAAAGACGTGGATTTCCCAGCAAATGTGAAACGATGCGAATCCAAATCTGATTTCGAATATCAGTCGCATGAGTTCATAATTCTGTAAGTTACAAATATTGATAACTTTACATTTTTGATCTTCTAAACATTTTAAAGCATAATATGTAGTAGCCGACTGAAGAATTTAAGATAAATAAAATAAAAAGAAGAGAATTATAGTTAGCAATTTTATGCTTTAGTAAATTAAAACCACGACTACTTTCTGATTCGTAGTATGCATAAATATGCTTCATACGCCTTAAAGAATTGTATAATCTTTCTTTCCTGCAGCAGAATATAACTAATTAATCAAAATAATAGTGATGATATAATGGATATCTAAACCCATTTATTTAATATTCTATGAAATATAGCCAAATTCATGAGCTAAAGCTTACTTGTGTGGAAAGCGATGAAATAAATAAAATTGTTTAAATTTGCTCAACACAGACACTTAAAATTCATCAGTAAAGAACATTTAGAAACAATTGTAAAAATTAAAATATAAAGAGTACAAGTGCAAAGAAATTCTTGGTAACAAATAGGCTAACACATACTTTTCAGACTTAAAGTTCGGTTTTTTTAGAGCAGAATCTCAAGAATTCCCTTCGACCGATGAATGAATTATGAGCCGTGAAACGGAAGGAAGTTTTGTTTATTGTGTCTTAATAAGAAAATGTTATTATAAATAATAACAGCAAGGGGCTTTCGGATATTTTGGAGACGATAGCTTTTAATGCAAGAATTTTCTCTGCTGTAGACAATGGTAAATATTTTTTAATTTACTTCTTCTATTTAAATTATTTATAATTAAATTTAAAAGCCTTATGAACATTCTACAGCTTATCGTGAGTATTTTATGTATTCATATCAGTATGGATATCTAACAGTGAATTTTCTTTTCAGATTTGCGGTTGACTACTTTATTTTTAGTTCATACATATCTAGAAATTGGTTTCATATATACGTATATAAATGTTTATTGTTATTTCTGAAAATAAATCAATTTATAGCCAATGCTACTAATATAAAACCATCTCATGTTATGAATATAAGTAACCTTTTTAAAAGATTACATTATTGGCAGAACCGTTAAGACTTTATGAGGATTCCGAATTAATTAAAATCGAACACTGAAATCAGATTTTCAGATGAAAGACTACACTATTAAATAACATGCAATTAGATTTAAAATTCCTGACATGCTTGTAAATCCCGCGCATAGGCTAAAACCCAGAATCTTCTCTTTGTTTTGAGACAGGTATTCTACCGGGAACATATTCAATTAATTCCTGGGAACCCTCAATAAAACTCGATGGTATTAAGACTCTTACGTACATATTTATTAATGGGAGAATTTAATTAAACAGAGCTCTCCTATTTGACATTCAAATATTCCATATATTTTACAAATATTTAAACATTGTAAGGTTTAATATAACCAAAGTAGATATAAAAATATAAAATCTGAAAGGTTTCAGATGTTTAATTACGTCCAAAGGGGCGTTTTTTTTTCACATTTCGTGTGTTACCTTTATTTATTAAATATGTTCTTTGCACTTGAACCATAAAATTCAGTTCAACAGCAATGTCGCAAAATAACTTTAAAATGAGCCTATCTTTAGAATTTCCAATACACAGTTCCGCGCGCTGGAGATAAAACGTTTTTCCCCCGTAGAGTGTTGCTATTGCTCGCTTTTAAATTATTGAGTTTGTTAATCCAAAATTCGTTAAAGTTTTACAAAATATGAAATATTTAATAAAACAAATTCGAAATTTCAAATTTGGGGTTCCAGATGCCCATATTCGCAGGAGGATTACTTTATTCAACATTTGTTGACGCTAGGTACCATTGTTTTATCACAATGCGAGCAACATACATACATTTATACAGATTCTTCATTATTTGATTTCTTTAAATATAGGAGGGCGATAATATTTGGTGGCAACTTTTTGAAAAGTGAATCAATGCAAAATGTCGAAAAGTATATGTCCTTATGAGCAAATTGCCTTTTTGGACTAAAAATGGTGTAATACCTCTCTGGCGCCTAAGATAAATCCAATTAGCTTAATTAAAAGTTTAATTAGATGATACACTGATTCCTTGGATGAGTTATCACCATCAGAATAACTAAATTCTCGATGCAAAAAGACACAGGTAGCACAGCTAATAATAGACACAGCTAATTTTATTCTATTCCACTGCAAAGATTACTCTAAATGACTATTGCACAAAACTTATAAGTCACCTGAACTGGATGCAAAGACAATATTTTTGTAAATTGTTTCTAAATAAAATATTATTTAATTGCGTCTAAGACCACACGTTTTACTGAGAATCGTTAACACTGGCTCAAAATGCTTAACTTATCAACAAATTCTGCTAAGTTTTTAATCTGGCTCAAGGCAACGGTTTTCGTCAAGAAAATTTAAAAAGCAAGCAATCGGCTTTGAAGTCATAATACTCATATACAGTTACAAGCTATTCTTCTAAGGTTATAAAAAAATGCTTCCCAGTTAAAATGCTTCCCAGTCATATCTGTTTAAAGTTTCTATTTTCCTCATAATCTGTCAATAACAATCATAATATGCATTCTCTAGATATACACCTTTCATCGAACGTTTTAACAATTACTGAGATTTAGTCCGCATTTCTAGAAATAAGAGATCTATTTTTTATAACTTCATAAATTAATGCCTTCAAAAATTGCACGAAAGAAGTTGAAATCAGTTCTTAGAATAACGTATTCCACATGAATATTTGAATAGCATTTGAATGAAACAGCAATTTTTCTTGCATTATTTTCTAATGTGAGAACTAATTTAATAAAATAAAATTTCAATGATTTTTTTTTCAAATTTTCAGGAGCATTTTGGCACTTTTTCTGGCAATCATAGTGATAGCAACGATAATCAATATTTGTTTTGACTGCATGAGCCCAGACAAGCCAGGTAAAACAAACAAAATTTGCTTAAAACTTTTTCTATCTACAAATCATATGCATTTTCATTTTCTACTCTATTTGATATTAAAAGTGCGGATTGCATTTGCCCTGTCCAATGGTAGACTGAATACAATAGGTAAGCACCGGTGATCTGGCATGGAATCAAATTTCGGAGAGTGTGTTGGCTTCCAGATGCTTTGTAAAGACATTAGGTTATTTCTAAGGAAGAGATTAGAAAAACGAGCAATGCCGTCGTCGACACTTGAACCACAGACCTCTGGAATACGCGCCGAGCTTGATGACCACTAAGGCATGCTATGAAGGCGGGAGAAATACCTTTAGCTTTTTGAGATTTTCGAAAAATCATTTAGATCCATCTTGCTTATAAACTCATTGATCAAAATATTTTCCTCTTATGTACGTAGGTAGACTTCGTGTGCTTCGAAATGGTCACTTTTTTAAAAAATTCTGATGATGGCATCACATGACTTCATTGTTCGACATATAAATAATACACATATTTTGCTGCAATTCATTTAAACTTATTTCCGCGAATTATTCTAACTTAATTAATCGACTCCTCAAGACAAATTGAAAATGACATCAAAATTGCAAATTTTAAAATAAAATATCCCTTTCACTTTTTGTCGTATGGGAATCAAACGTCATATAATTTTACTTTTTCATTAGAAAAAGAAAACTTTCCTAAGAACAAATAAAAAAACCCGAAGATCGCATTAAAATTCAGATTTTGTTATTTCTTAAAAATTATTTTTTTTTTAATTTTACATTGCCAAAACAGGAATATATTCATCATTTAACACACTTTTGTAATTGTAAGTATATGACTACCACCGAAGACTGCGAAAATAAAGGCCGAATAGGAAAGAGGTTTGTGTGCGCGTGTGAGTAGATATATATATATATATATACACGATATAGTAACAGTATAAAAAAGTGACAGATACGTGAGACCTAGTCGGTCAAAATAGCGCATTGAGCTGCTTTTTTTAAAAAAGAGAGGTTAAAAACCTAGCAAAAGCTGTAAAGTACATTTGAAAATCCTATCAAATGTAAAATAATGTCAAATCAATAAACCAAAGCCAAATCATTAAATTTACGCGAAATATCCTATCCAATCTACATAAAATAGGAAAAATTGTACATATAAAAAACAAGTTCAATCCTCCTTGTTCAAAGCTTCAAACATAACTTATCAAGGGAAAAGTGTTTGAAGCCTTCAACCAAGTTGATTAAACCAAAAGCATGCAAACAAATATATTGAGACTGAAAACGGCATTCATTGTAATCTATTTACTTTTTCATCTAAAACTAACAACGTCTGAATACGTGTAGATTTGTCCCTTTTCGCGACGTGTTTGCGTGTCTTAAAATATCAAAGTAATAAATTCTAAAACATCAAAGTAATAAATTTTAAACTCTAAAATAGTACTTGTACTCTTAAAGCGAAAAATATTTAAAACGTGAAAGAAACATCCTATACAAAGTGGCCTCTTAAGGCTAATGTACAAACAAATTCTTCAGTGTAAATCCTGAAATTCCAAAATATCAAATTAAGGGCAGGTCCCTTGGCGCTAAAAATAAAAACTTTACCCTAATGAAATAATCTTTACAAAGAGAAGTCCTGTTAAGACCAAAAGGCAGAGTAATTTGTGAAGAAATGAAACTTACAAAAAATGCAAACATACCTGCGTCCGACTCGAGTTCTTCCTAAAATTAAACTGAGCTAAAAACGTACAAAAAAGATTGCCAGAAAAAGAAGAAGATTTAATGAGTGTTACAATAATTAGAAAACAGTCAAATTCCACCTATTTGGAGGACTAAATGAAACAGAAGCAAGTAAACGTAATATACGTAAATATATACATACGGTTTGGTACTGCCGATGCGCACAACTAGGTGTTGTAGCAGTCCCATAAGCAAAATTTCAACCTACACTACCTTACCTAATTTTTTTGAGTTATGAGAGATACATACGTATGTACATGTATCACGAAAAAATCCCTTTTGAATCCATTTTACAATCCGTTTCAGAAACTCGAGTCCTTTATTTTGTGTGTACTTACAGACGTCAAACAAAAAAATTGTCCAAAATTGATTCGGGACCGGTCTCATTCCTGCTGAAATATTATACCTGAAATTTTTCACAAATATAATACTACCTTTATGTTGTATAAGGAAGTAGAAAGAAATTATATTGTGTGTAATATTTTATTTGATAATTTCTACTGTGTAGTTTAGCGAGTTTCAAAGAGCTTTATCAAATCTCTGATATTTAGGAACTTTCACATCACCTTCATTGGAAATAACAATTTCAAGTATTCGCTTAAAGCCAATCTTTGGAAAGATTAAGTTATATGACAGCAACGTATGTGGAATTTTTGTGTTATTGGATTCAATTGAATTTGGATTCCATAGAAGATTTTCTAGGAATTGGCTGCAATTATCGTAAAAAATATGTAACTTTCATACAGTTATTTACTTACACCAAAAACTACTATCTAATGCATTTATTCACTCGGTTCTGTAAGGAAGTTAAAAATAAATAGTAAGATATTAATGTTAAGATGAATGTTTGTGTTGTGCTGAAAATATTATTTGACTATTTTTGGAATTGGTTCTAGCCAAATTTTCCTCTCAGAACGTGATGTACGAGATATCGTATTTTAATACTGTTTTAATGAAATTAAACGATTATAGCCTTAATTTAAAAATCTCAGAAAATTTATTTCAAAGAGTATGAATACTTTTCAAATTTTTTAAGAAAATAACGATTTTGAGAAAAACATTCGTGTATATCGCCTTAATGTATATATGATGTAATTGATCTATGATATTGTATTGCCTATTGGTCTATATCGCCTTAATGTAATTGATGTATGTAAGATTCGGTATACTTTTTTGAAATATTATATTATCTTTCATAAATTCTGTGTACATTTAAAAAAACTTAATTAAAGGAAAGATTGAAAATTGCTTAAAATTTGTATTTAATGAAACTAGTTAATGCTGTCGTCGAGGAAATGCATTCTGGGAATGAAATAATTACACTCTATAAATGTCTTTCAACCCTACTATAAGCTAATCTATAGTACGGAAATTTATGACAAATATACTATTAGATAGATCTTTTCAACAGCATAATTTTTCAGAAAGATAAACGTTTTAACAAATTTAATGCCAGGTAGCTGCACATTTTGACAGAGATATATAAATAATCAAGATAACTATTATGGTTAAACTCTTTAGTACCATTTAATACGGAAGTTATAATGTTCACATAAAATTTACGCATATAACGTTCTTAAGCTAATTTGCAAATACCAATTTAGAAAAAAGAGCTCACTATTTTAATATTATTTGCGCTATTTGATTAAATTGCATTTATATTATTTTGAGGAAACCATTCGAATGTTTTCTTGCTTATAAATCTCACGGTATTGTTACGGAATTTTATTTTTTTTTAAATCATCGGATAGTTCTTTATCTCTGTTTCCCAAATATTTTCACTGCTTTTACGAATTGTTTATCAATTAAAAATATTTTAACTTTAAAATACTAGTTTTATTCCAAGATATTTTTATAATACGAATTTAATTTTATTCTAGCTTTATAATACTAGCTTTTTATTCATTTTAGACCAAAATGCAAAATGTGCAAAGACTTTTGGATTATTTTCGAGGTTATCTCTGTGCCAGAGTATACCAAAATTGCTGGAGTGTAACGTAGACGGTGACGCGTTTGATGTCATCAGAGGAATGAAAGTCCTAACTGTCTTCTTTGCGATATATATGCATACATATGGTTTGCCACATCCATTGCATTTATATAGATTCCGTAAGTATAACCTTTCTTTAAAAATAACGCTTAAAATGAAACAACTCTATTTGAATTTTAAAAACATGCTATAAGACTTAATAATTTAAGTAATCTAAAGCAATGTTGACAATTTTAACAACGAAAACAAGCTTCGCAAAAACTATTCCAACATTTCTTTTCTATTGTTAAAAGAGTAATTTTATCAGAATATTTTACAATGAACTTCACTAATATTTACCAAATATTTTCTAGTATTTACCAAAATAATAATTAAATGTTTGTGTGATATAATTAATTAAATGAAGAAAGTGACATAAATTAAAAGAAGTAATCGAAATTGCGAAAAATATTTATGCTTTTTCATTTTATAATATGGAGTTTTGTATAATCTTCCTAATCTAGAGTTCTAGAAAACATCATAAATGCTCTTTCCCAGCTTTCTGTTAGGATATTATGAGGATAATATAAGAAAAAATTCGTGTTTGTTAGCCTATGTGGAGCAGCCCGCCCACCTGACCAAAGGTGGCCCTTTGGCATTATTAGTAATTTCCAGTTACATATATTAGGCTTTCTCAGTTATATGTACAAACAAAGGACACACACTAAATTAAAATTCCCACTGTAGATAGATTATAATCCATACAATTCATAATCATTCTTAAATACATTTCTTCCTTTGACTTGATAAAATCAATTCGACGTTAAAGTTCTATTAACGATAAAATGCTTTCGTTATATCTCTAGGGTCGTTAGGTTATATCGATGCAGTAGCTTGAGAAATGGGCAGTGATCGAAATCTGAGATTCGAAATCCAGACCTCCCGAAAACGAGTCGAGCGTACTTCTTGTTAACGCCATCAAGGCATGCGAAAAGGAGGAAGAAAATACTTTATATATATCTTTTATAAGTGGGCAGGTGTCCACAAAGTGCTTAGCATCTCAAATTTCATTGTATCTGCAAAAAGAACTTTTTAAGTCTCTTTAGTTATACGAAATGTGAGGAAACTATAATTTCTAAGGCCACTACATTGCAAAATGTTCCGCAGTAACACTAATGTATAGAACCACTGATCACAATTGTGACAAGATAAAATTTTATTATAAAATGGGCATGGGCAGGAGGTAGTAATTTATAAGATCCCCTTTCTAATTATAATTGTAGAAAAAAATATTTTCACGCTACAATGAATTTGGACAAATTTGGAACAAAAAATGAGAAATACTATTTTGGAAGAACTGCACTAAATTTTATTAATCTTCCCGATAAATCCAAATGTTTTATTGTGTGTTTTCGAAAAATACCTTATAAATATTCTTTTGGATGTAAATTTGGAAATATAAATATGTATGTTGACGTTCGCTATTTCATATAATCCTAAAACAAATTTATGTTCAGAGCCCAAATAAGACTCTCTATGGCCTCAAGCAGAGCATTTTCCAGGGGTCCTTAACACCAACTTTTATTCCTTTCATCAGTGGCAATCACGATTGTAAGAAATTTTTGAGCCCTGTCCTAAAATCTAGGCCCTTATGCCTTTTGCATTTATATAGGTCTTGCCTATGTGCTATGTCCTTTTTATTCACGAACAAAACACCAGCTGGAAATATTCTATATGGGATTCGTAAACTTGTGTTTAGCTCTTCTGCCTTTACTTTTTAAACTATATTATATGCTTCTTTATAATTTTATCATTTAATTATTCGTTATTAATGTGATTATGTCACCCGCTAATTAATGTCCATGTTCTCAAAGACAAATTATGGCTGCATTGCTACTGTATCACATAGAAAAAATTTCAGAACAAAACAGTTAAGATGTTAATAAATACTTTGCTTCATAACTTTTGAAGTGTATTTTTTCAGGAAGTCGCCAGGGTTGTGTTGTTCTAAATAGGTGCGGGTACCGGACGACACCCGATTTGTCATATTAAGCCGTCCGGGTGTCCGGGCCCTGCATTCACCTGTCACCTGTATTTTACTAGGATGTAGTTAAGGAAATAAATCTGTGAAATTTGGCATAGAAATCGTTACCCTCTTTGAGTACAGCTTTATTAACAATAAATTCCTTGATACATGCATTACTAAGACCAATTACAATGTAAAAGCATTACAAAATTGGCCTTGATATAAGAGTTACCTTCAAAGGAAGAATTTACTTATATTGCAAGGATTACCTTATGTTAACAAGATAATTATGAGTTGATGGAAGTCCTAACTCATCTCGTGAAATTTTCTGACTCTAGATATTGTTGTCTCAGACGACTTAATTAAATTCTTTGACAAATCTACGTGCCGCTTCAAAACATGTCACATTTCCTTTGTCTTTTTAAACGATGCACTTTAAAATGCTTTATATAAATGACGAAAGTTAGAAATGTGGTGGTAAATTAACTTATTTTAGGAAACATCGACAGCTTAATGAATAGAAAATGAGATAGAAGATCATTTTCAGACTTAAAATGAATACTACCGTTATTTATGATAATGCACTTTCAACTGGAGACCGACCGCTTAAAATATTATTTGGCAAAAATATTGCCCCCTTGTAGATAAGAGTAATTTATTGCAACTCGGAAAATGCGCATTTGGTTTGTGGCCTATTGCACGCTATCTAATTTACTTTATTGTTTGTTTATATTGATCTATGCAAATTACTTTTTGTCAATGCTTGCTTTATTAATAATAAATGAAAATAAGAAATGTTGCATTGTCATCTTTATCAAAGTATGTTAGTTACTGCTCACAAAGTTTATATTTTATATCCCCAGGTGGTGGGATATACTTCCTTAATGGATTATGAATTTTCTGGGAGATATATGATCCCTGAAGGTGTAAAAGAAAGATTCTGTCTTTTAACTGTAACAGTTAAAATCCTTATTGGCAATAACAGAAAGCAGTTTCATTTGTTTTATGCAAAATTAACAAGCTATAATTTTTTAAATTATACTATGTTTTCTTGTTTGCATTTTATAAAATTTCTTTCTCAAAAATAATATTTATTTATTACTTCCAAGTAATTTCGTTATAAAAGGCATTGCTTTGTCTTTCAATAAATTCTGTCAGTCTTATTATAATATAAATACGTTAATCTTACTGCATTATAATCATAGATAAATTGCAATTTTTTGACAATTGCAATTCTTCGTTGTCCTTAAGCCAACTGATATCAAAATAGAAGGAAGCATTTATGAAATATTTTTATCTTATAAAATGGGACTAAAAATGAAACTTGTCTACAAGAAAGACACACACAAGACACAATTAGGTAAAATACCTTTTGAGAAATTAATAATAAAAGTACAAATGCATATTATCTTTTTGACCTATAAAAGCTGTAAGTTTGTGTTCCATAGCATTAAAAGTTAAGTGACATTATACTAATTGGGTATTATTATGAATTTACTTTAAAATTAGGAGCCATTATATGGATAATGTGTTATTAAAACGTTAGTTAAAATTAATTTGCACATAAACTTTGTTTGCACATAAAATTTGTTTTGAAAATAAACTGTGAACGTATTTAATTAATTTTAAATTTTATTTTGTTGGAAATATTTTTACCAAAATACTTTCTCCTTTAAATAAATTCTAATGTTATTATTTTGATGTTGTTTAGGTGAATAACTTTAATGCGGTTGTTCTGATGTCGTAATGATGTCTATTCGTTGTCCAATTTAGTGAGACAATGAATGAAATATACTTCTTAACAACTGAAAAAAAATTAAGGCTTGAGGAAAACATATTTAACAAGCAAGATTTACTTAATACTTCTCATTATATTGATAAATATTAATATGGCAAAAGTTATACATTAAATAGTTTTTGAAGGCATTCACATCCAAACAATCCTTTGTCTATATATGTGTGTGCAGATGCAGTGAGTTTTCTAATCTTCATCTTTATTTTAATATTCTTTTTATGAAGTGATTAATGCACGTTTAAATAATAATAATAGTAATTAACAATAATAATTTAGCTTTGTTACATCTGTATCCAGCATGTTATAAATTTTAATTTGGAGTCTAATATTTTAATAGGGTTTTAAGTTGGGCAAATAATTCTCAATTTACATTCACCTATCAATATTTTGTATAAAAATAAGAATTTAAAATTTTTCTTAGTTCTAGAACACAAGCATTTAGCTTGTTTTGATAAGAGCCTTGTAGAATTACTAAATCAGAATAAGATAATTAAATTTAAATTTGCTGCGAATATTTAAATCTTAATCTACTGTTCGTGTTTCTCTTTTGCAATCCTAGGAATTACCTTTTTGTTATAACTTTCTTTCGTGTAGAAGCTGAATAATTTGTCCTCAACACAGAAGATAAACACGCCAAAGTGAAATATAAAATTAGCAAAGCACCACCTTTCTGTTTGGCGTAGATTTAGTCAAGATCTCAAGAGGGTAAATAGGTATCTCTTCTTCAGGAGCAAAAGAATCGGAAATCGCTACGGGCACAGATCGCTAATCTGAAAGATTGTCCGTTTCTTTTCTCCTGATGAAGAGGGATTTGTACCTGTTTGCCTCGAAATCGCTTGATCGATTGAGATCTTGACTAAATCTATGCCAGACACAATGTTGTTGCTTTGCTAATTCACTTCAGAAATCCATTTTCATACTTGTAAATACGTAGAGAAATAGAAACTACCTACCGTTCTTATTATTATGTTAATTACACATTTTTGTCTTTTTTGCAGGAGACACGCTGAACCTATCGAAATTTATGAACGATATATTGTTTGAAACAATCGCCAATGCATCTGTTGGAGTGGATACAATATTTTTCTTAGCGTAAGCCATTAAGTATTTATGTGCTCATCGATCCCAATATGATGCACGAATTTTGAATTTATTTCGTCATTACAATAACCCCACCGTAACCTTGACAACTCACAAAGTCATTAAGTATTTTTTTACTTTTCAGTGGTTTCATTTGCATTTACAATCGATGGAGGCAGCTGAAGAGGCCTGGAGTTATTTTGTATATTCTGAAATTTATATTTCTAAATTATATTAGGTAATTATTATTTTTTCTTGTGCACTAATGTATACAATGAATACAGTTACAAATAAGTTAGTATTATTAACAAAATTTTCAAGCAAATAAGAAATGGCAAAACAGGGTGTTTCCAAAAATATAACATATAGATGTATAATTTTTATTTGTATTATTTATTAATCGAGCGTATGGAACCATTCTATATTGGTGATGCTTTATATCTCTGTGTTAATCCCTTAATAGAAACTTAGAAACTTCAGTCACTTTCTAAATCGTTTCCTTAACAGAAAATTCAGTCGAAGATGCATTAGAAAAGATGAATGTTTAGGACGATCAGCGCATTCTGCAGATATTTAGTCTACCATTATTTATGATCCATCAAGCTGCTATTGAAAATAATATTTTTTATAAATATCCTTTTCAATGGTTTACAATGCGCCAAACGTTGCTAAAAAACTTAGCTGAAGGAAATGGAGCCCAGAGAAATGTACGTTGGGGATTTCGTGACCAACTGGTAAAGCCAATTAAGAAAGAAGCATCCTAATTTAAAATTTAATATTGAAAGTTTTGAATAAAATTGTATCGATTTCAAGGGCGATCAGATATAAATTCTTCGTCTTCAGAACTTCAAATAATTTCGCCTAATTTCAAGAGAAAAATATTCTAATAACATGTTGACAATGATGGTGGACAAATGAAAAGTTCTTTAAACACCGATTGTACCTTTGTTGTTAAGACATCTCATGTTCTTGGTTCATTTTCTACGAAAAGTTGCTTTCATATTAATGTTAAAAGTCTCGTTTACAGCTAGAATATTTAAGAAACGAATTACAAAAAAATCATTTTTGAAAAACCATTTAAATATTAAAATGGTTAACAAAATTCATATCATCACACCATGAAACTCAGAAAGTATGTATTTTTATGATGGTAATAAAATATTGGTGCATGGTGTTCTTTTATATCTAAAGTAAAACGCCACATGAATTTTAAAAACTACAACAGAATTCGTATAAAGTCCGTTGGGATTATTTTTTGCATATTGGTAGATAAAAACAAGTGTATTCTGCTTGGCAGTACACATTTAATAGTACGCGAAAAATATTACAATAGCTGGAAACAACATAATATTATAATGAATACTGATAAAAATATACAGAAAGTTTAAATGTTTCTTTAAATAAAAGGTAAATAATTGTGAAGAACTCCAATGCAGCCGTCATTGACCAAAATATTTGCGAAAGCAATGTTATTAATTGTAACTGATTCCGCCGACACCATTTATAGTGTTCGATTACTTACTCATCACATAAGCACCTCTTTCCCAATTAGCGGGTCATATAAAACGATCGGTAGTCAATAATGCTTTCAATAGCGAGTAAATCATCAAAAATGAGTTGTGTAGCTGTCTTTGTATAGAGTTATATCACAATCAAATTTGTTTGAGTGGGGAGTTTCGTTTACGTTAGTTGTTGTTCACAATTGCTAAATATAAGGTTTATTTAAATAAAACGGGTAAACAATTGAAAAGTTGATTCGCAATCGTTTACCCATTTATTTAAATAAACTATGGCTGCCATGATAAACATACTTACATGACTCTGGTATGGCGCTTGCATTAAGCATTTTCAAACAATAAGGTGGATCGGGAAGAAGTTATTCTGGTAAGAGATAAGCTTAAAGAAAGGTAAGAAATTATCCCAAAACCGTCCATCTTAGAAGAGAGGAATATTTTCTATAAATGTGTATATGGATTTTTATTAAAAAAAAAAACCACGATAGCCCGAATTCCCTTTGTAATTTGTAACAAATACGGTAGATTTATCTAATAGAAGTGTGACATCTTCGTTGGTATTGTCTTATTTTAAAACCAAATATCTCAATTGTAAATAAAAATTAATCAAAGTTTTTCTAAAGTATGTAAAAGCCATAATGTGAAATCTTGCCTGTAATCATTTAACGCAGATGACAAAAATGCGATTGAAGTATTAAAGTATCCCTCAAAATAAATTATCATATCATTAAAAGTGGTAAAACCGTATAGTTGCAGAAAATTTGATGCTACTCAGTGCAAGTTTGGAAAACATTATATTCGAAAAATTAAAAAACAATCTCTTCTCAAACAATACGATTTCTTGGAATAACAATAAAAGATATGCATGATGTCCTTTTTAATAGGCAGGTGACAGATGTCTCACGCCCTCCAGTACCTTAAAACTAGCAGCTCCCCAGTCCCAGATGGCCTGCCTCTGGAATGTATTTGCCTTTCTGTGAAGTCGCATGGTGTGGTGTTCTGCACTCTGAACGCGTATTCCAGAGGTCCGCGGTTCCTTTCCTGGCGAAGGCGTTCCTCATTTTTCTTCTATCCTGCTTCGAAATGTCCTAATGTCTCTACAGTGTCAATGAGTCTACCAGTGCATTAAATCTTTCGAAATCGAATCTTAATTTTTGTTTTTAATTTAGTATGTGCCTAGTTATATGTTAATTTATTTTTAAATAATTATAGATTTAGTGTTTTACTGTCGTATAATACTACTTCAATTACGTTTAGCATTTGAGAGTAGGTCTAGATCTCATCAATAGTCTATAAACTCATTTGTTCTGTCATTTCAGGAAAACTGATATTGAGAATATTGTTGTGAATGATTAACGCTATGTTTTCGTTTAAAATATGTGTTATAAATCTATTTATTTAAAATAAATAATGTAAAGTCTTTGTTTCATTATATTTTTCTAATAGAATCTATACAGTATATATACTAAAATAATACAGTAGTAAGATATATTGCAGGAATACTGAAAGAGATTCTAGTTTGAAGGGATACGCGTAACAGAAAAGGTCGGGAACCGCTGTGCTAAATTTTTTATTCAAAGAGAAAAAGTAATAAATATTTCACAAGCTTCCGTTTTGGTATCCAGTAGACCTTTTTACTTAACATATGATTTAAAAATTAAATTCGTGGCTTTTCTTAATGATCATATTTTATTTACACTTTGCATCATAACGTGCCTTTGCATCATAACACGTATATGAAGAGAAATTTTATATTTAGATTTAGTAAACATATTTATACATTTTTCTAGACTTAAAAAGGACTGACAAATGATGCGCTTTCAAACAGAGGCTGTCGATTGGGTATGCCTCAAATTATAACACAAATCTAAATTAGTGTAATTAGATTTATTGTTAAACAATGGCAAAAGTATCGGATTAGGAAAGGGAAGGTTTTCTAAACTTTATTTTCATACATAATAGTTTCATAGTATTTCTGTCTCAAATTCAGAATTTTTTCTTTCCCTTTTGATTCCGAGACACTGCTAATAACCCGGTAACTATAAAACATATGTTTTTAAGACAGCCAAGATCTATTTCTACCCACTTGTATATTTTACTAGAGTGTGTTTTAAACATATAACCGAACTGCACTGTAAATCCGATTTGTATGCTTCTTCACCAAATTAAAAAATGATTAAAAATTTTATACTTCGAGCAGAGCCTCATTAATCTAGTTTAAAATTCTACGATTCCCTAGGCCACCTTTTACAGGGACCTCAGACTCCCATGGAGCTTTGCTTTCTTGAGAGAAAAGATTAGTTAGTTTGTGTAAAGAACACTAAATATTTTGGACTAGGAAACACAAAAATTAATTTGTGTTCTTTCCGGGATTCGTACCATGGATCTTCCAATTGTAACTGTACATGATAATGACTTAACACAAGCGAGTATTCACACGAGGAGAATGTGATAATTTCTAAGAACCAATCTAATTATTACCTAGGTATACAGAATTAAAACCAGTTATTATTTTACATATGCATCTTTGCTTAGTTAAATTTACACGCATTTTGCTTTTGTACTTTTCAGAATGGTCGCATTACAAGTATTAGTCATTTGTTTATTCTTCCTTACTCCAATCCTTGGATCAGGACCTCTTTGGCAAGAATTTGTTGAAGAACCATTAAATAATTGCAGTGAGAAATGGTGGATGAATTTGCTTTTCATACAGAATTTTCTTGGCCCTTATGATAGCGTAAGTTAGCAAAGAACTGTGAAACCAATCAATTCGAAAATAAAGTTTAAATATTTCTAATTGTCATATTTTACTATAACAAGGAGTTTCTATCCATTTATGTAATTTGTTTTAGCCTGTGCAATGAAATTCTGAAGAATATTGAACAATAAAGTTTCTTAATTTATTTCAATTAAAACGTCCTTTTAAAATAATATTTTTGCAAGACACTTGTAAAGTAGTTTGATTAAATATACTAAAATTATATGACTTTATGTAATTTCATTACAGTGTCTTTACCATACTTGGGTACTGGCAGCAATGATGCAAATTTTTGTGGCAACCACAGTTGTTGTTTGGTTGATGAATAGGTTAGTGAAACCTTTTATTTGGTATTTTTGCTACATATTTATACTTACATACCTATGTACAGCGAGTTGATAATTAGTTTTATTTACCAAACTATGCCATACTGGATACTGCTAATCATTAAATGAACATAACTGTAAAACGTAATACTTTGTTAAGTGAAACAAACAACTTTCCAGAAAACAGGGTCGCACCTTATGCGGTTAGGCGCTAGATGATTCTTTTCTTTCCTTCCCACAAGCTACATTTTGCACGTTAAAGACAAATTACGATATTTACCTTTTCTTTGTTCATATACCAACCCATACAGGTTGCTAATGAAATACATGCCTCATAAAGTCTTAGATTTATCCGTGAATGTTGAGGCAATTTGCGATTAAAGTTTGGCTTAATGAAAGTAAAGTTCATTGACAAGACATTATTTAACCAAGCCTGGTCTGAAGGTTCCCCAAAGTACACTGGTGTGCAAAAATTAAGGACGAGACGGTTTTTTCAATATAACTTTGTACAAAAGCTTTCCAAATCAACACATTTAATACCGTAAGATCCCCAATACGTAAGGACATGAGTAATGTAAGCAACACTTACTGAAAGAGAAATCAGAGGAAGAAAAAGAAGCTTTATTGAAAAAGTAGCATGGAGCGCAATGCGACTGAAGGCCGAAACATCCCTGTGATGGATGTCTAGCAAGAAACATCCGGTCTTTAATAGGGGATATGATCTTCCCTGACTGCTAGGCAGGTTTCACAGCGTCTGCCCATGCTGAGAATGAGGGTGTCAATGAGTTGTTGACGCATTGCTGCCCATTCGTCTTGCAGCGCCAATCGAAGCTCCAGAATCGTTACTGGTGGTAAGGTACGAGCTGCCAAGCGTCTGCCTAAAAACTCCCATACACGCTCGAAGGGATTGAGATCCGGAGATCGTGCCGGCCAATCCATACGTTCAATATCCTCACTCTCTAAGAGCTGTTCGGCAGCTACTGTGCGATGACATGGTGCATTGTCGTCCATGAAAAGGAACTGCGGACCCATAGCGCCTCTTAAAAGACGCACATATGGAAGAAGAATCTCGTTACAATAACGGGTTCCGTTGACTGAACCTGCGTCGAAGATGTGAAAGTGTATACAACTACCAAGCATGATGCCTCCCCAAACGAGAACACCGCCGCCTCAATACCTGTCCCTTTCAATGATGTTCGAGGGATGATTGCGGCTTCCCCGCTCTCTCCAGATGAGTATGCGATGAGAATCGCTACTCAGACTGAATCTGCTCTCATCTGTAAAGAGTACTCGTCCCCATTCATTGTCTCTCCAATTCCGGTGTTCCCGGCACCACAGAGAACGCCCTCTCCGATGGGCAGGCGTTAGAGGTACACACGTACAGGGCGTCATGCAAACAGACCACCACCGTGCCGTCTTCTGGCCACGGTAAAACGCGATATCGGTCGTCCAGTCGCCTGTGTCGTGTGTCTAGCGATTTCTCCCGCTGTCTGCCGCCTGTTTCTTCTGGCCTGTAAGGCAATATACCGGTCATCTGCGGGTGTGGTTCCTCGTGGACGACCACTACTAAACCCTCGGATAGCTGTTTCTGTAGTTTGAAATTGTCTCCAAAGTCGTGAAACGATGCTGTGAGCAATTCCGAACTCTGCAGCCACACTTGTCACACTGCGGCCTTCCTCCAACTTCCCAATGATTCGACCTCGGGTAAAAGCATCCAGATGTCGTCTAACAGATTGATTATTCGCCATTTCTCGCTGAGGCAGCAACTCGGTGTGATTTTAACTCTATACGGCGTGAAATCTCTTTGCCAGAAATACTGATCTTACACCGACAACATGCTTTATACTACTCAGACAAGCCCCTATTACGTCTACCTGCATATCTGCGCATGTGCTACCGTACATCACCTTACTTAATCTCCAGATTGGTCTTTCTGTTCGCTCTGCCTCTTCGTTCAGCTGATATGCTAATTTTTCGACTTCGTCCTCAATTTTTGCACACCAGTGTAGTTGCTCGAGGAGTGTAAAGAAGCCAGTAATCTTGTCTGATTCGCCAAGCAAATTTTTGTTCCTCAACCAAAATGACACTTAGAAATTTTAAGACTAATTCAGAGTAAATTAAATACAGTATATCCTCAAATGAGAAGTGAAGTTATATAGCAACCTGGTGAAAAAAATGTAAAATGCAAAAAACAATTGAATGAATAAAAAAAGAATATTCATGATATATGCGTAAACTACTATGCATTAACCTGAAATTTCCCCTTGTCTCTGCAATGCGAAAGATGGTCTGTGCGATAAAAACAGGAAGTGTTCTTCAGCGCCTGGTTACGTAAAGTGCGACCATGCATTCTATAATAAAAAGTTCTTATTTATGTGTATTCTATTACTCTTTAAATCATTTTTCTTCAATTTTCAAATACTTTACATATTAAAAAAATGTGCCCTTAAAAAACCTCAGGGAAAAATAAAAATTTCCTATGAAAATAATCGTAAATTTCGAAGAGATTTCGTGTCAAAATTTGTTTTATTTTGATATGAAATGGAATATTTATAACTGCATGAATTATAAAATAGATTATTTTATTTACAGGTGGCCGGTGCTAGGAATTTTATCTAATGTATTTCTTATCCTTCTTACCATAGTAGCTGTAGCATCTGTAACTGCTATATTTGATTACCCAGCCACATTCGCCATATACTTTTACGATTACAGGTATTATACTTTTTGTTTATTTGATTTTCACTTACAAATTCAAATTATGAAATTTAGACTCATGTTTGTGTTATTATTAAATTTTTTACAAGCACTTTTGTAACATTTTATAGAAAATTTATGTATAGAAAGGAAAAACAAACACGTATTATAATATTTTATTGTTTGATTCCTTTTCTACAAAGCTCAGTTAAGTATACTCCATACGTCATTTGAATTAGTAAACAGGAAATAAGAAGGAAAGTATATAAAATTCTTTCTTTGTATAAAAATCTGGATACATCTTCGTTCTAAATTTATAAATAATTTTATTTTATGTTTTAAATGGGAACATTTTCTTAATTTATTTCATTTCTTAAATTAGATAATTTTCTCTAAAATTAAAAGTACCGGAATATTTTAACTTGGCATTTGAAACCTATGTCTCTATCATTTGCTGCTTTCGAATATAAATTTTATGAAGTTGGTGTCAATGTATATTCACACATTTTTTAAAAACCATTATTATTCATGAGAAAAAAAAATTATCTGGACGCAAAATCCTGAAATGTAAACAATCTGAAGCTTTTTTCAACAGAAAAGTTTAAACTTCAAATCTCAAATGCTTTATTAGATGTAACAGATATATGGCAACTTTAATAATTGGACACTTTCAGCTTTTGTTTAATTTTAATTTCACATGAAAATGATCAGCCAGTTCTGAGATAAGCGAACGGTCTTTACATTCACGAAAGTTTCTTCAGCAGTCCTTGTACATGATATCCTGATGCTCTGCCAATTGGAACATGGAAATCCAACTGATAACAATTGCCTATGATATCCTTTCCGTGCGTTGAATATATTATATTATTACAATAAATATGCAAGCCATTGTAACCTTTGTAATGAGTTCCTTTCATAAAATATGGATGTACTGCTCTTTAAGCTTTCCTACAAAACTAGAGTTCATCTTTTTGGTGCAATTATGTTTGAAAACTATATATATATATATATATATATATATATATAGTTTGGTTATTAAAAATAAAGAGGACTTCGCGATCTTCCGTTTTGTACCCCAGGAAAGATAATTGTAGCCCTTCCACTCCCTTCTAGGGTGTAAATAAAGTATAACAACCTGAGCGTTGGAATCATAAAAATGGATAAAAGCAATTACATAAATTTTTTGTGCAGTTATTTATATTGTAAGAGTCTGCAAGACATTTAAATATGTTTTCATTTTCACAAGAATCATTTTCTGCTTCTGACGAAAAGAAAACTATGAGTGATTGCTCTCGAAACTGACAGAATTTTACTCCAAACACAAAGGAAATTAAAATTCCTTTATGCTTAATTTTAAATTTCTATTGGCTGGTTTCTTTTCTAATCAGATCTTTGGAAATTTAAGAACAATATCTAGTCTTGCCTGCTAATAGCAAGTTTTGTCTACTAAAATATCAGTTACGCTGCGGGATTGTCTACAATAATTTTATTAGCAAAGGGAAACAATTTTCTAGTAAAAGTTGTTAGGAAGTAGTTTGAAATTTTGATGCTCCAGTTCCGAGCAATTTAGCAACCGATTTAGAATCTGAATTTTTATTTACATATTTTCTCCCCGCCGAGTCACGAAGCGCATATGAAGTTGAAAACGTCTATTTGCACCCTGCCTGGATAGTTGGATATGGCTTCTCTCTCTTATTGTACGGAGCTGAACATTGCTGAACACTGGTAGTTCGGTCCGAGGTTCGAATCCAACGAATGGGCTGGCTGCATGGGTGTTTTCGTGATTTTCCCCATGTGTAACGTGTATATGAGCCAGTTTCCTTTAAAATGTCCTCCACGCAGGCATCCGTTCCTTAAGGCAGATAGCCCTCGAGTGCTTTGCCCTAATCTAATGAAGAAAACCAAACCTTTACTGTAACAACACCTTAGCTCAAAGTCCTTTAGTACATTACCTGATGTCAAAATGCATTCTGTGTGTTTCAGCTATTTTTAAAAAAAAATAATGTTAGTCCCAAGCACAATATAGTTCATAGTTCTAAAAACAATCTGGAAAGGAATGAAAATGTTCTAGAAATTTAGTCTATTGTCCTACTACTGTAAATTAATCGCAGAAAGAAAACTTTTAAGAAACGTGACTGGCAACTGAAAAAAAAGGGATGTCTACTACTACAATTCATCTCAGTTTACTACAGGATTTTAAAATGTGAATTCTACGACTAAATTAGTATATGCCCCACGAAATAATCATTTCATAGTTGAGAATCAAGGATTATAGTTACAATTATGTTATAAGGTTCTAAAGACGCTTTTATTAATTTAAATAATGTAACGTTTGGATGAATTTGCTAAGAATATTGTTTTGCAAAATGCAGGAATGTATTGCCGCCAAATCAAGATGCCATTTTGAACCATTTTGAGCTATTGCAGATTTGTGTAAACATTTTCTCTGTTTTACTAAATTAAATGAAATCAAAATCATTACTTTCACTTATTTTTACTTCCTTGTACAAAGTAAAGAAAAATTGTAATCGCGAAAAAATTCAGGCATCCTATTTCAACGGAAATATCCATTTTGACCACTCTCGAATCCATTTTGACTATTTTTTGTATGTCGTCTGTACGTACTGACAGAATAAAAGACTCTTTTTCCAAAAACATGCCATGCAAGTACGTACAAATATATCTCGCATAACTCAAAAACAATTAGCCGTAGAAGTTGAAAATTTTTATATAGAGCTGCTATACCATTTTAATTGTCCACAATTTTTATTGCAATTGGCAATACCAAAAGTATATATTAGATAAGTATACCCACCAATGCCTACCCATCTTTTACTGTCGCAAGCATTGGTCGCACAATCCATTGGTATTAGAGCTGCCTCGTAGAGTCTTGGTTTAGAACACAGAAAACGGTAATTGTAAAGCAATAAAAGAATTACGTTTCGCTAACCTAACAACGTAAATACGGATGTCCAAGGTTTAGTAATTTTACAGTTTAAACTTCTAGAATTTCTGGAAAAAATTATGAAAAAATAGAAGGAAAGTTTCATTTGAAGATATCAATAAATGTAATGGTATATCCGATATTTTTTCGTTTGAATATTCGCTATAGACGTACAACATAACTAGAGAATTGGGAGGGATCAAACGTTTCGGTTCGTTATATCCAAGGTTTGCTCTAGCGCTGTCTTGACTACCTAAATATTATACGATAATTCTTACTCATTCTTGAAATACTGCATTTATGATGTTTCTATTTTATTTATTTAAATTTTTATTTATTTATCTTTTTACAGAGTATCTAAACACATGTGGAAAAATCTTTATGTGCAATCCTATACTCACATGGGCCCTTATTGCATAGGTATGCTAGTGGCATACTTTGTTGCTGAAAATTCTCCTCGAAAAATCCAAAAAGTACGTATAATGCAAACTCAGAATTCTATTTCTTATTCAAATCAGGGAAATCAAACGAAAATGCGCGTGTAGATTAATTGTTGCATTTCATTAAAATATGTTTGTTTGACTGATGCAATGCGGCAAAGCACATTAACAGGCATGCGCCGAAAGGAAAGTGTGTCGTAGTGAAAGTCTTTCTTTGGGAACTTGGTTAGTACATGTAACGCCACGAAAACAACCGTACAGCCAGCCCGATTGAATCCGCTCGAATTGCTGGTTGTCATAAATTTTATCCACACGACATTGGTGGGTAATTAAAATATGAAAAATCATAAAAAAATAAGTGAACATTTTAAAATTTTTGCTTAGTTTCACCATTTTTTCGGGGTTTTCAAGCAATGAAATTATAATGGGCGAAACAAAGAGAAAGAATAATAAAAATAGGGTTCTCAAATAAATATATCTCTTAACTGGAAGTCAATCCTGCACGCGGAATTAATTTGAAAATAATCCTTTTAAACTGCAATAAATGCCAGGCAAAAAAAAAAAAAAAAAAAAAAAAAAAACTCTTCAGTAATTCTGAATAAAAAGGGCACAGTGTATTTCTTAAAATAGAATTAAATTAAGATAACAAGAATAATTGCATAAATTTTAAAATTTCTTCTTGCAGAGTAATCTGTTATATTCCCTTTCTGACTTGTTGCCATTCCAACCAACAATATGCAAAATTGCCTTTAATTATAATGTCATTTTACCTGAGCACAGTATATCCATCGAACAACCCAGCAGCTTCTCTTCTATTCAACTGGCTCAAGTTAACACTTTGTTTATAATCTTCATACTCTTTTTTAATGCTTTACTACTCTATATCGCCTAAGCAACTGCTTCGAGATTCTCTTGGTTTGATAAAATCCTACACCTTCATTATTCTTATTTTCCTTCTCTGCTTTTAGGCCCACCAGCGGCCGAGCGGTAACGTCACTGAACACAGGTAGTTCGGTCCGAGGTTCGAATCCTGCGAACGGGCTGGCTGCATGGGTGTTTTCGTGGTTTTCCCCACGTGTAACGTGTATACGAGCCAGTTTACCTTAAAAAGTCCTCCGCGAAGGCATCCCTCCCTTAAGGTAAGATAGCCCTCGAATGCTTTGCCGTAATCTAATAAACCAAACTTTCTGCTTTTTTGCTTATGTTTCAAAGTCATAAGAATTCTATTTCTTTCTCTTCATAAGCAAAAGAAAAAAAAATTTGCTAAGGCTCTTATGCTGTTACCTTATCTCCGTATTTTTGACAGAAGACTTACTTTTCGCAAGTACCAAGTTTTTAGCGTGAAGTTCTTAACTTCGTACCAAGGTTTAGCAATTAAACTCGCTGCAATGCTACCAAAAAAATGACGGGCCAGACCTTTCTTTTTCTTTTTCTTTATAAAATAAAAAATATTTTAATGCAATTTAAATTTCGTTTACTAAATATTTTTGTCAAAACGTAACATAAACAATAATAATAATAATACATAATGGGGAAAAATTAAAATTTATATTTATTTTCTATCTGAAACGAAACGGTTGGCATTTGCGAAACATTTTTGTTGGTTACATTTAGTGATTCAAGTATATTGATAACTAAATATTTAATTTTCAGACTGAACATTTTTAATAATTCTAACATCATTAATTAATGACTGAATAATTTACTTTAATTTAAACTAAAAGTAAACTTATGAAAATTTTTTAAGTTTTCAAAGAATTTTTTTCAAGTGGGACAAAACTTGATAATAAATAATGACAACGTCGTTACTTCCTCTTATACATCAAATTTTCCTTTGGACGCATAAATCATTATAAACTACTTTATTTCTCACTACAGCTTGACACATTATGCCGTTCCGATTCCGAGAATAATTATTGACTTTGACAGAAATTACTAGAAACTGCCCTTATCACGCATTGTAGAATTCCATCGATCATCCACGTTCTTTTCTTATCAGTCTTGTATTACGAAAAAAAAAAAAGCCTTCGCACATAAATGTATTTCCAAACAAAAGAATTATTCTTAGGGCAATAATTCGTAACTCAGCTGATTTATCTTTGACAAGTACAATTGAATAAAAGTTATTAAAATCTGTATCTTCAAATCTTTCAATAATATTTTTATCACAATATAAATTAATCGATTCGTTTATAAGTTCTCCAGGTACTTTTCACATCCTTTTTTAATAGAAATGAAAATAATATGAACTGGAACGTATAATAACTAATACTAAAATTTTTTAAACACCGTTATTTGCAAGAAAGACATGACTAAAATGTCTTCGTGAGCTGTATAAAATGACTTCGGAGACAACGTGTTGCCAGTTTGAGACTACTGATGTAAGTTATGCAAAACTTTTTATGAAAAAAAAAAAAAAAAAAAATATTCCTTCTTTCAGATTTTATAGACTAGGGGTTCTGACATTTTTGCGCCCACCAGCGGCCGAGCGGTAAAGTCGCTGAACACTGGTAGTTCGGTCCGAGGTTCGAATCCCGCGAACGGGCTGGCTGCATGGGTGTTTTCGTGGTTTTCCCCATGTGTAACGTATATACGAGCCAGTTTCCCTTAGAAAGTCCTCCACGAAAGGCATCCCTCCCCTTAGGCAGATACCCTAGTGTGCTTTGCCATAATTAAATACACCTGACATTTTTGCTCCATGCACCCCTTTCCCCATTGCTAGACTATCACCCTCTTCCTTTCCAAAATTTAAAAAATACACGTACTTAAAAAAAAAAAAAAAAAAAAAAAAAAAAAAAAAAAAAAAATTAAACAAGAAAAAGTTTAGAAAATGTTGCTAAATACCAAAACTTGAATAAAAGTAATTTTTTATATTCATAAATTAAAATAAAATCCTGAAAATAAATAGATATATAAAAGGTAAAATAATAAACTAAATATGTAAATAAAAGCTTGATATAGTTCCCTCTACCTGAAACTTCGAAAACACCCCTGTGAAGAGCCCTTTTCTAGACATTACATTTATTTCACACATTAGAGCCTTAAGAATAATCTATTGGATATTAGATAGAAAAACTTTTAGGGAGCATGAAAACTCTCTAAGCATAAGGCTACATCTTCGGTTTTCAGAATTCTTTTAACCTATGAACGTTCAAATGAACTTTCTCATCGAAATAAACATCGAGATTTAGCGTTGGTGCTGCCATCTATGAATAAGAACTAAAGCTACGATAATCGTATATAAAGAGAAATTTTCAAGAGAAGAGTGTGTTTTCAACTCCTTTAGATAAGCCCAATTCCTAGAGCATTTCAAAACATGATTTATATGTATAATATTAAATATAAGCTCAATAAATTAAAAAAAAATTTGTATGATTCTCTCACTCTAAAAGTTTAATGCAGCTATATAATAAAGAAACGATAAATTGGTTTGAAATGGGAACTGCACTTATTTCTTGGAGGAAAATAAAAAATATATACTGCTTAAAAACTTTTAAAAATCCTAATACATTTTTTTATGTTGATCTTTCATTGTTAAATTAAAAAATTTTAAATTTTTTATTGTTAAATAAATCTATTACGATAAACTATTTACTTATTACAATTTTTATTGTTAAATAAGTCTATTTGAGAGGAATATAAAAGCATATTTTTTAAAGCATCAATAGTTTATTAGTATAAGTTTGCCCTTTTAGTCAAAACAGTGATTTATATATAAACAATTTTTACTAAACTGATGCACAAAGAAATTCTCAAGTTATTAGAAATCTGGAAAATATTTTTGTATCATAAATACTAAAAATTGTTTTGGTACCGATTTATAATTTATTTCGTCTTCTTCATTAAAAATTTTCTTTGTTTCTGTGGAAAATAATGCATGTCATTTCATAAAATGCATTTTTTTTTGGCATTTTTCAGACTTGGCCTGAAGCAAACAGGTCGAAAATTAAACGTTAAATCAAGACATTTTGCTTAGCAAAAAATGCAGCAAATTAAATAAAGCATATGTGTTAACATGTTATGTTCTAAGTCGATCGTTCGACACTATAAACATAAATTACTCAAGGATTTATTTATCAGAAATATATATGCGAGAGAAAGAAAACTGTTTCGTAGTTTCTACGGAAATTAGTACTGGTGCCATCTATGAGCACCATTGTGAACTATCTGTACATATTTTTTGTACGATATTTCAGAATTCTTCTGAAGAGTTGTTTGCCATTCTCTTTCTAAGACATGTGACCCGATCATCAAAAAAAAATTTTCATAAGACAATAATTTTATACTTGTTGCAGCTGTTTATATAGGAATACATTACACTCAGGCTATTTTACAACTGCTATCAATTATGTAATCTGTGCAATAGATGGCAGCACTGGAAGCACCAGCGTAAGTTGTTTTGTTGCATTGTGAGATAGGAATAAGATATTTAATTGTAATAATAATTAAATAATATTTTAAACTTTGCTTACAAATAAAAAAATCTTAGGCTGATATGGATTTTGTAAAAGCTCTGCAGGTTTATAGCGGATCTGATACCTAGTTCTTTGAGAGGAATATAAAAGACTACTTAATGTTTATTTATGTATTGTACATGCTTTGTCTTGTTATGTTGCTCGCTCAGACTAGAAGTCTTTAAATCCTATTAATTGCTACAAGTAACATTAAGTTTCACAAATTTTCAGTTTTTAAATGCTTATGATTTTTTCTTGTCTAAAAATATTCCTCATTTCTTCTTGCGCTTACAAATCATTAAGCTAATATGCATTTACATGTTTTAAAACTTGAAAAACTCATGTCTGCGATGTTATCGACATGTGATGGCTTGTAGATGCTTAATTTTACACCACTAATATTTTCGACTACAATCTTTTTTTTAAACTGTGAAGCTTTTCATATTCACAAAAATGTGTCCTGTTTAGTCTATGATCGACTTTCTCGTTTTTCCAGAATTTGTTGCTCCTGATGAAGACGTTATAGAATTAATTGTTAATAATGAAACAAGAGAATTTTATCTCGCTGAAAAATATGGTCAACTTTCTTATGAGAGTGTTTCTGAAATTAACAGTGGTAGCTATGTATTTCATTTTGAAGGAGTAAATAACGGGAAGTATATTTTATACACTTAAACCATCAGAATAATCTTTTCAGTCTGGGAAAAACATGAAATCATCAGAATATATAATAAATTATGACCCTCCTCCCAGGGGGGTCATATTTTTTAAAGTTTTAGGAAAAAGGGAAGTACAAGACCCCCTTTTATTTTATAAAATTTGAATATCTTTTAAAAATTTATGAAAAAAGGGTTCTACAAAACATCCCCCTTTTCAGGGTATGAAAGAACAAAAAATATATAAGACCATTCCTGTAAACCGTTTAACAGTATTTAAATTATAAAAATAAATAAGAATATTTTATGCATATTCTTCAAATTATATACGAAAAAAGAAATTGAAGGTTTAACTTTTTAAGCTTATAAATAAAATTAGATTCGGTTGTAAATGTCCCATCCAACAGACCAGCTGGAAAAGTCAAGGAAAAATTCATCGTTTATTCGAATCCTGCGACGCTGCAAGTTCGAGACCTCTGCATCAGCATAAGGCCGATGGGGGCCAACGTCTGGGGGTTATTCATAACATCGAAAAGGGGCAACCGTAGACGACGAGACGCCCTCCCGAAAATAAAAATAATTAAAAGAATTCGGTTGCATCTAGAGGGCGTTTTGCAGAAATGTTTCTTAAATTAATAGAAAATGGTTATTTATTTTAATAATTAAAATGAATTTTCTATATTTTTTCTGAAATTTTAATATACTCTTATCTGAATTCTTTTTAAATTTAGGATGTGAAAATAATGTAAAAAATACTTGATTTTAAAATTATTTTGATTATTTTTTGTTCTCTTTTATGTATTTTGTGTCTTTTTATTAAAATTTATGATGCTTAAGTTTTTCCAGGTTTTTAAAAAAATGAGAAAATGGGGAATAAATTGGAAAATTCCAAAAAATATGGACAAACGATATGTTTTGTGAAAATCATGCATGTTTCAATTCAAAAAGGGTTTTAATAGGCAGCCTATGTATGAAACTATGGTTGTTCCATAATTCCATACATAGGCTGCTCACGCTTAATTAAGTTCTGAGTCTTATCTAACGTCTTAAGTGTTTTCAAGAATAGATGCTCATCAAACAATAGACGTCAGCAGCTGAGTTTGAGAACAAATAATTCCCATACTAATTCAGAAGTCAAACAACAAAAATCAGCGTTATATTTACAAAATTTTCACAGGACTAGTTTCGATGGTTTTACCGAACCACCATCTTCAGCTGCAAAACCGCAAATGAATGGAATGAAAACCGCAAATGAAACCGCAAATTCCCAGTTTGTCTTAGGACCTTAGGAGTTACAAGCTTTTCAAAGCATAAATATATATATCGTACCTTTCGTTTTAGATCGATTCCTGCATTCAAAGTGTTAAGAAAAAAGCGCTATTTTATCAGTTTTTATTAATTTTTGTAAAATTTTTTTCAACTATTCTAAGCAAATGAAACACTATGACTTAGATCCGAAGTATTTCTGTTATTGCTTATATAGTAAATACCCAAACTTGTCTTTTAATATCGCCCTAGGCTCCAGAGCATATATATGCTTTTTCTATATTTAAAATAAATCTTTATAGACTGCAAATAATTTTCAAGGAAATCAGAAATTTTGTCTTAATGGAATGAGTAATAGTTAATTAAAGATTTTAAGATAACTTCAATTAATAACTTTTCAATGACACTTTGCATGTGCGGATTATTTTTTTCGTGGTCCATGCACTACATGTTAAAACGATCACATTACTCATCTTTAAATTTTCTGCTTTTGTCTTCATCAGGTTTCATATTTTCTAATTTGTGTGGTTTTTTTTTTTTTTTTTTTTTTTTGTGACTGGCTTTACTCTTCTTTTACTCACAAAGAATTATCATCACATGCTTTCCATTCTGTGATTGCCTGCATTCATTATATATTTACTATTACATTTCCAGCATGTGTCTTTCTTTCTGTGGTTGGCTTCATTCGTTACGTGTTCTGCAATAATATTTGGACTACATCCTTATCACGATGGCCGTCCAATGGAGAGAGGATTAGCCATCTTCTATGCTGCAGTTCACAGACCTTCATGGGCTCTGGCGATCGGTTGGATAGTCTATGCATGTGCAACAGGACACGGAGGTAAGATTTAATTTAAATATACTAGTTTATAAACATAAAATTTTGAGCAAACGTTCGTGAAAGGTACCAATTACTCATTGAGATGTAAGTATAATTTTAAGCAGCTGTAACATGAATTATAGATATTCTTCAGCAAACTCACTTCAGCAAGCATTAGATATATGCAGCTTTCCTGACAGCTGTAAATACAACTCAGCACTGATAAAAAAAATTTGGATGCACTAAGCTGAGAAATATGATGGAGTCTATGAATTCTGATTTCATTTCAGATTGTGTACATACTTTGATATTTTCGTAAGGAATTAATATAGAGTATTTGTACAATTTAATGAAATTTTGAAGTTAATGGAGAATTCTTTAATATTATGGCATTTTGTTTTCGACTTGCATTCTATGAGAAAATAATTCTTTTGATGTATTCTAGTATATCACGACTGAAACAGCTTAATATTCTTTTTTTCAAAAAGTGAAGAAATATATTCGAGCTTTCTGGATAATTTGTTGCTATCTAATGCTGCATTTTCCTTTTAATATCGCTTGAATTTTTGAGCTTATTAGAGTTAAACAAATAAAGTCCTCAGTCCAAGTAAACACTGGTTTCACTAAAGACTATCATAACATGTAATTACTGTTGCACTTTTAAAGTATTTTCGGTTCTAACTTTGTAAAATGTTAAAGTTCGAAGTACTATGACAGAGGGCTGTTATAATTAAAATATACTTTTCTATTAGCCAAATATAAAAGCTGAAGCAACTGAAGGAAATAATTTGTTTCGTATGTTATCTGAACTACAAAATAAAAAGAAAGCAAATTTATCTTAATTAGAAGCGTACAGAAGTTCACTGACCTATTCATTTAGAGTTTTTCCACCAGCTACCGAATGGTAAAGCCGCAGAATAGTACTCTTATTTCGAGCCCCGCTTGAATTCTAGCGACAAGCCGTATTTTAATGGTTTCCCTCATATTTATTTGCAACTTTCTTGTGGTTTTCCCTATGAATACAATCCAGTTTCCTTTACGAAATCCTACATAAAGGCATCTCTCACCGCAGACCGTAGACCTCATTAGACGTCGGAGTGCTTAAGATCGCCGAATACTGGAAGTTTTCCCCCTTGTTAGATTCTAAGCAAATACGCTGGCTGGATGGCTGAATTTCGTGGCTTTCTTATGTGTGAAGTGAATACTTCCCAGTTTTCTTTATAAAGTCCTTCACGAAGGCATCAGATTTCTTAGGCACATAGTAATCGTCCGCCTTGTATTATTCAATGAATCTAATCAAATCTCAAGTAGACAGCAGCCGTGTTCTTTGTAATAATGTAATAATAACATATCCCTTTTAGAGCAGACTTCGAATTTATAAATTTGAAGAATATGTAGTTCATTTTTTGGCCTTCTTACTATGTATCTTCATGATGTCATTTCAGCAGGTCCGGCTAGCATTTGGAGACACTGAATTCGTTTCCCGGAAAAGACATTGTTCGTGTTTCGTACTTTCTGCTTCGAAAACGCTTAATCGATTCTACAAATTGATACTGAGTACTTCTAAGCCATTCTATTAGTTTAAATTATTTAACGATACTCTGAATAAACTGACATTTTTATGCCATTATTTTACACAATAAATAACAAACTTTTAAAATTAAGTTTTTATGAATTGACCATATATTCATATTGGCAATAAAGTTTAGCAAACTGTGTAAAGAGTGGAGGACTATACATTTTCTATTTTTAAAATATTCATCTGCTTTACAAACATTTTGTAAAAACGAAAGCAGTTTCCTCAGCGCACTGATCAGTTAACAACCGAGATCGTTTTCGCAACATTCTTCTTTGACTAACGAGTCCGTGAGTAGGTAACGAGCAAAAGTTATAATTAGAGAGAAAGGAAAGCATTTAATAAATATTCAATACATATGTATGTATGTGAAAATATGGAGTACAAAATACCAGTGGAGAATATAATAAAAAAATGCAGTGTTCATTAGTAGCGCTCAGTTTTAGTGCAAGCACAATATGCATATATATATATTAAAACGAAAGGAGCTTAAAAACTTTCTCAATTACCTCACAGCCTAATCACAAAAATTAAATAATCATTTTGTAATACGAAAAAAATGCAATAAAAATTACAAAACAAAATATTTCATAATATCAAGTACACGGTCAAGATTATGCAAAGTAAACAAAAGAGTAATTTTTATATGTAAAATAGATTAAGCCAGTTAAAACATTTTTCAAAATTCTGTGATTATGACTATGCTTAATCTTGTCATTTTTTGCTAATTCTAATTTTAAAGGAAGATGAAACCATCCTTTTGAAAAACGGTTTATCTAGCTTAGTTCCTTATACACATTAAAGTTACTTTGCATAATCCTATACCATTTGTTATTTGTTACGGAATATTTAGTCTGTTTTGTTAGTTTATTTCGGGGTTTTGGGTTACAAACTGTTGTTTCATTTTTAAGGATAGATTATGACGTAATTAAGAGTTTTTAAGCTATATACATATATGTGTATATATAAGAAAATACGCTAGCTGCTACAAAAGTAATTGGCGATCTCAAAATTAACATTCTAGATTTGACGCTCTCCCCCTAAATTCATCTGTTCTCCCAAATTCGAGATTTTTCTATGTTACGTAACGCTATTTGAAAAAACTAATATTAACCAATCACAGATTAGCTCTACTTATACTTCAGACTTAATATAAACTCCTTGGCGAGTTAATTCTGTCATTATTCTGCTAGCTTCTATCTTGCTAATATCTCCTCGCTTCGCTTCTTTAAAATACCTGTGTAATTCTTTAAAAAAAAAAAATAAAATGTGTATAAGAAATTATCGTAATTGTTATGATTAAAGAGTATGTTGTCTATGAGGAATTATTCTAGTGTGCCTGGAAATCTGGGAATAAAGATAATAATTGGGTGAACTTAGTTTAATATCAACTTCTTCCTCTCGCCCTACCACTCAACCAACGGGACTGTGCTTGGAAAACATTACATATATACATGTGATATTTTAGCAGTCGTGGACATGAATGACGAAGCTTGGCATCAAAGTCCGGGCATTGCTGTGGCTGAGTGTTGAGGCAGAAAAATGATGACGCAGAAGGATTTTGCTTTTAATTGCACATCTTTATTCAATTCCAATGGCAGATAATCTTTCTTTTAGATGAAATTCTCCTAATTACATATCAAATAGTGTTTCAAACTAAATACGATGAAATCTAGGCTTTTGACGTCATAACTATTTTAACAAAGAGAAGGCATAGGAGAAGACCAGCAGCATTAGGTCTTAGCAGCAGAAGGAGAAAACAGTCTCTCTGAAGCAAAATGGCGCGAGTTCTCTATTTATAGGAGCGGTTACGTAATAGGCTCGAATGTTCTCGAAAGTACTGGTCTAGGGAAAAGATTCTAAATTTCAGAAAGTTAATTAAAGGTTGCTGGTTCGCATAGAACAAAGCCGTCCTATTTTTTTATATTTTACATACATATATATATATTAACTGCATGGTTTATAAACAAACTCCTACGTGACTGTTGAATTTATAAGAGTAGAAATTAAAGAACACTTGTTGAATTCACAAGTAGGACGATGGTAATCAAGATTAGAGGCTAGAATCTTAACATCATTGCATACGTATCATAGTACATCATTATTGTGTATATGAATATAATGCTTAAAAAAGTGTTGGTAAAAGTTTTATTTTAAAAAATAATTTAGCTTTAGTAATAAAACACACGTTAGTGGTCGAATAACCCCAAAATATTACTTAAAACACCTTTCTACAATTTTTAATTTGCCCTACTTAAACCCTACTATTATTATAGAAAAACGAGATTAAATTGTTTAAGCTGTATCACAAATTTCAGTTAAGTGATTTTATTTCAATAATTGAGAATTTAAGTAGGTGATTCATATCAAAGTAAAATATCTTAATTCCAAGATATTAAAAAAATCATGTCAGAGTAGAAAATGTATGTCACGATTTGACTATAACAAATTAATTCAAGGTCATAATATCAGTCGCCATATCAGTTACCTTGTATATAGTATTATGTAATAAATATATGAGATTAAAGATATGTTTACTATATTAAGTTTATAGATATCCCGAAAAATATATTTCAAGTCTTTTTCGTGTCTGAATATGCAATTAAACCTTGATAACTCGATATTTGTTGTTTCTGAAACCTTATTCTTTCTTACCCTTTTTATTCAAGTTTTGTTATTTCCAATCAGAAATACTAATCAAATTGACATCATAAAATAACTCGTATAGGTCAGTATATTTAAATATTAGTACTTTTCTCTTTGCGGAAACATTTTCTACCAGATTCATTTGTCTAGTAAAGAGAAATTAACAAAGAACAAAATATAGATAACACGCAATGGGATAGAATTACACAGACACTTTTCCTTATTCTGCAAAGTTAATGAGCATGTGCTAAATGCAACTGGCAGGAGGAGGAGCATATACATTTTTTCCACAGTACGCTTATTACGTTCTTCACTTAACAGCAACTGTAAAACTTTAATTATGGAAATATGATTTGAGCTGTGATGAGGATAAATTTGCCAGAACCGGCCTTACGCCATTAACAGGTGCACCCAAATTTTGCTTGGAGCAATAATAGTAAATAAAAACGTTAAATTCTCTCAAAGAAACAAGAGAAACAAGTTGTCTTTTATTCGTCATAATTACAAAAGATTATTTTGTCTTTTGAATTGTTTGTTCAGTGTTGCAAACTGTAATAAATTAGATATTTTTAAGGACAGCAAAATGTCTAACTTTTAAATAAGTTATCCAAACTTCTGAATGTAAATAAAGGAGACGTGACATTCCCCTCAAGTTTTTTAATCCATGCAATGACGTAAGACACATTCAATTCGTTTAACGTTCTATGTGATTTAGAAATATGATCTCATAATCTCTAATATTTATGAGGCCACTAACAATGAACACTTAAACATTTTGATCTAAAATCTCTCGTTATTAGCAGTTGCCTATTAGCTAAAAAGAAGTGGAAAGATTCTTTAAAAAAACGTCAGAAATTCGACTAATTACGCAAGAAATTCTAAATGCATTAATTTCAATGATTATTTTTTTAATCTATTTGATGATATAAATTTCGAAATTTTGTAAAGATAATAAGCGTAATAACCACAAGCGAATACATAATACCAGTATGTTTGAAAATATTATTTAAAAAGAGCTTGAATGTATTTTGCATCTAGATTTTTAGTCCAAAGGGCTTTGTCCCTGAAGGACTATTGTTTCCGTTTTGCGATTTTACGTTGAATCACTATAAATGTCCATTTCAATTTTCAAACTGTTGTCACCAAATGTTAGAGTCCTGCATTATATTTGAAGAAATTAAATAATGAAAAATTTGCATAAATGTATGTCTATTTCTCGCATTGTGATAAAACAATGGTACCTAGAGCCATCCAATTTTGAATGACGTAATCCTACTGCGAATATGGCCATCTGAATGCTGTAATTTGGAATTTGTTTTATTATCGATTTCATATTTTGCAAAACTTTAACGAATTTTTTTATTAACAAACTCAATGATTTCAAAGCGAGCAATGGCAACATTCTGCGAAGGGGAAAAAAAACCTTTTTATCTCCAGCGCGCGGAACTGTGTATAGGAAATTCTAAAGATACGCTCATTTTAAAATTACTTTGCAACGTTGCTGTTGAACTGAAGTTTATGGTTTAAGTGCAAAGAACATGATATTTAATAATTTTAATGATAATTTTTTGTACTTTTTTTGTAAATATTTGCAGGTTTTCATTTAGAATTTTTATACATATGGGCTGATATATATTATTTTCTGTGAAAACTAAATTCCCAGTCCTACAGGCAACGGAACATCCCGATGCCATTTATGTTTTCATTTCGGTGTTTAACAGTAGACGATAAGTTTTTCGATTCAGTTCTTCATTCAGCATTTGTCACTCATTAATTCATCCATAAGGCACAATTTTCTACATGTCTGAAAATATAACATTAGTGCAATATGATAAATCTTTGCCTGCTATTGGTTTTGTTAATATCGCACGTTTTTTCCTTGTTTCGCTGTTGACGAAAAATTTCCTTCTAGTCATCCGTGGTATCTATATGCTCTAATGACTGACAGTTTAAAGATTAAGAGTCCGAATGGCTAATAGTATAACAGTTTCAGGGGTAAATTTTATTGCAAAGTGTTTTTTAACTCTATTGCATTTATTACTTGGTGTTAATTGGAATGTGGCACCAACTTCAGTGCATTTTCTGTATTCTAACAGAACATGCTGTTAATTTGTAGCGTGCAATATTCAATTCAAATATGAAACTGTTAATATAGTTTGCTAAACAAGTAATAATTTCTAAATGCAGATGATAATTCTTGTGATGTATATTTAACTAAAATACAAAGTTATGATATTTGTTACAAAGTTATATTTGAGTTATAAAGTCGTATTTGAGGGCAGATTTTGAGAGTCTGAGTTACTGATTAGCACTTTTTGAATAGAATATTTTATTTTAAAAAATAATTTGGTAATATTTCTTTTCAAAACGCAAGGCTTAAAAGACACAGAAATAATATACAAGACAAAATTCAAAATTTGTAATACAGGTTTCAAAATTTAATAGAAGATTTATACAAATAAATTTCAAAAATACATGTATCCGGAAATAAATATGAATATATACACACAAAAAAATGAAAACTTTCAGATTTTTTATTAGGCTCAAAGGAGCGTTTTTTTTCATTTACATACACATACGCGCTTCGAGAGCATTTTGGATAATATCCCTCTGGACTAAAAATATTAAAACAGCGTATCTTTAGAATTTCTGAAAGACAGTCTCGTGCGCTGGAGATAAAAATGTTCCTTTCTGTACAGCGTTGCCTATTGCTCGCTTTTAAATCGTTGAGTTTGTTAATAAAAAATTCGTTAAAGTTTTAAAAAATTTGAAATAGACAATAAAACAAATTCGAAGTTCTAGATTCGGGCTTCCACGTGTCCAAATTCGGGTACAGGACTACGTTATTCAAAATTTGATGCCTGTAGGTACCGTTGTTTGTTCACAGTGCAAGAAAAATACATATATTTATACAGATTCTCCATTATTTAATTTCTTAAAATATAAAGCAGGGCGATAATATTTGTTGGCAACAATTTAAAAAGTGATACGCCGTTTTTAGTGAACCGATGCAAAATGCCGTTTCGAGACCAGTAGCCTTCCGGGTCAGTGCTCATTTGGACACAAAACAGAGAAATTAAACGAAATAAAATCATTTAAAACTCTATAATCTGACCATTTAAATCAATATGAATGTTCTGCTTCCTAAGAATCAGAAAATATCCATGACGAAAGTAAAATTTTTAAAAGAGGAATTTAGAACAAATCTCGCTTCTACAAAATATAGCAGCACGCGTATTAAATCTGACATCAATAACAACCATTGTTTAAGATTTTTAACCTCTTTTTATCTTGAAAAAAAATTAAACTACACTTATTATTTCCTAAGATTTTTCAAGCAATATATTAATATTATTATATGTAACCAAATTATATATCGTTTTGCTGAAACTGATTCATATATAATCAGACATTAAGTTTCTTATTACTTAGTGAAAAGTAAAAAAAAAAATAGTAAATTAATAGCATCATTAGTTAATTAAAAACTGAAGTTTAATAATAAAACTAATTCAGGGTTTTCCATTTTAGATTTTTATATTTAAAATATAATAATAAAAAATCGCTTCCAACTATATAATTGTATTTATTATTGGCCCAAAAGTGGTTACCCTCGAAATGAGATTTTACATCGAATCGTTATAAATACGATTCTTCAGTTTTCATCGATGTATGTTTCTGTTTCCATTTGGCAAAATTAAGCTTTAAAATCTTTTAAATTGAATCTGTCAGTTGTAGATTAGCAAAATTAAGCTATTTGAAAGCAACATGTGAACATGTGTAGTTCCTAAGAATGTTCGTTTTCTTTCTTTTAATTCGTATTGATTTAAATAATAAAAATGCAATTACTTCATGATCTATCTAATTAAAAATATTCAATATTTTCATAGAATGAAGTTATATATTTTTAATTATTTAATTCATATTTTGTGAAACTTTAATTATTTTTTGATTAACAAACTCAAAGATTTGAAAACGATCAGTCGCAACACTGGTACAGGATAAAACATTTTTATCTCCAGCGAAAATTCGAAAGATACGCTGTTTTTAAATATTTTGTGATTTTATTGTTGAATTGAATTTTATATGACATAAATTACGTTCATAATAAAAAAAAACAAGAACAGTGTTTTGTGAGCCACCTTGCTAATAAAACTGAACACTGATATCATGAACTGAGAAAAGATTGAAAAAATAGAAAAATGTATGACGACACTTAAAACTGCATTGAGAATTCTGTACTATGTTGCTTTAAAATTCCTGTTGAATTGCATATGGCGTAAGCGCGAAGAAAACGATGCTTAGTAATAAAACTAAAAAGAAAAAAACGAGGTATAGCAAAGAATGAGTGCTACAGCAGACTGGTAGACTAAAAATCAGCTGAAAAAATACCTAATCAGAGCTCCAGTAATTCAAAAGGCTAAACTTCCATGTATTTTCAGTAAATGCGAGACATTCTTTGCTTTGCAACCGCAAAGCATTTTTTATCCTGCACAATATAATTTAATTTAAAGCATAAAAATTGAAACTAATATTAAACTTGCTTTACATTGAAAAGACTGCAATCAATCTCTTGTATTTTTATTAGGCAAAATCAACAATTATTGGTTAGGTTTCCTTAGCAAAAGAAAATAATCTAAATGTAATCTATAATCATGATTAATATCTGCAATCTGTATGGAGAGAAAATTGTTAAAATTCAAATTTAAATCAGTAAATATAATATAAGGAAGAAATCAGGTAACAAAATACAAGGAAACTTTTGTTATTATATAATCAGATTTTCTTCTAATCTTTTATTCAGAACCAAAATGTTATTTCTATACGCTTTACATATTATGTAATGGATAACCTAGTATATAATTTGTAATTACACCTAGATAAAGATACAAAATTTCCTTTAATTCTTTGAACTTATTTTGCTTCCTATGACGATGTTACGCAGGGACATGTTGACAAGCCCGAAACGCGTGTGCCAATAGTAAGGCACGTGGAGTAATTTTCAGTAGCACGTTGGGTGAAATGAAATATAATAACTATGATCTCATTAAAAACTGATTTTTTTTCTTGTATAATTAGTCCAAAGGGGCTTTGTTCCTGAAGGACTATTGTTTTCGTTTTGCGATTTTGCGTTGAATCACTATAAATGTCCTTTTCACTTTTCAAACTGTTGTCACCAAATGTTAGAATGCTGTATTATATTTGAAGAAATTAAATAACGAAAAATCTGCATAAATGTATGTATATTTCTCGCATTGTGATAAAACAACGGTACATAGAGCCATCGAATTTTGAATGACGTAATCCTCCTACGAATATGGGCACGTGGAAGACCAAATTTGGGATTAGTTTTATTATCGATTTCATATTATGTAAACCTTAAGCGAAATTTTGAGTAACAAACTCAATGATTTAAAAGTGAGCAATGGCAACGCTGTACAGGGAACGAAAACCTTTTTATCTACAGCGCGCGGAACTGTGTATCGGAAATTCTAAACATATGCTCATTTTAAAATTATTTTGCGACATTGAATTGAATTTTATGGTTTAAGTGCAAAGAACATGATATTGAATAAATAAAGGTAACACACAAAACGTTAAAAAAACGCCCCTTTGTACGTAATTTAAAATCTGAAACCTTTCAGATTTTTTTTATACATTTTGTTATTTTCTTTATTTTTATATAATCTTTTTAAAGATGGTCCGGCTTTCACAGTCTTTCAAAGCAAAAGTTGTATAACGAGATAATAAAATGGTCTGTACTCGGACGAATAAACATTTATTCATATTTCAACAAACTTTTAATTTGTTATTTAAATTTGAATGAAAATAAATTTCTAAATGTTATTCGAAAGAAAATGTCAGATAACAATTGCAAGGAAACCTTTGTTATTTATAATCAAACTTTCCTCTAACATGTTAATGCAATAGTTATTTGTGTGAAACTATATTTGCTCATTTTCTGTGCTCTCTCAACTTGTACATGAGAATACATTTCCTCATAGATGAAAGCTTATATGAGTCCATACAAAGAAACTGTCTGAACACTTTTTTTCACATACGGAACTTATATGAGTACACACAGAAGACCTGTCTAACATCTACACATTCAAAACGATGTCTGTAACTACTGAAAATCATCAAATACGTATACTTGGTATTACAAAATTTGAAAGCAAAAACAAATGTTCTATCAGTGTTTGATTTATTTGTTTTAATGATTAAGATTTCTTCAATTAATAATGTTAGACTTCATAATAAAATTTCGAAACAACGTGTTCTGAACTTTTTATATAGTTTCTATTTTCGTTCCTATATAATCATATATAGCTGAGGCCGTATGTTATATATTACAGCTATATAATTCTTGTATAGCTGTTTGTTTGGAATAATACAAGAACGTTTGTGATTGTAGAGGTTTTGCGAGTTTGATCGACTTAAGGTCGGGCTTATTCAACGTCTCTTCAAATTAGGCTAGTCCTACTGCACAAGTCTCATGACATTGAACTAGATCCAAGGACATTGGGATTAGTCCCTTTAAACTAGTCTTTTTTTCGAGAGACTGACACCAGGATGCGGTGAATAAAAGACTAGCGGATTCCGTCAACTGGAGAGCTGTAGCTCTCGTGTACTTAATTAAATACTCTTCTGTTGAAGTGGAATTTTTTTATCCATCATTTAGGGAAAACAGCAAATTTATACAAAGCATTGTTTGAAATTGGGTGACAGTTTTCCCTAATCACATTGAAATGTACTTTTTTACAGACGTCACAAATGAAATTTAAAAAGACATATTCGTAGCATTGATGATGGGAAGTAGCAAGAAAAATAGCAAAATTATGCAAAACAGTAAAGACGTTTCAGTAATTTCTTATTTCGTGAAAATCTGGAATGATTTTTATGACTGCAGTTTCTAAAAGCAATTACCAGTTAGCTATTAAAATTCATTTTCCTTAAGTAATAAATGCGATATTACCATTAACAGCACGCCGATATTATGTTTTACTTGAAAATTCCATGATATTTGAAATAGTAAAATGTCCAATATTAGTGTTAACTGATGGGAAAAGAGACCTTTCGCAGCAACCTTGTTCGTGTTTCAGAATTTAAAAAATTTTAAGAAAGAAGAAGACACTGGAAAACTGTAAAGTCAACAGATTAAAAATTTTCCTCTCCCGTCTAACCTCTATCTGTTAACAATTGGGAATGGGAAATTTTGTTATTGTTCTTTGTCTGCATCCGTCTGGCAACAGATGAAAGTCAGGTCACGTGATCTTGACCTATATGAGCCATTGTTCGTACTCTTAGCATGAATACTATCTGCAAAATCAATTTGTCGCTCCAGAGCACATTCAAATGATGGGTTTAGTAGTTTCTAGAATACAGCTCATAATTGTTCAATTTATCAAGCCTGAAATTATTACAAAACTCTTCCATATTTGAGATAATCTAATATGGTAAAACTCAAGATGTCTGGATTAAATGCGACCACAATCCTTCCAACCGACCCTTGTTTACAAAGCATGAAGTTCAAGGTAACAAGAAGACCGCTCTATTTTTTTTTTTTTTTTTTTCAACATTGTAGGTGCCACTGAGTCAAATTATATTTTATCAGAAGTGCGTTTGATTTAAAGTAGTTCACGAAATAACTTAATTCAATACATTTCATTCAAAAGTACTCGAATAAAAATGTGTATGTCACTTTTTTTATTATTTTTTCAATGCTTTGTGTTCATGGTTTATTAAAAACTAAAATACTTTTAGATAATTAATTTGCATATAGTGAATTTAATATTTTATTCCTGCTTCTAATATTATGCTTTTAAAAGCTAGAGCTGAAAAAATACGTGTATTTGTACATATTTCAAGTGCTTTAAGAGGATGGAAGCCACTTTGAAAGCTAAGTCTGTGTGTTAAAAACACCCGGATAATTTTATTGTCTTTCTTTACAGAACACTTATGCGCTTAATAGAATACAGGTAACTGAGAAAATTTTATTTTCTCAGTTATTTATTTAAAATTTATCTAGAAAATTTTATTTTCTCAGTTATTTATTTATTTATTCAAAATTTATCTAGAAAATTTTATTTTCTCAGTTATTTATTTATTTATTCAAAATTTATGTAGAAAATTTTATTTTCTCAGTTATTTATTTATTTATTTAAAATTTATCTAAAAAATTTTATTTTCTCATATATCTTGCATAGAGCAATTTTTCATGCTCTACAGTGAGAAACTTGTGTGTTTCTCGTAATAAATCAATACGAAAGTTTTAAATATGAGTGGAAATATCAGTGCGAAATGTTCATATATACACAAGAGTTGTACTATATACGTTTTCGTATAACTGTATCCTCGGTGTCTAAAGCTATAGAATGCGTGCACGAGAAATGCACTCCGGCAGTTTATTTTTAAACATACTCACCGTAGATTTTGTACATATGTCAGAATAATATCAGTATAAAGTGTTTAATTATCATTGTAAAATGTTTATGTACATGCTACTGTGTACGTATCACTGTATTCTCAGTGTCTAAACTAATGTGCACTAAAATGCACCAGTGCATTTTTAGTGCTTCTCAGTCTAGAATTTGTGTGCGTTCCAACATAAAATCAAATGTTTAAATATTGATGTAAATGCTTATGCATACAAAACAATGTACGCAATAGCGTCAAATATACTTTTATGTATAAGTGTATCCTCAGTCTCTAAACCTATGTGCCGATAAAATACGCCGATAAATAGTAGTATATGTTTAAATACGCGCACTAGTGCAGAACTTTTGTGTGTATCAATAGTAACTTCAGTATAAAACGTTTAAATGTCATTGTAAAAATCTATGTAATGTGATTATGTCTGTGCAAAGACGCATGTATCAGTGTAAATTAGATGTACGGCATTAGTGCATTTTCAGTGTCTAAACGCATGTGCACATAGAATGCACCAAAGCAAATTATGTTTGTTAATGCGCAAATGTCAGGAATTTATGTCTCAAAGCAAAATGAGTACTAAATGTCTAAATATCAGTGTAAAATGTTTAAATATGACTGAAAAATTCTCAAATATCAGTATACAGCAGGGGTTCTCAACCGGTGGTACGCAAGAGAAAAATAAGTGGCATGCAAAGAAGCAAAATAGTCTTAACTATTAAATTCAAAAATTAAACTGCAATATCCTGATTGAGGTTTTTCTCTATTACTCGTAAATTTATGCGATCTGAGCTTTGTTCAAGAGTGGTGGTGGTAGTAGTACTTTGTAGTGGTGGTACTAAAGGTTTTCAATTTTTGTTTAGATGGTACGCGTTTGTCAAAAGGTTGAGAACCGCTGGTATACAGTATCCGTACAATAGAATTTTCAATGTAACAGCATTATCAGTGAACAGCATTATCAGTGTAACAGCATTGTCAGTGTACAATATCAGTATAATAGCATCTTTTATCTTCTATGAAACTGCTGTCTTATACTTTGTCCCTGTATGACTGTATACACTTAAAACTTCCTATTAAACTCCCGATACCACGTTCCTGGGGCGCCATGGAGGTTTTGCGTTGTACAGTTGCGGGACTTTTCGGGTGATACCCGAAGAGTCCTTATAAGCCACCCACGTATACGGATCCTCTGACACTAAAAATCAGTCACATAATAATATATCCACCTTTCAAAGAAAGTGCAGCAAAAGGTGCAGATTGCAGCTGCAGACTTTATCTACAATAGGTAATCCAGGCACAGTTGCGAAAGAGATTTCACTTCAAGAAAAATAACTAATCGTTAAGTGAAAGAAAAAAAAAGTATAAAATTTTATTATTGCTTATTTATCATGCTTTTATAATTATCGTATTATTTACTTCTAATTATGACAGTAATTCGTATCGCAAAAATAAAGTAAAGTTAGAGGAAAATTAAAGTTAAAAAATTCGCTCTATGTTTCCTTAATCAATGATATAATCAGTATCTATCAATTCAAAGTAAAAACAATCAGCTTGCTTAATATTCCGTTTAAATGCAAGCAATTTACTATCAGTGCTCCATCTCTCCAATAAACTGAAATTTGAAACGAAATCAAATTTTATGCAATTCCAAAGGAATAGCAATCCACGTGAATGAGGATAAAAACGAATTATAACTTAAACATTACGCAAATACAGACAAATCCTTCCTTAAAACGTGACTATATATTTCAAATACAAAATGTAACTCTGACTTTGCATAAACAACCACAAAATCTTCTTTTAAACGGAATAACAAAATGCTGCATACAGTTTCACTGACGTCAAAGTTTTTCGTTAATTTCCTCCGCTGATCGCATCTGAGAAATGTTCCACCTCGAAAGACGTAATAAAATTGCTCAATTTACCAGTGTTTGGCTAGAAGCATTGCATTGCCTGCGAAGCCTAGAAGACAATGCTGCAATTTTTTCAATGGCTTCGCAGAGCAGCGTGAAAATATCCTGCAAATTTCTGGTCTTATGGCGAAGATCTTCCTGTTTTTCGTACCTCATAGTTGGAAGTTTAGCATTGTTAATGAATACTGTCTGAAATAAATTGCAGGACATCATTTGATTTTCTAACCCCTTATTTTAAGCACCTTTTCTTTCAATTCCGATTTCACTTCGCTGCCAAAATGCAAATTCTCAGCACGCGCGATATTCAAATTAGGTAGAAGGAAGTATTTAAAGGAGGGGTTTCGGAAGGGGAAATTAGAGCGTGGTCTGCCTGCTTGAAGGCCTACACGTTGCGAGCTTTGATTCTCTAGCGGCCAGAATTCTGCCTCGTTGTGTTATTCTTGCCATTAAGCTTGTTTACGCCGACTTCGAGTAAGAGCCAGCTTTGATAGTTGTTAAGCTATTGTTAAGCTATTGTTAAGCTGTTGTTAGATTATATTTAACTTCATCAATTTTTAAGTTATTCATCACCTTTTTATTTAATGTTAGCTTTTGTAAGCACAAGTTGGAGCCGAGTTGGCATTAAGCGTTGAGTTAAAAATGGGTTATCTACATCCTTCTCCGGACTTTATAATATACTTTAAAAGATTTGGTGATAGCTCACCAAACAGTCTTCAACGTCACGTACATTTTATGATGAATAGCATGCAAAATGTCACAAAATATACTGATTCAGAATCTTCGCTAGATTTCCTGTAAATTTCCTTTGATTTATATTTCCACAGAGAGTGGCAAGTTTTGATAATTCCGAAGATTTCAGCCGACGATTTTTTTTCTTGGTGTGCCATTTTAAAATGTCCAAGAAATATATTTATATTATTGCATACTTTAAAAATCAGTCATCTAGTTATATACCAGTACTCGATTTATATACATAAAATCTGGAAACACAAATTACAATTATTATAAAATAGAAAAGCGCACATTTAAAATAACACAAATTTTTTTAAAAATGCACTTTAACAAAATAATTCATTTCAAATATAAATAGGTGCACACAAAATATGATGAGGCATTTTTACTAATTTTACAGAATTAGTAATATTTGTTTCCGTTGTTAGCGCATTTATCTCTGATTTTTGAATTACTGTCTGTGTTTTAATCATACCCTTCTAAAGATTTTTTTTTCTTATTCTAGGTGTTGTAAACAGCTTCCTATCTTGGAAGTTTTTTGTTCCTTTAGAACGCCTGTGTTACATGGCTTACTTGTTACATGTTCCACTGATGTATTACCAAGGCGGAATTCAGAGAGAACGTGTGTATATGGGTCATTATAATCAAGTAAGTTAAACTTTTTTGTAGCAATATTTGAAGTATATAGGCTATCTATGACTTACAGAACTCTCTTGTATCGCTGCGAAGGACCAAAATTCTGCCTGTTTAAAACTGCTGAAGATTCTGCGGTCTTTAAAATAAACGCGTATTTCTCCGTTTCAGAAAATATTAAATATACTAAATTTTTACCAAGCACGTACTTGCGGAAGGCGAATTTCCGCATATGTATTATTTTAACTGTCTCCAATTAACTTGTAGAAGGCGAGAATTTCAATTATACGCAATACGCTGCAGAGCGTCGGTCGCTTTGGGATAGTCCTCTTCTAATGACTGGTTTGAAAATTTCTTTATTAAAAAAGTCAAATATTGCTTACAACAGTAAACTTTAAATTTATTCTATATTTCTCGATATGCTCAAGGACATGATACTGAAACCCTTACAACATTGCATCCAAATGTAGCGGTTTTATATCCAAATGTAGCGGTTTAACGCCACTTCTTTAACCCAACCAATGGATCAAGAAATCATGAAAACATTCAATGTTTATTATTACAGGTATGCTTATATCACCCAAAATAAAGCATTAGAGGAAGAAACCCACGGGACACTAATGGCATTTTGAAATCAATTCAAAATAAGTTACTGCATAGAAATGATTAAACTCGCATTGAAAGAAATGAATTCCTCAACAAGCACTTTTACTGGCATCAATGCTAGGCAGAAGTTATCAACAATGACTTTTACTGGCATCAACGCTAGGCAGAAATTATCAAAAATTACTTTTACTGGCATCAACGCTAGGCAGAGATTATTAACAATGACTTTTACAAGCATCAACGCTAAGTAGAAGTTATCAACAATCACTTATACTGGCATCAACGCTAGGCAGAAGTTACCAACAATGATTTTACAGGCATCAACGCTAAGCAGAAGTTATCAACAATATTAAAGGATTTTTATGGATTAAAACTGAAGCCAAAGAAGTAACGCGGTAATTGCAAAAGCAACAGGCGGCAAAGGATTTACTGATACGGAAGAGGAGGAAATTAAAGAATTAGTCTAGCATGACGATGTTGAAATGTTAAATGAAACATTAACACCAGCGACCGTGAAAGCAGAGGTAGTGAAGAAGATCAACATATTTTAATATAAAAGAAGTTAAACGAATTGTTAAAAAAAGGCACATGAACTGCCTGAATTTACAATAGATACTGAAACAAATGAAGAAAGAAGAAGGCATTTTGCGAGAAGTATTAAAAACCTTCGCTCTCTTTACGCTTCACGAGTTGCGTAAGACAAAAATTACCAGGCATTAAAAAATAATTATATCATGTACCTACTCATTAAGCTGAAATATAAATCCTTTTAATAATCATTTATTTCAGTTTCCTTTTATAGTTACAATAAACATAGGTTTGTACAAATTATACATACTTTCTTAATCTGCACCCTTTTTTCCATAAAAAGTTAACTTCTGAATACGCGATTTTGCCCTTTGCGTAATGTGTTTATGACGTAACCGCTGTATTCAGCAGGAGTTTATTGTATTTACACAAAATAATAACATCTTACGCTTTTTAATAACTTGAAACTAAAATCAGAAAAAAATTAAGTGTTCAATGGTCTTATCTAATTGCTAACTGATAGGCAATAGGAAGTACAACATAAAATACATTTTAAAAAAATGCACGTAATGTATGAGTAAAGTCAAATATAATTGCCGTATTTGCCGGCATATAAGACGCATCCCCTTTTTGATACACATTTTTGAAGGATAAAACTTTATTACTGAACATTATAATTAATTTACAGTATTTCAAACACAAAGTAATACTTTCTGCAAATACCCAATCTATCTGAGAAAGAACACCTTTTAATATTCTTTGTCAAACCCCAGACTCTCATCTCCAGAGCTGAATAAAAAGCACTTGAAACCTCTTCTAAATCAGCATCCGAGTCCTCATACAACAAATTGTCTTCTGTACCATCCAGTGTTTCCATGCTCTTTAGCATACGCAATCATACGTAGCTTGTATGCTATGTTATAGAAATGCCGACGTTGTGCTTTAGCCATAACTTGCCAAGAAATTTAAGAAAGTTGAACAGTAGAAATTTCACACACTTGAAAATCGTTCACAAAAATTGGAAAGTTTAAACGAACCCAGCTGTGATCGTCGATGACAGCGCATGCGCATTCACTATATAAACTCTGCCTAACTGTAATATTCCCACACTCCGCAAGGAATCAAGAAAACAATCGCATAACTTCGAATAGAGGAAATTTCCAGAAATTAAATATCGACGTATAATACGCCCTCCGTTTTTCAGACCTATTTTCAAAGGAAAAATGTGCGTCTTATACGCCGGAAAATACGGAATCCTGTCGTGTTCTTACCCGGCCTTTATTTTTATGACGATAGACACGTACTTCCATTTATGAAAACATTTTAAACGATACAAATGTTTACATTTTGGCATCTTTAAATGTAAGGAAATCAGTTCAGTAAAAATTACGAAATCTAACATTTTATATGTTCCTTCGCAAAGATTTATATGAGAAAAAAATTAATATCCGTTATACAAAAAATAAAACGTAAAATGCGTGACTAAAACACTAACTGACCAAGGTATTTCATATTAAAATTGGAAATCATTCTCTATACAAATTGAAGAGCGAAATGTTTGCATTTGTACGTAGATGAAAGTATATCGTTTAGCGAAATGTTTGTCATTTTGAGCGATTAAATGGCGAGTAGTTCTATGTACACTATTGTGAAAAATATTGATCAAAATAATTTTTTATTCACAGTTTATATCTTACTCACAGTTATAGAATTCAAGTTGTAGAAGATACTGTTCAGGCTTCAGTTATCGCTCGTAGTCAATTCTTAATAACATTTGCATTGATTAAAAATTAAAAAGTATTTTTCCTTTAAGGAATTTTTTACGATTATCATATTATGATTCCAAATTAATAAAACTTTAAAAGAATATTAATACCATGCTTTTAGATTTCAAAAACTTACAAATTATTTGTGTAAAAATACTTTCGGGGAACCAAGTGTAATAAAATTATAAATTAAAGACACTAGTAAATCACGAAAGAAAATCGTTGAATGGCATTTTAGGGGTAAAACATCAATCTCGAATTATTCTAATTTATTTATTAGCCGACTTTTCAATGCATATTGACGTCAAAAATTGAAAATTTTGAAATTAAAGTTCTCGGTCAATTTTTGTCATACGGAAATCAAACGTTTTGTGTTTAATCTGCTTATAAAGAGTACGAATCTTTCCTAAATATCAGTATATAGACCAAAATAACATGCAAGGAGTTAAATTTCTTAATTTTTACATTAGTTCCTTTATATTTAAAAATGCCACAGCATAAGTATTTGCATCATTTAAACAATTTTATGCCGCCCAGACGGTACAATGAACAGGGGACCCTACTGCGATACGGAAAGGCCCGGGTTCGAATCCCGGAGAAAGCATGAATGTTTGTAAATGTATAGTACCTTTGCGGCATGGGGCACTGTAAATATATAGCGAGGCGAAAGTCCTCTCTTGTGGTTTGTGGTAGATGAAAAGGCTGGGAGACCTTCGGATCTCCCCCGGAGCGCTGTACGTCAAAGCTGGGGTAAAGTCCAATCTCCTTGAGGGTTTGGCATACAACAACAAAATGTTTTTATAAATATAAATATGTATGTCGACGATCAACAGTTGCAAATATGAAGGCCGGGTAACGACGTTCGTGTACACATTCCATACATTTATTTCCTTAACAACACTGGTCTAGGAATACGCATCTATGGTTTATAAAATTATATTTTTAAACGCATTTCGAAATTTTCTTGTTTTTTTTAATTTTTATTTTTTAAAACTTTTTATTTAATTTTCAAAATAAAATTTTCACAGTGAGTAATTTTGAAGTTCACTGACATTCAGGTTTATTAATTCTTCAGTTTTAAATATCTATCGGCTTTACTTTAAAAACGTGTTTTTCGTGCTGAGAGTATTTAATGGTTGAAGAAACATTTTATTGTTTTGTGATTTTAAAAAATACACGCCCAGTATCCGGAACCCTGATCTATTAAGGAGTGTGACAACAGGAAGAGTTCTAAACTTTCTTGCCTTGTAAAATTTAAACAAAGTTAAACTTTCTTGCCTTGTAAAATTTGAACAAAGTTCTTTAATTTCCTTTAGGTTGAGAAACAAAAGTTAAACAGTCAGTCTTCAGATTGCAATCTAGCTTCTCATAAATAAGTTTTTACCATTAAATATTTAAAAAATATATGTAAAAGCAATAAAAGTGTCAAACAATGTAATTATTTTTTAAAAAATAATAAATAGGGTTAATATGTTACATGCGAAGTTAAAATAATGTTGCAAAGACCATAAACAAATAATTGCAATAAGTAACTTTAAACAAATCAAATAATAAATCAATAAATTAGCGCACAAATTTACAAATTTAAAACAAATAGCACCATGGTATTATATTATTTACATTATACACACTATGTACTATGACCACAGTAAGGAGTTAGCCTGTCGTAATGAACAACTTTAGGCTTAGAAATCGATGACTTACGGATTCGAATTACGACGTCATTCAGCCTGTTTAGGACTATGTAAGGACCATCCCAAGGTGACTGTAGTTTAGGACAGCGTCCTTTCCGTTGAATCGGATTCCACGAACACACCTTGCCTCCTTCGGTGAATCGATGTCCTGTAGCTCCCGTGTCGTATCGGGTTTTCATCTTCGTCGACAAGCTGATTCGCTTTCGTGCAAAATTGTGCATCACTTCAAACCCGGCCTGGAGATGTTGAATGTATTCCTCAGGCGATGGAGGTGCAACCGGAGGGCGACCAAACAAGAGATCGCAAGGCAGACGAAGGTCGAGACAGAAGAGCACCTGGGATGGCGAATGACCGGTAGTCTCATGGATTACACTGCTATAAGCCAGTAAAAATAGAGGTAACTTCTTATCCCAGTCCTGTTTGTTTCTGGAAATGAGCGAGAGGTTTATAACGGATGGTTCTATTAAACCTCTCTACCATGCCGTATGACTGGGAATGTAAAGGTGTCGTCTGTGTTTTGTCAATGCCGAGTAGCTTGCAGAGTTCTTTAATTACAGCCGATGCAAAATTTCTTTCTTCATCAGAATGAAACTGAAGAGGCACTTCGAACCTGGAAATCCAATGCTGTACCATTACTTCTGCTACTGAGACAGCCTATGGATCAGGAATAGGATACGCTTCAGGTTACTTGGTGAAATAATCAATGACAACGAGGATGTATTTGTTGCCATCAGCAGTTCGTGGCAGACGTCACAGGATGTCAAAAGTGATGCGTTCAAAAGGCGCTTCAACATTGTAACGTTATAGTTTCCCTCGACTGGGTTTCTTCTGGCCCTCACAGGCATCGAAAAATTGGCACCACTTTTGCACGTCATCCTTTGCATGTAGAGAAGCACTCCCGAACTCTCTGGAAAGTATTATTCATTATTTCGAAGTGGCCTCCTGTAATGCTGCTATGTAGTTCTTTAAGGACATCGGGATTCGAGATCTTGAAATTATCAGCTCCTATCGGAAAGCCTTTCTATCATTCGATTAAAATTTCCGATATAAAACACCGTTTTAAACGTGGAGTGATTTCCAGAGAGCCCAATATTGTTTTGTTGCAGGATAGATCAAATGTCTTGCCAGGTAACTTTTCTTTTTGAAGTCCTTATTAAATATTTTATGGGTTTACTGTCGCCGTCTTCCAACTGGTCTTTCTTTACTTCTTCGTTGCTCCATAGTTTTAGATCAGACGATGTTGAAATAATAACTTGTCGTGCAACAGGATACAGTAGTTCGGGTTTCTCTTCGACCCTGGTACAATATCGGCAGCTTTGTGAGGAATACAAGGCGTCGGCATTTCCAGCTGAGGATCCCTTCTGTGATGGGTAGTTGTTTCCTCAGAGGGTGAATGCAATTCGTTATTTTTGAAGTCCAAGGAACAATTATATTTGCGTATAAAGTTTAATCCAAGTATATAAGGATCTGCAAACGGCATATCTGCCACATATGCCGTTTGATAGTAGGCGGCACTTCCAAACGTAATGTTTACTTTTAACTTCCCATCAATTTCGATTTTATGACTAGGCGAGGTCTGGAAGCTAACACAGGATGGCGTCCAAATGAGTTCATCTTTAAACTGTTGAGGTAAATCTTTTCGAACGATGGTATCATTGGCTCCCGTATCGAAGATCATATTGCAAGGACCTCATGATGCAAGGATCATATTGCAAGGACATGCCCCATGATGAAGAATCCATTATTGACGCCCCTGACTGCAGAAATCTGAGGCGCTATAAAGTAGGGGCTTCTCATTATCCTGTAAACTCCGGGCCACTAATTTGTTTCCTGCGTGGTTGCTGGGGAGTGGTCTTATTTTCGTGTTTTGTGGGTGTTCTGAAGTTCCTTCGTACGTGGCTTTTAGAACCGCAATTCAAGCACTTTAGGCATGGTTCTCTGTCACTCCTCTTCAGTCTCCATTAATTGACTTGACTGTTGAAATCGTCTGTCTTATTTTCCATGCCCTGGGGTGTTCTGCAGTTCCTTCGTACATGTTCTTCAGTACCACATTTCCAGCACTTTACGTCAGTTTTTTCAGTCAATTTTACTCAGTTTTATCAACACTCCTATTCCATATCAAAGCATTGGTTAAATCTCGTTAAATCGGCTAGACGAGCAATCACTGGATCAACTGGCTCCTGGATTTTAAGCAGCTCTGATTGGGTGGCGGTCTCTATGAGTTGCTTGCTGAGCTGCCTTGAATTTCATGGCGTACACTAAAGCGCGTTTTAAATCCTTGACATTCTCCATTCGTAAAGCTTTCCGTATTACCAAATTCTACTAAAATTACGTGTCTAAGTACAAAATTCATAACAATACGGAATCTTGAGATGTAAATATGAATATCGTTCTTGATAAAGTTTTTCCTTCCTTTTACATGAAATATTCTTTTGAATTGAGAATCATAATCCGCTCTTTAAAATAAAGCATTTCTTAAAATTCCAAATTGAAATAAATTTCAGAAATTTTTAAATTGTGTAAAATCAAAATTCAAAACTGAAAAGCTATAGCTCATATAGGCGAAAATATTCAGCAACCGCAAAATTGCATAATTTAACTTAAATAATCACTAAAAATTAGAAGAGTAATTTAAAAATTATTACGCAGTTACTTTGGAAGGAGCTCATACATATTTTTTTACTTTTCTGTACATTTTAATGCAAATTTCAAAATCTTCACTTAAACTTTAAAAAGCAAGCATTCATATGGTCAGACGGAAATTTCACCTATTTTTATTATACCACACGTTATTTCCATAACGGTGAACTGTTTGAATAGCTTTAAATTCTTTATGATCCCCAAATTTATCCCTATTTTCTTGAGAGGGAAGAAGAAAAATATTACAAATCATAAATTATTTTTCTCGGCACATAACTGCTCTCAGAGATCCTAATTGACTGCGCAATACTTCAACATTATTTTTAATTTTTATAATGATACTTTTTTATTATTTCGTAATTAAATATTTAACTCGCGTACGCAAAATAAAAAATTAACAAGAATAGCATCAAACAAAATAAAAGTAGTAAAATTATAAATTATTTAATTTATTCTGCAATTATTCTTCATATTTTGCAACTGAATATTTTCGTCGAAAGGGGCAGCATAAAAATTGAATTTCAGTAAATGCGTAAAAATTGTGATCATAATCTGATATTTTATATCGTTTGTAATAATTCTGATGCAGAAAACTTGCATTTAGAACCAATGAGCTCAAAAAGAAAGAAAGAAAAAAGAACTAGAAAAACAGATAAAAGTATTTAAAACGTCCTGTTTATAACATATTATTTTTGTTTAACATGGTAGCAAAAATTTATGTTTTCCTATTTCTAATTTTTGAAGCAAAATACGGTCTGCTGAACTATTTTTACTCTTTTTACTTCATTGTACGAAGTATGGTAACCTCGGATAAGTTTGGGCATCATATTTCAACGAAAATAATCATTTCGAGAACTCTCGAATCCATTCGAACGATGTTTTTGAGTGGTACGGACGGAATAAAGGAATCGTCTTCCCAAAACGGATTGCATAGTAGAATTAAAATGAATTCAGAAGAGATTTTTTTGTGTGTGACATCTGTACGTACGTACGTACGTACTTAAGGCATAAAAACGTTAACAGGAACATAAGAACGACACAAGTCAACCACTTTTAAAGCACAAATGCACAATTTACCAATATATAAGAATAAAATTCCTTGGCAACGGAAAAGGAAGATGCACAGCAACATATAACAGTCCCATACACAAAATTTCAACGTTCTACGACTACGCGTTTCTATTTATGCGCGTACGAATATTACGTTGAAATTATGCGCGTACGAGTAGGTTTTGAAAAAAAAAAAATTCTGAATCTTTTTTAAATCCATTTCAGAAACATTTTTGAATCCATTTTGGAAAAGCGTCCTTTATTCTCTCCGTACGTAAAGAGATTATGCAAAACAAACATTCCGATGGATTCGAGAGCAATCAAAAATAGATATTTTCGTCGAACTATGATACAATTTTTCGCGATTGCGATACTTCCTTTACTTCGTACAAGGAAGTAAAAAGGATGAACTACATCTCTTCAATGAAGACAATTTTACTTCTTTAAGAAAATAATAAACAACCATTTTCCCTCAAGGGTTATTAGCATAAGATGTTTTAATAATTCACGACATTTTTCAATATGCAGTTCATTAGAAAAGACTGAAATTGATACCTTAAACGCTTAAACCGTTTTAGTATGGCAGACTATTACGGTAAAATGATACATAGGGCATTTAAAAAAGATGGGTCCAGACTTCATACATACACTAGTAAGCCCTAGATTCACTAACTGAATCACATAATTCTTTAAATGAAAATGACCAACCAGCGTATCTGTATCCAGTCCAACGTTCAACCCTTGTTTTCAGTCGCAAATGATTAACCTCGAAATTTTTTTTCATATGTTACTACTTATGTTAACTCGTTAATTGCCGGGATTTGACTGCTGAATGTTGATGTTAACTTGTCGAGCACACGAACAGAAGAAAATTATTTTGACTGCTTAATTATATCTCTCAGATTGTTTTTGATTACGCTCATTTTCGAAAGCTTTACTTCTAAACGAAACATTGATCAACCAAGTGCGTCCATACTACACATATTTTTTTCTCTTCGCCTGTTTTTCCCTTCGCCTTTCTGAATCATATTAACCAAGATTCTGATGCCACTGTTAAGGCTGGAAATATTAATTAAAATAGAAGTAACAATTTTTGCAGTTGCAGATATCCAGAACAAATCTGAATTTTATCATCAGTTTACATCCCAAATATAAATAGTACAGTATATATCAAACAACTAACATAAGATCTTGGTAATACAGGTAGACATGCATTTTCAATAATAAAATATCTTAAAAGGTAATAGATATTTTTAACTGTTTTAATAAGAAAACTGTTTTAATTGAATTTAATTTAAAGAGAACTGTTTAATATTATGATTAAAAGTGTCCTGTTTGTTAAAAAGAGGAGGATAAATAAAATTTATTTTTGCTTCGATTAAAATTTCAAGCATGTAAAATATTTGTTATGGTTTAATATGTTACAAGTAAAATATCCTGTACTTCTGTGCGCAAAATTAATAGACATACTCAAGGCGGCATTTACTTACAGACTGTATGTTTCTGTGGGTGTTGCTAATAAACTTTAAGATTTTTTTTAGAATTTAGTGCACAAATGCCGAACAATAACTGTCCAATTGACAATTAGCTTCCCGGCTGCCAGAAGCTCTCTCTCTCTCTCTAAGATTCAAAACCTTTCAGCTTAAATACACTTAAAGCCAATTTCCATTTTGGTGAGGAAATGCATATTTCCTATAGTGTAGAACACATGCTGCTGAAATAATTATATTATTGCCTCTAGTTAAAAATTTTACTCTGTGAGCACACAATTTCAAATTATTCATTAATTTTGAGAATCAGTGTAGTATTGTCTGGTTTTTCTCTTTTTTTTATGCACATAAAAACGCCCACAGATATCATACATCTATACTTGATAGTTTTAGAATATTTATCAATAAAAAGATTACCTTAAAAACATTTCGTTCGCAATTTTGTGCTTTATCTTTTTTTACAAAATTTTAAGTACTAAAACGCATTTTATTAATAAAAGGGAAAAATATTGCTTGCTTTTTTATCCCATGGCGATTTTCTTCAGGATTATTTTTCTTCAGGAAGTAAGTCGTGATATATTTTGAAATTTCGTGTTTCATTACTCGTATAACTGTCATTTCAACAATACAATATCCATTTAAAGACAAGAACGGTTTTAGGCTATAATAAGCAAGAAATTAAAGGAAACTTTTCTTTAAAAAGGAAGACAATTGCTGTTGCTTTTGCTGATACTTGTGAACTGTTATTTTTAACATTCTACTCATTTTGGTTTGAGTAATAATAATAATAATAAAGAATAACGTTGATCAAAGAGCTGTAAACTGGTATCCGAGATAAAACATTCTGACATAATAGCCAATCTGAGATTGCCTATTTCTCAATGAAAAGAATTTTCGGTCGCTCATGGTGATAAAAATATCATATTTGTTTTGCTTATTGTTCTCGCATAACACTGAGATTTCTCTAAAAAACTTAAAGGATTTAAGTGATGGACGTTCATTGCCAAAATTTCCTTACCGGTTTGTTTTTTCTATTATGATATAAGCTTTTCAATCCATGTTTAAATGCAGATGGGGATTACTCTGAAATATATGCAGGCTAGATATAATTTAGTTGCATTTACATGTTTTCTTGGCTTTATTTAATTCTTTCATTTTCAACTAGTTTATTCTTGCATAAATATACTAGGAGTTTCAGCTTGAGGATAAATAACACACAAATCTGGTTCTTTCGTTAATTCACAAATTTCCCGTATGAGTAGAGCCAGAAATCATTACAAGACAGTCTTCGTCACCAGATATTGTCCCTCTGAAAGGTGTTCAGCAGGCTAGTTAGAGCAATATAAAATTTCAGCTCTTGTTAAAGTACAGATCAGATGATGACTCCAAAGGTCATCAAGGACTCTCATCTACAAGTTGGCGTCTATCGTCACCAGATACATGCTTGTTAAAGTACAGATCAGATGATGACTCCAAAGGTCATCAAGGACTCTCATCTACAAGTTGGCGTCGATCCGCGATGAGGTTCATTTCTTAGAGAGCATACATGATCGAAATGTTCCTTTTTTATACTAGACTGCATAGCTAATTATTTCTTGTCAGTTTATATATTGGGTTTTTACGATGGAAATGGCCGTTGTACGACATCAATGTGAAAGAAAGCAAGCGTTGAAGTTAATGGAAATTTTTTATATCATATCATAACGTCATACATGGGGGATGTAGCTGTAATATTTGCTTTTTTTTTTTTTTTTTTTTTCAATGTACTAGTTAAACATCGAATACTATCAAATTAAATCATTCATGGAAGGCAGCCACTTAAGATTTCTATACCTTTACTTTTCAAGTTTGAAACTTTTGTGGCAGCTAGATTTAAAATCATTAATAAAGCACTCAGTGGGGGAAACCAAATGAGACATTCATTTGCCGTTGGTTTGCGAAATTCTGCTCATGAGATTTGATATTGGTGAAAAAGAAACTCGTGGCTTTGCTTTTATTTTTTTTTATTTAAATGCATTAAAAGAATCATATCCACAACAAACTGTACGATAGATCTCATAGCTCATAGTCAGTAAGTGCACACATTTTCATTGAATCATGACTTTAGTAATACTAGGGAATGTTAAGAAGCTCGACAGGTCGGTCTTCATTAATCCATTAAGGGGAAAAAAAGCATGGCACTTGGAAACGTATACATCTTTTCTAAGAAGAAGTTTTCCTGAAATGAACTGGGTTTGTTGATAAGAAGCGGAAATTCTACAGTAATCGTACGGTATTGAAGCAGATAGTAAGAAAAAGACATTCATCAATAATCGTTAGTATGTTCTCGGTTCTGGTTAGGAGTGAACTTTGCTTCAGGGCGGGCTTCATTGTCATCCAAAGAAGAAATTGATCAGCCGGTATCTGCTATTACTCTAGTAAAGATATCTGAAAATTTCCATAAATGAACTATTTTTTTCATTTGAATTATGATGACTCTCACGTAATACTGAAAGGAAGCCGTCGTAGAGGTTTTTTTAGGGACACAAGGTCGAATCTATGTTACATAAGGAGAAACAGCGAAACCTGTCCTGGATCCAGTCCTCCAGGATGTGGTGTCAAATTATGGATATTCTGCGACTTGGTCGCTGGTGGGCCGATGAATAAAATTTAGAATGAAATTGCGCCAATAGTGTACTAGTTATTTTTTCCAAATGACTTTCCAACTAAGAAAATAATGTAGTTAATTAAATTTCAGTGTACTTTTATGAAGAATTCCAATGCTAGAAATTTTAGTAATCACATCAGCCAGTTTAATGCTTTAATTCTATAGTAATATAAGTGTGAATCCGTTTATGCTTTCGTTATTTTCATCCGCGTTGTTGTGATAATTGAATTCACAATACCTTAGATAAGACGTTTTATAAGATTACTGAAAGACAATGTAGTTCACGTTCCTCTTCAATAGCTTCATAGATGCAGAAACTAAATACTTTGCATACTGAAAACATAAATTTAACTGTTAAATACATGAACCATATATAATGAGTAAAACTAAAATATATAATAAATGTAAATATGTAGAATTTAAATAATACTTATTAAATGTAAATATATCGGATAAATTTGTAAATATTTCGATTTAGATAGAGTCAGGAAATTTCTTTCAAGGAATGTACATGAAAATTTCTAATTTAAATCAAAAATTTATTTCGTAGCATTTTTCGCATTTTGAAACAATTTCGTAAAAATATACGAAGGAGATGAAACGTGATCATTCCTTAATTATTACGGATTCTATGAAAAAATACTGATTACCCTTAAAAAGTCGGTTTTCTTCCATGGGATCAACAATAATTAATTTTCTTTTGATCTGTATTTATATTTTGTTATATACTTTTTAGTACTTCGAGATTTTAATATGAATTCCATTGAAATTCAAGCTTTCTACTAAGTGTTTCCAAGGTTTTCCAATACATTTTTCCAAGGCTTCGTCTCAATGTTAGAAAGGATTAACTTTTAATAAAATTTTACAAGATATTTTGCTATTTATTTCTTAGGCGATAATCTGAAATAAAAAATTCATTATTAAATTTTAATTTATGGTCTTAGCAGTTAACTTTAAATTTCATTTATGGTTTTTTTTTTATTTACTTTAACGAGAAAAACGTTATTTAGTACTTTATAATCACAAATTTACAAAGAAATCTTCGAAGTATCGTAATCTGCTTTAATAAATTCCTCATAATATTTCGGTATATGAAATATGATTTTAATTTTATGAAATTTACATTTTTTTGTTTAATTAAATTTACTTATTTTGAATTATACTTATAACATTTTTCTTCGAATTAATTACATAAAATCTCAAGAAATTCTTAACAGCCCCATTGTAGGTATACTTCAGGATATTTTTCCTGTTTTTCATTTCTCATATATTTCTGTTATTCCTTCATTTGTTCTTAATTTTTTTTCGTCCTTTTGTCTTCTCATATTTGCTTAACAGCCTTGAAAATTTTAGTAAGGAAAATTTTGATTGCATCTACAAAATCATTTATGAAAGTAATGACGCTTAACTATCCTACGGAATTCTCCTTTGAAAAATATATGTTAAATACATTCTAATATTATTTAGCTGTCGTTCCTAAAAATTGCAATCTACCATATCTGTGACTTTTATGTGAATCTGGCAATCTTATCACTATTGCCATTGTGATTTTGTGATTCTATTATTGATATAAATCTTGACGCGCATTACAGATATATTTCTCTAAATTTTACTCAACTCAACTCAACTGGAAAAAAGAGAGAAAGGGAGATTTTATTTCTTTTATCAAAACGCAGTGTGGATAAAATCACTAAATGGCAGCAATTAGGGTCATTTTGAAAGACAGACGATCTTCGAAAACGGGAATAAATCAAACATTTAACCGATATTCATCTTAAACATCAAAAGGTTAAAAAAGTTTTGAAAAGGCTGACGCTAAGCAAAAGTAGAAAAAAAGAAAAACCCTTAGATTCGATTCTCGTTAAGTAATTTCAGTGAATATTGAAACTAACTGTATTTCTTTGATCAGATGTCCTTTATAAAATATGAGGGCAAATGAATTAGGCCTAACCCTCCGATGTCCTTGTAGAATATGAGGTTGGAGTGCAATGGCTCATTTTCGAGGCCAAATATCCATATACATGAAATAAGAGGGGATGTTAACATTCCAAGCTTGCTGTATAACCTGAGTATTAGAAAACTTGAAATTTGGCTTCTAACAGAGATATCAAGAAACTGTTAGATATTTTTGACCGTCTTCCAAATGTTCCTAAATTTTATTTTTACGTTAGCGGGGGTGTTTTCCTTAACTGCGACTAAATGTGATATCTCTTAAACATTTGGTTGAGGAAGATCATTTTAGAGCTATCGCCAACGGCACAGCCTTTGTAAATGATGCTCAGTAGAAAACGGGCCTGTATTTACAGTACATATCGGCATAATATAAAGCATTTATACAATTGAAAACCGAAAGCCATATACAGCTATAAATTCTCTTTGTTTTCAGCCGTTCTTGCTCTCCTGAGCATTGGTATCTTCAAATTCCATTTTGAGCTAGAATATGCAGCTCTAAAATTATTCAAAAATTCAACGATTAGTATAGTTTTATATTAAACTCTCTTTATACAATTAGCACAAATCTTTCTCATAAAACGTTTCCCGTTATGGATGACTTTCCAAGGAACACTGCGCTACACTACTCTAAATGCAAACTCCTAGAACTGTAAAGACAGACAAACGACTTAACACTCCATCTTAATTTCTGCTAAAATATAAACTCGGGCTTAAAATAATCCTATTTATTAATACGTAACCTGAGGGATATACAGACCAACAAAGAAACATACATTAATCTGCTCTGCTTGCTAGAAAAATGGAACAAACGTTCCAGTCAAATGAAAATATGAAATACAAAGTAACATGCACTACGTTTGGCTCTGGCAGTTATACGTTCAACGAAGGAAATGGGGTTATGAATTTAAAGCTCACAAGTCAATTTAGTGATTGGAAAACATAAACAGAGCGATCGATTAGCAAGGCTGCCAAAAAAAACCCTCTGTTAAACTAAAAACCATCTGCATTTATATAGCAAATTAACTAATTTGCATCTTGGAGAGAGTTCACGAACCTACATAAATGAAAATACTTGAAAACACAACATAACTGGGTAAATTGACAGAAAACCCTACAAACATAAAAAAACTTCAGTCTGTCTAATATTTACATTACATTCGGGAATAACGCGAAAATACATCTTTAGCTGGCGCATTTTTCAACTACAATCGAAATTAGAATTAAACTGTCAGTGTTCCTTTACAAAATTGCTTTGATCCTGAAGAAAGGTAATTTATATCAGCTCGTCTACGAAAGCGATAGATTCTTCTTTAAAATCTACAGCAATTTAAGATTTATCATAATTTTAACACCTTAATTAACAATGAACATTTTACCTAATTTATACCAAATAAAAAGGCGCAAGACAACTGGCCTGTTTACCAGTTATGAACGACCACTATTGCGATTCTTTGCTCAAGAGAATGCACTGATCTCCTTCGCATGCCTTCGTTACTTTTGTACTGATACTGGGTACAGATTATAGAAGTCTCAACAATGAAATGAGTGCGAGAAGCTATTGTCTGTTACTTTAAAATAGGAACTTCAAGCTCATATTGGTCCTCGTCTCATTTTCTTCTTCATTTCACAGAGGAGATTTTAACAAATCAGAGGATTCGAGCTTCTTTCTTCAACAGTCGCTACTATGGATATCAGGCATAATTAAGAACGAAATGGCCTTGAAGTGACTATTCTAAAATAACAGACTATAGCATCTGTGTGCATACTGACAGGACCGGATTTTCGAAATCAGTCGTGTATTTGTGTCATATAAATTATCTATCTCATTTTATAATAGCAATGCTATGTGACTGTCATTTACACTGAAAATAAAAATTATATTTACAGCCTTTTTAATTAGCTTCTTTTTTTTTAAACTTTAGATGATGTCTTTCTTATCGTACGCTGTAACAAGCTTCATTTTGTCATTTATCTGTTACTTAATATTCCAAGTACCTTACGAAGTTTTGGAAGGATTCATATTCAGAAAACAAGGAGGAAGCATTTGGCAAGTTGACCCATCTGCTTCTTCTGAAGAAGCACTAGAAGACGCAGAAAAAACCAGTGATAATGGCTCATCAACTGAGGATAATTCAAAGGTTTTGTATAATCGATCTTCTCAATGCGATAAATTTTAATTCTGATATGAAAAGCGCTGGACTGAATGTTAGATCAAATGACAAACAGATTATAACGGAGACTGAGAGTTAAGCATCTTTTGTCATATATTTCCTTTTATCCTGTACAATTTTGAAGAAAGATGTATTATGCTTGTATTAAAATGTATAAAGTATTTAATAGTATCTATGTATAGGGGAGAATTCCTTCAGAAAAATAAAATCTAGTCTTTTGAATTCACGTGTTAAATAGTTGTGTGATTTACGCATTGATACACTTAAAAAGTCTTAAAAATTGTATTAATTTATATACAAGATACATCAATATTTGCTATTTTCCAAACTATATTAAAACATCTGCTGGTTTCATGAAATTTAATGATATGCATTAAGTAAGCAGAGGACTATTATTGTGGTTAATTAGTTATTTTAATGGAAACAACACTTAACGGTATCTAATGTTGATTTTTTATACTTTATAACACAATAAAATTTTTATATGCTTATATCTTTACAACGCGGAGCAAAAATAAAGAAAATAATCTTCAAAAATATCTTAAAACACATAGACTTGCATATTTAAATCTTGACTCTTTTTTATATTTAAATATATTTCTTTTATATTTAAACAACAGGACTAAGATGCCTTCAAAAGGTTTTAAAGCAAGAAATTTAAAATGAAATTTTAACACAAATTTCCTATTTATACTACTGTGAATAACAGAAGCAAAAATTAAGATATAATTACGAAAATTCTCCTTGAGCGTCTCTGTTCCTTGTCATATTCTTTCTTCAAATTTTGATTCCAAATACTATAAAGGGTTGTAGAGACATTAGGATTGTTTTGAAGCAGGAGACTTGAAAAATGAGCAGTGCCCTCGCCGGGACTAGAATCTCGGACATCTCGAATACGCACCGAGCGTGCTGACCATTACACCACGAAGGCATGCTAAGAAGGCGGGAGAAATACCTTTCAGGATCTTAAGTTACCCCTCTATAACAGTTTTCTCAATTTCTTTTCTGTAAAGCTTTTAGCAGAAATTTATAAACTAACGTTATTTATCTTAAAAGCGATTTATTGTTCATAATAAAAACAGTCAGAATAAGTTATTATTTATTTATTTACAGCTCACTAGCGGCTGAACGGTAAAGTCGCTGAACGCTGGTAATTTATTCCGAGGTTCAAATCCCTGCGAATGGCTGCAAGGGACGTTTTCATGATTTTGTCCACCTGTACACGAGCCGATTTTCCTTAAAACTCCTTCACAATGGCATCCCTGCCATTAATCAGACATCTCTCGAGTGCTTTGCTTTGTCATAATCAAAATAAATAAATTTATTTATTTACAAATACCTGATTTTGGGCACTTAGGCCATTAGTTTTCTTATTTCCTTATTCTTTTAACTACTAAGTGCAGCGAATGTGTTTAAATAGTCTTTGCCTGTAGGTTGTTCAGAATTGCCAGGCGAAATTGATTGGAGAATCCCTGCGTCTAATCTAAAAGAGAGGAGCATTGAAGCAATCCTGTCGACTCAAAAGAAGGAAGGATGCCATAGCGGCAGCATGAGTAAAATTAGGGCTATTATAGCCCTTCGCTAGGAGATATTTTCAGTGTCTTTTCACTAGTTTCTGGGCATAAATTTGAATCATTAATCTTGATAATCCATATTTATCAATTCATAAAATTTATGGCTTTCTGGAACATAAATTTGTGTGTGTGTGTGTTTTTAATGAGAAAATCTGCAATATCATTTCCACGTATTCCACAAAGCGCTGGCACCAGCTATTCGTGTTATTGAGTCAAAAAACATCTCTCCTGGATTTTAAATAAAATTAGCTAGCATAATTACAATAAAAATAAGGTGTTACTTGTGTTCTGGGAGATTAATAACCGCCACCAGAGTTTCTAAATATAAACAACCAATCACAGAAATCACTTTATACTACCTCACAATTTCTGAAGGATTAAATTAAAGTATACAAATAGAAAGTACCAACAATCTGTACCAGGCTTAAAACTCAGGCTTCGTCCGCGATATCTATAAATTCAACAATTTAACCTAACCCTATTAGAAGCTACAAGCTTTGTCTAGACCACGACAAAAAATCAAGCGTCCATCTTATTAAATCCGAATATATTCTTATTCTATAATCTTCAATTCGAGACTTACCTGGAAATCGCCAACAGCACAAAATTTTATTCGTCAGAGAAGATGAGACTAACAGGCAAAAACTCTTAGACACAGCTATTTGTAATTCCTCTGACTTTATATTAAAACTACTTCTCATTACAATTTACATAAATTCTGGAATAAGTGAAACTCATGGCGAAAAGGAAAGACAATTAAATAATATTTCGTTAAAAAAACTTTGACATAAATGTTACAGCATTAGAGTAGGAGCTAGCTCCAGAGTATTCAAAAGATGTATGCACTTATAAATATGGTTAAGATAAATATTCCAAGCAAAATTAAATGCCTGAAATGCTAAATAAACTTTACAATTACAGTAAATTTACACACGTTAATTATAGTTGAGAGATTAAAGAGGTAGTATCATTTGCGGTTTTCAAATTAGTAAGAAACTGCATTGAAAAATGAAATATTTAACTATAATACCTGTTTCAATCTGGAAAACATAACTTTACCATAAATTTAAAAAGCATTTCTCTGCAAGAAATGCCATTCGTCTCAATTTTGAAAAAGTGACAAGGTTTTCTCTTACGTGACTTAAATATTTAAGGACATAACACATAATAGTATATATATATATACTGTTACGAAATGACCAGCTGCTGTAAGATAGTTTCCACGCAAAGCGGTACTTGTGTTTTCAGAAAGTGGCAAAGAAATGCAGAGGTGCCAGATTTGGCGCAAAATCGCCGATTTGCCGATATTTGGCGATACGTCATAGATGGAGCTACAACATTCTAGAACGCATTCTTAGCGGTTTTCCTCGAGAATATTCTCTATAACGATGAAGACAGCTTCGCGGCAAAGCACTAAAGTACAACTTTCGACTTGTTCGGTCGCTCTCAAGCTAATCACTCAACTCAAAACACTACTACTGAATTCGACATACTATACAAGATACTCTACACTATACACTGCAATTCCGCTTACAAGTAGGGTATTTATAGCTTTTAACCGCCTTCAAGATGTTTGTACTAGAGCCTGTTTGCACTAGAGTTATGAATAGAATCCGATTCTTTACAAACACAAGTATCGTGGTTAAGAATAAGTTTGTGTCTGCACAACTTGTATTATGAGACATACACTTTGTTTGAGAAGTAGGTGTATCTTCTTGTAATACTACGACACTCTGCTTAAACTGTACATCAGCTTCTCCCATCTCTGCATCACATGAGTTTTCAGATGGCTCAGTACTTTCTAACTGCGACTTCGTAACTTTACTAGCAGTTTCTACCAACTTAAACAGACACATTTTCACTTTCTTCCATCTCTATTCAGGCATTTGGGATTCATGAACGTTATTTCTATGAATTATTTCTTCACCAAATGAGAGATTCCGCTCAAATCTGGCAACCCTGCATTTTTCTTGCCACTTTCTGACAACCCTAACACTGCTTTGCGTTGATACTCTGTTACCGCATCTGAGCATTTTGTAACAATATATTTGTTTGAGAATAGCGCTATTTTGCAGCATTGATAAAATACGTTCCTAACGCCATATCTTTCCTATCTCAGGGTAAAAAAGGCCTCTATGGCGAACTTGTTAGGTTCTTCATCCACAGTATAGAGTCTGCTTTCGTAAAATTCGGTTCTTTATTCCATAAACGCATAGTAAATCATATCAATGCAAATTACATTCCCAATGTTGCACAATATACGTCTTTGCGATGTCGTTTACTTTTCTCCGACAAGAGAAAATTAGTAATTAATAAATGTTATACCCTCGTATACGCCTATCGGATTTACTAATACATTTATATTGTAGGGTTTTTCTTATTTTGCATAATAAATTTATTTTAAGTTTTCCTGTTCTCAACTTCCCCTCACGTCTCTCGCCAGGATGTAAATTTAAAGTTAAGTGAAGTGCTATTTAAACGTGTGATTATCTCGGTTTATTTAGAGCGTGTTTCGCTAGTCTAACGCACGTTTCGTTGTTATTTCGCGATCACGCTAGTAAGCCTCTTGGGCTTATCAGTTTAGTATCACGCCGGTTAGATCTCTGAGAGTCCATCTCTTAGGAGTAATTTTGAAGTGCGTTCTTGCACTCATTTATTTTTTCAGATTTGATTTTTATTCTAATCTACGTTTAGTCACCGCCGCAGGTGAACGGTGTTTTGTAACGCACGAAGTCCGTGCTTCCTGTTAAATTAGTTTGATTTAATAAAGGGTTATTTTGCACACTTCTTCTGTGCTGGTATTTAATTCACTCCTGTGCGAGAATTCGCTAGGTTCGTTGTAGGATCTAAGTTAGTGTATGTGGAAAAGTAGAGATAGATCTTACAATATAAAGGCAGCTTTTAAATTTTACTAAAGTGCTGAAATTAATTTTATATTTCCCTTTGGCAATGTTCTGCGCCGGGTTTGATTTAAGTGACTAGAAATGTATGGGAACATAAAAAACACATCTGGTCCCATTACGATCAGGTCTAGGTTCAAGGAAAAACATGTCCCGTTATTTTGCTCTAGAAGTGTAAAATATCAGAAGTTGGCTACAAGTTTGTATTTCTCAGCGCTAAAATATTTGATCGCTCGAAGATGCTGAGTTAAGGCTAGTTTATATTTCGTCGAGTGACTTTCAATGAGCTCGTTATGCAATCCTCAGAATCAAAGAATGAGTGTGTAACCGAACGGATATGTCCCAGTAAAAGTTCATAATTTACAAACTCTTATGGGTCTTAAAACGTTGTTCCTAACAACGAAATAAAAACAAATATAACAAACTGAATCGAATGCAATGTAAAGATCGTAATTATAATTATCTATACTAACAGAAGTTCTTCCTGTTTATCAAAGCCGCCTACATGCAACAATAGAGAAAACATAGCAGTTTTACTTGTAAACATTGAAAATATAAGAAACAATAATTGCTAGCCTTAAAAAGGACTCAATTGGTTTAAAATGCTTCAGGTATGTTTTCCAATACACTGCACTTCAATAATTACAATTTTTGGATTTGATTTAAAAGTTCATATTTTTAATTACATTTAAGCATATTACATGAAATATACATTAATACATATTACATTTAAGCTCCTTTCCGAAAGTACATCACCAAAGGAAATACGATCTGTGAAGAAAAAAGTAATTTAATACCAATTCCAAAGAAACATAAAATCAAGGTTATTACTTCGAACAATATTTTATGATTTCATTGTGTGAATGACCTAATGTTTTGCTCCAGTCACAATAGAAAACAGCTGACGAGGACCTTGTAGATAGGTATGTAGGTAAGCAGAAGAATAACCACATTATGATAAAATTCGTGTTAGACAACACAAACGATTGTTCCGTTTTTTACGCCAAACATGGTATTAGAAACGTAGTTTTTTTAACTATGTAACAGAATAAATATTTGAAAAGGTATCAAAAAGGTTTATTCGCGAATTTGATACTTTATAAAATTCATTGATTAGAGACATCCATTATACATGCAATGAACCATTTCATAACCACCAAGCACCTCTAAACATAACCAGTATTTTGGAAATCATTAAAAAACATCTGTAATGGAATACCACCAACTAAAATGACAACTTCTCAACAGCTTCAGAGAGCAGAAATCATCTGTAATTTTGTTCGCAGTAAATGTTTTAAATGGATTTATTATATATACTTTGCATTAGATATTTAATAAAGTGCAGTAGTTAGAAATATTCATTACACATGTAGTGAATAGCTTTATAATTACCACCTCGTTAAAACGAGCACATCTAAAAGTAGTCAGTATTTCTGCACACGTTAGCATTCTTCTGTATGAGGCATCATCATCTAAAACGATCACTTCTTAATGGGTTCAGAAGATTAAAATAATTTTAAACCATTAATAGTGTTCTTAGAAAGGGTTCATATAAAATATTGAAAAGACTGAAGTATTGTTATAAAATCTTTCAGTTAATTGGGCAACATATGATTTTAATCTGAAAAATGAATTAAAGTCCTAGATTTGTCAGTGCACAAAATGTCCTTTGTGTGGTAATTTAAAAATCTGTCTCAATACTGCCAATTAAATATAAAGACAATACAGAACGTAGACCGTTAATATAGGAAGTTGTACGTTTTACATAGGACGTTCTTAACCAATTACATGACGATTAACTAACATGCCTTTGCACGTAATAAATGTGCTACGTCAAACATCATTTAGAACTTTCCAGTAAAGCCTCATATTAACATTGTAAGCGTTCTTGACACGTCCCATGAAAGTGTGGGAACTTCTATATAAACCTTCTGTATAAACATGTGTTTTACATGTTGCACGATAGTGCCACTAATAACGGTACAAGATGCGCTGTTTTTGAACTATAACATGTAGAGTGATTCAGAACCTATTTGTGAAATACTTACATTGAACGTTCTTGTGCTAGTTGGCAACAATTTAAGTTATGGAAGTTTGAATGAAATGTGTTGGATGCAGCTTTGGTAGTTTAATGTAGTATTGTAACACTTGTCTGGAGTTCAACAAGTTACTTTAGGAGTAACGTGGAATCTGTGGGTGACTTCGCACCACTAAAATAACTAAACGATTCAAACAAATAGACAAAAATATATTGACACTTACGTATTAACCCAATCACTTTGACGCAGTTTGGCGATTGTTTTCAGATGAAATGATAAAAGTTACTTTCACTTGTTGCAAGTTGGGGATTTTCATGCCTTTTTTTAGAGAGATTTCCAAGCAATTGATATTTATTGTAAGTCGGTAATCATTATTAACATGCTTAAAGAAAATATACTCTAGCAATTTAAAATGCAAATTTGAATTATTAAATAAGGACTATGTAAGAAATTAAAAACTAAAACACTTATAATCTTCTTCATAGCTCTTTATGATTTTTTGAGCTATTCTTCTCCAGAAGTACACAGCGATTTGTTTTTGATTTAAAAAAGTCAGAGAACTGTAGAGATTCGAATTCGTGCAATTCTCCGCAACAGCGGCTATCAAGAAAGCGCATTTTCTCGTTGTTCCCTTTAGAAAATTTTCAGAAACATTCTGTATTTTTTTAAACTTTTAACGCAGTTTCTTCCATTGCTGGAAAATTCCACAAGTTCATATTATAAACTAAGGAAAAATACCTAGATTTGTTTATAAAATTCGATGAAATTTAGAATACAGCAAAAAAAACACATACTAGAATGGGGGTGCTACTTGACTGATGCGCATGTTTGCCATAATTTGACACATTCTGAAAATTTGGCTATTTCTATTAAAGAAGTTGCGTTAATATGTAAGTATCAATATATTAAAAATTTATTCAATCACTTGTGAGGGTTAAATTATGCAACACGAAAGTACTAATCACCTGGATCTGGCTAAAAACACAAGCTTCCTTAAAAATTATTTAATTGCAAATAATCTAATTTATTCTAACAAATGCTACGAGCTTCACCTAAGAGCACAACAGCAACTCAAACTTCCAACTTATCACACCGAACCTATCTTTGTATATTTTATCGAACTCGAGAGCAGCGGTGAATTCGCCAAGAGAAAGAAATTTCAGGGGCAGAAAACATCGGCTTGAAAACAAAACTCTCAAATATGGCTATTTTTCTTATTTTATCCTAAGACTGCTTGCCACTCAAATCTACACGAAGTCTGCAATCAGCAAACTCGTGCAATGCGATGTGGCGAAATGAGGCAGTAGTAAAGACGTAAATGAACCTCAAGCATAATGTCACAATGTATTGGGTTGGCAAGAAAGTAATTTCGGTTTTTTAGTAAGAAATAAAACTCAGTTTTTCTACACGAAAGAGCTCTGATAAGGCTTCTTTCTTCATCTACATCACAAATACCTTCTTTCTATTCGAATGACATTTTGCCATCTTTCTCGCAACTGTATGATTCTGCTCTCATAGATTTTCTGGTTTTTATCAATAAGAAACTCAACCAAGTGCGATTTGAGGTAATTGTTTTTACTGAAATTTTTACCATTTAAGAAGTTTTGTACCCTTCGAAATAAATGATAATTCGATTGCACAAGGTCGGGTGTATATGGGGGATGTGATATCAATTCCAATAATTTAGTGCGTGTTGATAAAGACCTATGAGGCCTCGCATTGTCGTGGTGGAGCACGATTCCACTGCGGTTTGCCAATTCTGGCCTTTTCCTTTTGATTGTTTTCTCCAGTTTCACAAGTACTTGGCAGTAAACTTCTGGCATGATCATTTTGTTGCTTGGAAGCAGCTCTTAATAACAACATGATTTTTCCCAACAAATTGTCAGGATTATCTTTTTCTGATGCAATTTATATTATGATTTCTGTGGATTCATTTGTATTTTGAGAACGGTTTTTTCCGTTAATGTTATTGTACATAGTGAAACAACACATTCGTGAAACAAAATCTCATGTGGACACCACATGACTTCCTTGTACGGCCTATTAAATTATACACATTTTTCCTGCATTTCATTTGAAGTTATTTACTTGAATTTTATTAAAGATATGTTTCTCATTCAATTAATTCTGTTCTCACTTCACGGCAAGGAAAACATATATAAAATCTCAAAACATCTTCACTAAAAACAACAAAATACAGAAAAACTAAAACACCAGATAGAGTTAAAACAGTTAAAAAAAGAATTGTGCAACTAAAATTAGACTTTCCATTCCAAAATAAACAATTCGGCCAGCGTGCAGGAAGACAGATTTTTCGGTGCAACAAATTGAAGTTTTACTTGCGGAACCACTCGGCAAAAAAAACATTGAAGTTGGTGCACAGACTGACTTAATTCATTATTCTACTAAGATTTTCAAAAGTAAATAAATGGCTGCCTTGGTATGCTTAGTACCATTTACACAACTTTTAAATTGTTACCAAATCTGCAGCTATTGCATGCAGATGAATTAAAAGCATAAAAATCTTAAGTGGAGCATAAGAACAATATAATTCAATCATTTTAAAGCAAAAAATGCACAGTTTATCAACACATAAGAATAAAAAACCGAGCTCACCGAGCCGGGTAACAGAGTGGATGTATACACTGAAGAGCCAAAACATTATGACCACTTACTCAATAACGCGTTACGCGACCTCTGGCCTGCAAAACAGCTGCAACTCCCCTGCAATATGATTACCACAAGTTCTTGGTACATGCGTGGACACAAGTTGTACCAAATGTCTAAGTAGCGGTTACGCAAAGACGAGATATTTCGACATGGGGGCGCATGAACTCTGAGCTGCCGCTCCATGATATTTCAAATGTGTTCTAACGGGTTAATACGGCGAGTTAAGTGACCAGGACATTAATTCGAATTTATCTTATGCTCCTCGAACCACTCCAACACAATTCGAGCCTTGTGACATGGAGCATTATTCTGCTGGAAGATTCAATTTCCAGCTGGGTAGACAAACATCATGTGAGGGTGAAACTGATCAACAGTTATGTTCGCATAGTCCTCAGCTTTCATGGTATGTTCTGCCACAACCATAGATCCCAGAGTCGCCCGTGAGAACGTTCCTCAAAACATAATATCCTACCACCAACCTGTGTATGATCTGCTGTGCAGGGCGATGTAAATGTTCATCTGGAAGACGGCATACCCTGACACGATCATCTAAGTAATGAATGAGAATCCTGATTCATCCGACCAGACAACTGTCTTTCACTTATCCATGGTCCACTCTCGATGTTTCCGGACCCACTGTAGGCGTAGTTGACAATCACGAACCAAAGAAGTTAAAGAACAAAAGTATCTTAAAAGTATCGAAATTGGAAAATCGCAAGTTTCATTTTAATCAGCGCTAAAAGAGGAACATAAATATGAAAACTCACTAAAGCAAGAATGAGTTTCGACTCATTAGCCCCAACTCATATTGACGAGCGATAAGAGCTTTTTCTCTCAGTTAAATGATTCTAATAAGAAAATTGTAACTGTAGCTAATGGTGCTAAATTAAATTCTTATGGTATTGGTGAGGGTTATTTTACAGTTCAAAATTTAAAGGATCAGGTTGTAGACACATTAGTTAATTTTTGAAAGCAGGAAAGAGGAAAAATGAGCAACGCCCTCACCGAGAATTGAACCACGGACCTCTGGAATACGAGCCCAGGGTACATACCACTGCACCACGAAGGCACGCCAAGAAGATGAGTGAAATACCTTATAAGGTTACCCAAGTAAAATTAGAAAGTGTACTGTATGTACCAGGTTTAGATAGTAATCTATTTTCTGCTCAATCTATTACGAATAAAAGTTGTATTGTTACATTTGATAGTTATAAGTGTTACATCAAGCGTACCAATGTACTCGCAGCCGACGGCAACTCTCAACAAGATTTAATATAAGTTGACCGTGAGCTCAATTTACGAGAAAACATTCTCACCTAATGCTATTTCATGTTTAAATACAAACCCCATACTAAAAATGTCATCAGCTATTAGGCCGCAGAAATATAAATGCGGTAAAAGCACTTGAGAAAAGTGATTTGGCAGACGGCATTAAACTTAGTAAATTCACTCATAGTGTTAAAGTTCTACTTTTATAAAAGCGAAACTAACAGAGAAACGTTACCCCAAAAATGTTTTTAAATCTAAAAATCCACTAGATTTAATGCACACAGATGTGTGTGGGCCAATTGAAGATAGCAGCTTAGGAGGGAAAAAATATTTCGTAACCTTCATTGAAGACTATTCGCGTTATACTCAAATTTATTTTATTGCTTCAAAGGATGAAGTATTCGACAAACAGTATGTTGTATCGACAACAAATAAATTTAGAAAGAAGATGAAAGTTATCAGATCTGACAATGGTACAGAATACTGTAGTGGAACTACTTAAAATTACTTAAAGGAACTTGGTATTTTTCATCAAACTGCGGTTCCTTATTGTCTGGTACAGAACGGTGTCGCAGAAAGGAAAAATCGCTCTTTAGCAGAAATGACTAAAGCTGTGCTAATAAATTCAAAATTATCAAAACGATTCTGGGCTGAAGCAGCAGCTACTGCCGCCAATCTCCCAAATCGGTTACCAACTAAAGCCACGATAAAACACCGTATGAATTGTGGGAGGATAGAAAACCAAACTTAAGTCACTTACGAGTATTTCGCTGTAAAGCATATTATTATGTGAAAAAACGAAAACGGCGAAAATTTTAAAACAAAGCGCAAGAAGGAATATTCGTAGGATACGATTTACGAAGCAAAGGATAAATTATTTATGTATGTGGAAGGAAAATAATAACAGAAAATTAAAAAAAACTCGCCTGTACCTGACAAACATGTAGAAAATAATGCTGCTGATGCGGAATTAATTCATTTCGACAACTCTCAAAACGATGAAGAAACGTCTCTTTGCGATGATTTTGCAGAAGATTCAAAAGGATGTGAAGAGTCAATTAAATGTGAAGAAAATGTAGAAAGAGGAATTTCTATCAGATCAACTAAAGGTGTTCTACCGGAAAAATTCACTTTCAAAGAAGAAGACAAAGAATCAACATTATCTCAAAAATAAAGATCCAGAAAGCTTTGAAGATATTCTAAGCTTACCAAAACGTGAGTGAGTGAGTGCACCGCTATGATGGCTTCCGACCACGGACATGAACCAAACGGAATTATATACCATCACGGCGGGGAAGACTCCAGAGTAACAAGGTTGAATATTATATACTAATAACAGTTTTTACATATTGTTAACTGCAAGGCACTAAGCGTTATTCTGGTTATCTGCTTTAAGTTCTGAACTTTTGAAACATTATAATATTATCCACGGTTGTTTCTGCTTAGGCAGTGTCCTGAGATTTTCTCTATTTTATCAAGGGCTATTCTGTTTTTGAGTGTGTTAGTCGTCCACATTGCCCAGGCACAGTCCGCTGCTTTCTTCAAGTGCCAGGTTCTTGTATGTACACAATGGAAGTAATAATGGCCCGTGTCGCATTCCTCTCCACATTCGCAGAAAGGAGTATCCCTAAGTCTGAATCTGTTCAGGTATACTGGGAATGGTCCATGACCTGTCAAGAACTGTGTTAGGCTAGCACAGTGGGTCTTTATTTCCATGTTAACTTTTGGCAGTAAGCGAAATGTCCTTCGTCCTACCTCTGCCTCTGTCCATCTACTTTGCCAATTTTGTAGAAGACTTGTCAAAGTTGTTCGCTTAATATGAGACCAAGGAAGTTTAGTTAGTCTTTCTAATATATCCGTACAGTTGGCTGCCTGCTTGGCCAGTAGGTCAGCGGCTTCATTGCCTTGAATCCCTGTACGAGCGGGAACTCATTTTAAAGTGGGTCTTTGCGAAATAGGCATTGTCAGAAACTGTTTCTGAATTCTGTATACCAATGGACTCCGGCTGTTTCGACTTGCGATAGCCGCCAGACTTGATGCCGAATCACTGAGTATGGAGAATTTCTCCTGTTGATATGTGTTCGCATATCTAATTGCAGCACTGATAGCTAGAAGCTCTGCTTGGTATACCGAGTTGTTCGAGCCTAATTTCCTTTCCCACTCGAATGTTACAACTCCATTTTCTAGTCTACACAGAAGGCGCTGCCCGTGCCGTTCTCAGTTTTGGAGCCATCTGTGAAAAGGTAATAAGAAGCTTGGATCAAGGCGATGGAAGAAGAAATAAACTGACTAAAAGAAAGCGAAACCAATCAAATTACAGATTTACCACCAGGAAAACAAGCAGTAGGCAGCAAATGGATGTTTAAGACAAAATAGGATGAAACTGGTAAAAAGATAAAATAACTAGTAAAAAGATAAATTAGTAGCCAAAGGATTTATTCAAAAATACAGCAGTGACTATGATAAAATTATTTCATCAGTAGTGGAAACCCACTACAATGCGAGTTTTCTTAGCATGGGCAGCATATAATTATGCTAAGTTACATCAACTAGATGCTAAAACAGCTTTCTTGAATGGCAAGTTAAATGAAAAAGTATATATGGAACAACCAGAAGGATTCGTAGTTTCGGAAGGAAGGTTTAAAGTATGAAAATTGCAGAAGTCGATTTATGATCTCAAACAAGCAGATAGGTGCTGGAATGCAGAAAATGAAAATTCATTGAAACATCTTTACTTCAGTCAAAGCAAAACAGATCTGTGTCTTTTCACAAAAGATGGTCGTCATTGAAGAATTAATTCGATTGTGTATGTTGATGATATCCTAATAAGTTCTAAAAAAGGATTAATTCTTCAAGTAATTAATGATTCAAAGAAACGCGATCAAATAACACATCTTGGTGAAGCTAAATATTTCTGAGGCATGGAAATAAATTTAAATTAGATAGAAGTTATCTCATGTCTCAGAAAAGTAAAATAAATCAACTAGTCAAGGAATTTCAACTTGAAGCGAAACCCGCTAGTACACCAATGGAAGCAAATTATTATAACCTAAACAAGGAGGAAAATCTCCTAACTTCAAATGATAAATTTCACCAAGCTATTGAAAGTCTTTTGTATATATCGTCTATCGGAATACCATATATCATAGCTTCAACTCACATATACAGCAGATAGTGTAATAATATAATGAACGTCAAAAAGACTAAAATTCTGTAAAAAAACAATCATTATACATTTAAACACGACAACATTTCGTCGAGTGAAGAACACAATCCTATAGATTATTCATATACTGATTGGTGACAAGATACTGAGGAAAGAAAATCCACATCAGGAAGTGTAATTTTATTAGGCAAAAGCTGCATTTCATGGTTTTCAAGAATACAAACACACGTCTCATTATCCTCAGCAGAAGCTGAATATATTAAACTATCGCAAGCTACGCAAAAATTTCTATGGTTATTAAGATTAACAGAACATTTTATTCTACCCCAAACTTTGCCGATAAAGGTTTTCGAAGATAATCTACAATAACCCTAGTAGAATCTGAAAAGTTTAGTTCGCGCACAAAACATATTGATACAAAATTTCATCATATACTACGATAACAAAGGAACAGTTAAACTTTCTTATCTTTCAACAGAGCATATGGTTGCTGATATTACGACTAAACCAATTCCTAAAGCTAAGTTTCAGTTTCGCAGGAATGAATTACAATTGGTATGTTTCATTAGGAAAACAGGGGAAACGTTAGCATAAATTCAGGTATGTTTGCATAATAAAACTCAAAAGCATAAAAAACGAACGCGTGCCAAGATACACACTCTTTTGAAAAAGAATCGAAGCACCATGAAGGAAGTGGTTATTTTTGATGAAATTGAATATGTGTATAGCTCATACACAGATAATAAAATAATTAAAAAATCAAGGTCATATTACCTGTTAACGGCTCATAATCACAATCGAGTGCTCAAATTAATAGTTGGTCCAATCCCCCCTGGCGGCAATACATGCTTGAATTCGTCGAGGCAAGGAGTGGTAGAGGTTCCTAATGTCATCCTGCGACACATTCTGAGAAGCATTCATCAGTTGTCGCACCAGATCTGCGATATTTTGTGGTACCCGAATTTGGTGGCCTACCATGTCCTAGACATGCTCGATTGGTGAAATATCTGGTGACCTTGCTGGCCAAGGAAGAGTATCAAACCCACGGAGACAGTTAGGGACAGGGAAAAATGGGCGGAGCAACAGAAATTCGTCAGTAACTTTTACAAGTATTGCTCCGCCGCACTACTATATCCTCTGGGCGTTCGGTTGGCTCGCATCGGATGTCAGCCCAATAAGACATTTACATAGTAACCTTATATTAATTCTAGACTTACGTATTAAATATACAATTACAAAAACACGGTATACAATTATTACAAATAAATTAATCGATTAACAAAAGTTGGATTATGGCAGATTAATATAAATCAATTGCTTCGAATATACATCATACAAACATTCACTGCTCATTATACTTCACACAAACAATATCTTTACATAAGTATATCTAATTACATCGAATTACATTAAATATCTTTTTAAGGACCTAATTAGTAAAGAATTTTTTGTACATCTCCTAGTATTTTGTCGTATTCCTAAAGCAAATTATCTTGTTTATACAATTCCTTTCATTTTTTGAACATGTTATGCACAACTGCATCAGCGCTGAAGTTTTACATTATTTTTGTAAATTAATGTATCATAAATACAGAAAATATGCATTATAAAATCACATAATACTTACGTTTACATTAATGTATCTAATTAAGTCGTATATTAATTTATTTTTTAATTAATAATTTAATTATTACAAGATTTTTTTCCCTCATCTCCTAATACAGTACAAATTTTCAGTGTAATTATTTTGTAAAAACAATTCATACCATATTAAACCTGTTTCAGACATTTCCAATATTTCTGAAATCGTGCATTATTTTTGTAAGTTATGGAGTAAGAGGTATTTATACAGATGTGGTAACATCTTGACATATGTCTTCTCTTTTATATGAAAAACGTTTCTTCGTAATCAAGGAAGCCTTTTGTTGTAATTGAGGGATCGTTAGTAAGCATTTAATGTACTCGGGCGTAATTTGTGACCTTTCTTTGCAGTGCAGTGCTCTGGGTCTCCCTTGTCCCCACATACGCACTTGTCTGAATCGCTAAAAATTCTTGCAAAGTTTTAGTACGTAATGAAAGGACCATGTCCAGATAAAAAGATGTTGATGAAGAAGTTATATGAGATTGGATCATATGTGGGTTTTTTGTAGAAGTTAAAAAGCCTTCTACCTACTTCTGCATTTTCCCATTCAGCTTGCCATTTCTTTATTGTAATTTTTTCAAAATATGTTTCGCATACGATTTTGGGAATGGGACATTGATTGAAGGTAGAGAGAGATGGGTCTTGAGCTCCATTCTTAGCAAGCGCATCTGCCCTTTTATTTTGGGCTTGTCCTGCATGCGCGTTTACGCACTTTATTTTTATAGACGTTCTGTTGTGCTGTGATATTAAATCTTAGATATCTTATACTATTGATGATTTGTTTCTTCATGATAAACAGCTTTAATTGCCTCTTGGCTATCACTGTAGATGGTAACGTATGTTAGTTGCTTTTGATAAGACCATACAATAGCGTGTTTTATGGCTGAAAGGTCAGCTTGGAAAACTCTGTTGTTGTTTCTTAAGTGTCCTTTCTATTCTGTTGTTTCTTGTTCTGAGAGGAGTGCTAAGAACGCGCATTCTACTTCTTCGTTTATCTTTGACCCATCTGTGTACGCTACAGGAAATGTAGGTACACTGAGGGTTTCTTCTTTTGTAGATATTCTGAGTTTTGCGTGTACTGCAGGGTGTCCTAGGTAAGGATTTTGAGGCTGTTCGAAATCAAGAGAGCACAGGTCTTGATTTTCTACCTCTATGGTTTTTCTTTAGGTAGAATAACGTGGCTAAGTCTGCATCTTCTTTTGCTTTCAGATGGAGGGGTGAGATTTCTATTAATACACACAATGCTGCCGTTGAGGTAGTTCTGTATCCAAGGCAGCCTTTGTAGCGATTTTCCCGGTTTGGGGAATAAAATAACATGTGATTTGGGCTCAGAAATTATAATTTTTGATTGACGCAGAGAGAATGGAATATGGAGAGAGTCTCATTGCTATTCTTTTCTAGTATGTCTCTTGAATGCCCATTTGTTACAAATGCCACATCGTCGGCAAAGGCGATGAGTTTTCTTTGGTCCGGCCACTTGTAAGAGGTGATATAATTGAAGGTGATGTTCCACAGATCTGCACTTAGACAAGAGCCCTGTGGACACCCCCTTGTTATTCTTCTTTCTACTATGCAGTTGTTGCTGATGATTATCCTAGCTTTATTTGTTAGGAAACTATTCATTAGCCTGAATATGTTCTGAGGGCATTTAATGTTGCGGAAGGCTTCAAGGACACCAGGCCACCACACGGAGTCAAATGCATTTTTGAGATCCATACAGAGTACTGCTGTATGGAGAACTGAAGATTTATTCCTATGGAGACAGTGAAAAGATATACAAGCGGTTTGTGGCCTAGAATTATCTTGTTGAAAATGGCCCCAGGATAACGTGCCAAGAAGGGTAATGCAACCGGCCGCAGGATGGTATCAACATATCGTTGAGCTGTTAAATATGTACTGAGGATGACCAAAAATGACGACCTGTCATAAGAAATAGCGCCCCCACACCATCCCACCAGGAGTTATTGGCTGCATGCCTTTGTAAAACAAAGGCTGATTGGGACCGCTGGCCCCGTCCTCTCCAGACACGAACACAGTGGTCATCTGCTTCAAGAGTGAATCGGGATTCATCGCTGGACACTATCGGATGCCAGTCTGATGGCAGCCATGATATTATCAGCTGCAACACCACTCCAGATGAATCCTCTGATGTTGTGGGGTCAAAGGCAAACGACTTAAAGGACTCTGTGAGCTAACACTGACTCAGACAAGCGCCATTAGATGGTGGACGGTACCACGGGAGGTACAGACGTGGCTGTAGTGTGTTGAAAAGTCGACAATGATACCGTTGGGGCGGTTCGGGCCTGGCGAGCAATCATCCTATCTTGCCTCGCATTTGTGCTCCTTGGCCTTCCAAAGCCATCATTGCTGCCAACATCTTTGCACAGCAGTGCTTGTACGCTGCTGGTGGTGGTGTATTGCTCGGAATGACCACCCAGCTTCTCGCAACCCTACAATGCGACCACATTCATTACAATTCGACCACGACTACAATCGACTGTCGTTTAAATTTTATGATTCTGTAAGGTCTTCGAAATCTTCGTAATGTCATCTTTAGTTACTTCTTTACGGAATTACAATGGCAGCAACAAAAAAAGAGAAATTTTCTGCCTCTGTTACTGGTTTTATACTTTGGGAATTGCGCACTAGAAATGCGCGCTATGATCGCAGTTCTTGTTCATTTGCCTTGAAACTTTGATCATTTGCATGTTCGACAGATTGTTTTTGTATACCAAATTTCGTCACGATCGCAAAAGTCCTTCTTGGTGCTTAGATGTTTTTAACAAAAGAATATTAAATTAGCAAAATAATATTACAGTATAAAGATTAGCGAGAGAAAGCGAAGGTCGTGTGCATTCGATTCTCACCTTAGCTACTTGTACCTGTGGCAAAGTTCTAATTCAGTTAGTGCTTTCTTTTTCAGGTACTGTGTCTAAGTATGTTCCTGTTTCTTTTATTTACTGCTTAAATAGGTAAGCCTGATGATATTTAGGACTGATGACTATTCTATGCAAGTTATTCTTTTCAATACTTCAGTTTTTAATGCCTGTGAAGATTGTTACTTTAATTGGTGTTCTATTTAAGAAGAGTTCTCATACTTGTTAAATAAAGATTTCGTAGTTATTTTGACTTCTGATTCTTTCATTAAAACTGCGCTAAATAGAGGAAACTTACTCAATATGCTTTACGTGCTAATACACAATATAACAGATTCAGCTATGGCTTTAATTTTATTATAATCAGCTTTAGAAGGTCGTCCAGAACGTTGATCAATTTCCAGAACGCAATTTTTAAAAGATTTCTGATTCTGTTAAGCAATTAACACCATGAACTTCACACATCTCTCTGTGATCCCCGGTTTCTTTCTTACCTTTATGAAAATAAAAAATAAAATATGTAGAAAATGTTTATTTCTGCATCTTATGTTAATGATGACAGCAAACAAAAGTACATTGACTTTGTCTCGGTAGTGATCTTAGAGTGTTAGCTGCAAATCTTAAACGAAAAAAATTAGAAGCTTGACAGAAGAATAACAAAACGAAGATAATGCTATCTATTTGTGCAAACCGAAATGACTTCCTTGCCAGGCGAATAATATGGTGGGAAAAAGTGAAAGGCTCGATTCTGCATGTATTTCAGTGGATGTATCTAACCTCAAAGTTATCGGTTAAAGTGCAGAAGCCCAAAACTATTACAAAGTCATTACAGATTATGAATATTTATTTAATAAACTACTGTACTTAAAGCAAAGAAAACAATAAATGAAATCTCCGGCAAAAGTAAAATTTCGTTTAGGCTACTCTGTCTAACATATTTCTCTACATTACACGTCTTTTCATCTTGATGTTAGCCCTTCACAATAGCCACGTTTCTATCTTAATTTTTAACGTGACTCGTTAGAACAAGTTTTTGTTTTCACACTTGCTTTTGTTATTTTATTTTGTTATACATAAAATTAGAAAGAAGAAATTACACTAGAAACATTATGCATAGAATACATTAGAAACGATTATATCTATATCTCATCTACATCATATCATCCAGCACCCGTAAAAAAAAAACTCCAAGCCCCGCAGACCTAAGAAACTTTGCACATTGGTTGAAAGAATGTATTGGCTATCAAACGTTTTGCTGCTTATCAATGGAATAATGCTTTGAAATAATGATGTTCAAAACTGCAAGGTCTATTCTTCAAAATGCAAAACGGTTTTTTTTTAACAAAGCACGCGTGATATCAAGGTCTTTCATGAAAACCAAATCTGAAACTATAATCAGTAAAGTTTTAAATAATTTCGTGGTTCACGTCGAAATCGCAAGCTATGTTGTCAAATATTAAATTCTATGATGACCTTTCTAGCTTATGTCAGCTTTGTTAAAAATATCATTACTAAGTTGTTTTTGAGTTATATTTTCCTCCCCTATCATTCATGTTTCGGATTAGGAATGCTATTAAACAACTATTCACATTCTGAGTCTTATATGAAGAAAAATAATTGTATATTATTCAATGCCAGTGCGCTAGTAATTCAAAATTTTTATTCAGTTGTGCTGAGCTGTTTTACTGCACAACATATCTTTTATATACTAATCAGCAGTAGCGTAGTACTTTTTTCCTACTTTGCCAGGACATTGAATAGCAATTTTTGCTAAGAAATTTTGGCATTTAAATTTCGATGAATAATGATGAATTGTCGAATTTTTAATATATCAACAGGTAAAAATAATAATGCGATTTAATTTCAAATCCAGATGCAATATTATTTTGTGTAGGCAAAATCAAGACTAAATGAGCTAAATTTCTTGCAAATGAGAAAATCCAAAGCAGCAAGAGCTTTGGATTTTCTCATTTGCTATTTTAGCCTTTAACTACATTAAACTTTAAAGCATAAGATTATATCACAAATATTCTAAACTTATACTTAGCAACGAGTGCCCATTTAGACGATCCGATATTCATATCTGAATTTGTATTCTGCTCAGATTGTATTTCCTTGTCATATTTCTCAAAGTGAAAAATCTGATGTAATCACCTCATCACGCCCTTGTACGGCCTATTAAATTACACATATTTTTGCTGCATTTTCTTTTAACCATATTTCTTCGAATTATTCTAGCTTAATTAACCGATCCCTGAAGGAAAGTTTAAAATGACATCAAAAACTGCAAATTTTGAAATTAAATATCCCTATCAAATTTTGTCGTACGAGAGCCAATCTTCTCATAATTTTATTTTTTAATAACTATTATAAAAGTATATAAAACAGGAGACTACATTAAAATTTAGATTTCGTCATTTGTCGAATTTGTTTTTTTTTAATTTGACATTTCCTAAATATGAATACGTTCGTCATTTAAAACACTGCTTTGATTGGAAGTATATGACTACGATAAATATGGCGAATATAAAGGCCGGATAAGGACGTTTAAGCCAGGTAAGGGGGTAGATATCTCTACGTTTGGCTCTGCCGATTACGATAAAAATCAAGGTGAATAACTAGATGTTATAGCAGTTCCACTTACAAAATTTCAACGTTCTACGGCTAATCATTTTTGAGTTATGCAAGATACATACATACGTACGTACGTGCAGACGTAATCTCTTTTGCATACACTTTAAACCCATTTTACAATCCGTTTGGAGAAAACAATGCTTTATTCTTACCATACGTACATATGTAATGCAAAAAAATTATCCGAATAAATTCGGAAACTCAAAATGGACATTTCAGAACTGATATCCGGAATTAATACTTCCTTTATTTCGCACAAGGAAGTAAAAATAGTTCCTCTTGTAATAAAGCAAATAATTTCGTTTGAGTGTGCATCAAGGATATGGGATTCTAGAGCAAGACTGACAGCGGCAGATTTTGTAATCCAGGCTCTAAGACAGGCAGATGAAGCTCGCGAAGTGTACGGCTCTTGGTTCACTCAGAGAAAGCAACAAAAATATTTAATACATTAATATAATAAACTCTGAAATTCCGCCCAAAATCTAAAACGCATATAAAGTATAGGGTGCTAAAAAGGAGTTTCGAGATGATCCTTTAACACTATTACATTATCAATCGGCGTTGAGAATGTGCTAGCCCATTAACACACGTAATTTGCAGAAACTGAATAAGACTTAACTCTAAAACAAAAATTCAACGAAGCTGGACGTCCTCAAATTTTACAAAAACCTTTCCTGTACGGTCCCTAGAAAGCTACAAATTTGCGTCGAACGTTATTTCCATGTTCGGTAGTACGAATCAGTGAGAACAACGCTTTTCATTTATGAAAAGGGACAAATTTCCGACGAGATTTAAATTAACAGACAAACATCTAATCTCTGCTTTGAAAATCACGACCCCACCAGAGGGCGAGCGTCGTTGAACAATGGTAGGCCGACTTGTGTTCAGTTCCAAGGAACAAGGTTGGCTGCATGAGCACTTTTGTGATTTCTTCCATGTTTAACGTAGATATGAGATAGAAGAACGTAGAAACCATATAGAACGTAGATTTCCATCTAGAATGAAGAAAGTAGCCATGCATCCATGTAGAACATAACCGTATAATTATATAGAACGCATCCATAGAAAACGAAGTTATGTAACCATATAGAAAGCCGCAATATAGAACGTAGCCATGCAAAACAGAGAATGGCAAAATCCAATGCCGCTCTAAGTTCATGGCTACGTTCTACATCTAGCTTATATGAGTACGTTCTGCATCTGCATGGCTTCGTTCTATATCTGGCTCATATGCGTAGATATGAGCCAGAGATCCTAAAGTTGCTTGCAGGACAAGGATGCCAGGTGTCGGAAGAGATACAAGTAGCCATCTACTAACATCTTTTCCCTATATTCCTTCCGTTTTTTTAAAAAAGACTATAGTATTAGGTAAGATTTCATGTATTTACTTATATTTTCGATACATAATTAATTATAAAAAGATGTTTTTTTTTTCTCTTGCTGCCAGCAGTATCGTACAGTAATAGCTATTTGGCCCACTTGAGGTACTGAGTCTTGACAAACCTACTCAAAGACTAAGAATTATATACTACAGCAGATAAAGATAGTTCCAACCCAGAGGAAGCTACACTTTTATCATTGCTTTTCCTGACTACACTGGAGTGAAACTGATAAAAGTTGAAGGAACAAAAATTTCGCATCCTTATCAGACAACGATGTCATCATAATGTAATTTTTTGGCGTTTTCTAGTAGATTCATTTACTTTTCCTTCTATATTGTACTTGCTGTAGTGTTATTTTAATCTAAGAAATTTTTGTGCTTTAAAAAACCTTTCAAAGCAAATTGCAGCACCAAGCTGTGATATTATGATGGAATTCACTGAATCTGTGGTCGAACGGATATAAAATGAACAGATTTTCTGAGTAATATTTTGCGATTAGACGAAGCGCTGTTACGTATAGCTGTGTTGGTTCACCCCCGCAGTTGCAACCATTACAACAGGAAAAGAAAACCCTGATCGGTAGAGTGGATAATGTTCTTGGCTTGACATCGAAGTCAAAACCCGGAGAGAAAATATGGATGTTTGAAGGCGGACAATGTGGCATGAAGGCACTCAAAACGCTAGAGGAGCCGAAAATCTTCCCTAGTGGTATTGTGGTAGCAGCGAAGGAGTGGGAGACTCTTGGACCCGTTCCCCGAAATATCTGCATCAAAAAAGGGACGGAACTAGGCAAAGTCGTATATTCGCCTATATGCTGCTTAAGACCCATGCCAACGACAGACGCCATCTTGCGCTCCTTGCCATGATAAAATTCATGCCATGATAAAATTTGTTCTAAATTTTTCAGAGAACGGAGATAAGTCACAGCAACAACAGAAATATTGTTATGACTGCTCTCGGAAAATGCACGATATGTTTGGCGTGGTTTAACAGTTTTGGCTCTGTATATTTTTTATAAGTGGAGAATGGGAGGAGATCCAAGCTCATGGTACAAACTTTTGTCAATACCATTTCTACACTCATGTCCATAAATTAAGGATAATGCAAAATTAGGCAAAGGAAGAGTTAGAAGCAAAACAAATTTGACTTATTTGTAAAGCTTATTTATTAAACAAAAGGTAAAGAGCAAAAAAGATGCTATATGTTTGATATTATTAAAAAAATTAGCGAATTTGTCTCCCTGGAGAAAATTACAAAAAATCCTATTTACAAAAAAACAATATTACGCGTTTGGTATGATTGTTAATACATTGTATGTCTCCCAGACGATGCAATACAGTCCGTACAACGCCTAGGCAGGCCGAGTATCAAATTATCGATCTGATCTTGGGGGATATTACACCACTCAAAAAGCAATGCTCTCCAAAGTTCCGGTAGACAAATAGGAGGAGGTTGACGGGCTGCAACTCGTCGGCCAAGCATATACCACACGTGCTCTACTGGATTCAAGTCCGGTGAGAATGCTGGCCAGTCTTACGGGTGATATCCTCCGATTGAAGGTATTTGCTTACGATGTTTGCACGGTGAGGACGGGCGTTGTCATCTATAAACACAAATTGTGCGCCCATGGCGCCCCGAAACAAACGTACATGTTGTTCCAGAATGACGTCCCGATAGATTTGGCTTGTCATGGTTCCAATTTGAGCATGCAGGTCAGTTCTGGAATCCATGAATAATTCCACCCCAAACGAGCACTCCTACACCACCGTAACGGTGTCGCTCAATGATATTTTCTTGGTGGTAACGGGTACCTGGAGCTCTCCATATGAATGTTCGGTGAGAATCAGACTGCAAGCTAAACCTGGACTCGTCGGAAAACATCACACAAGCGCACTGTTGCGGTGTCCACAAAGTATGCTCTCTACTCCAGGCTAACCGCAGGCGACAGTGAGTTGCAGTAAGTTGAACGCATCTGACAGGTCTACGAACACATATAGACCAATCTGCCCTAAGCGTCTGTACACGGTCTGCCTTGAAATTGTCGTACCAGTGGCTGAAGAGAGCCGACGAGACTGGTCTGAGGCTGTGCTCCGCCTGTTTCTTTTGGCAGTAACTGTCAAATACCGGTCCTCATTCGGCGTTATAACTCTCTGGCGACCCTGTGCTGTGACGTCTACTCGCATTACCATCATCTTGAAATCCTTGCCAAAGCCTGGAGATGACACTCTGGGCCATTCCAAGTTCGTCTGATACTTCCAGTTGGATATGCCCACATTCCACACAGCCGGTAATTCTACCACGTAAAAAATCATCCAAATGCGTCCTTTGTGTCATACCTATTCGGTTATTGCACTGAAATGCTTATAAAGCACCTGCGAACAATTTTACTTCTTTTCATGTATTCGTTATATATCACTCTCTTACACTCTCGTCATTGTGACGTACCATCGGTGTCATCTAGTTACTTCCTGAAATTTGCATATGATTCTTGAAGATGTGTGGTGATTTTATAGGCGATATATTTATTTTAGAGTTCGATTTCCGCGTGACTCGGAATTATCCTTAATTTATGGACATGAGTGTATAATGTAGGCCTATATGCATTTCTTCCATAGCTCAATATTACAGGCAAAGCTATTTTGGGCTAAGTCATCAAGCAATGTGAACGTTTTGAGTGGTCACTAAAATGTTCAAATTTATAAGGCCCGTTGTATTTTTTATCTTCTGAAGGTTCTTAACGAGAAGGGCATCGTATCATGGTCATATGATTTAGATATGTTTGAATTATCATTAGGGATGAAAATTTGCAAATGCCGATAGAATCTTATAACGGGCTATCCTGTAGCTCTGCAGTTGTTCACTGTTAATGCTAAGCTTTCTTGGAAATTTGAAGGGATAGGTCCATATTGCATTCTAATACAAATGAAAGGAAAGGCATAATGTCATTAATGTCAAAAACACATCGCAGTAAAACGGAATGCAGTTGTGAATCCCACCGTATACAGGAAGTCAAGTCAGAAATTCTTTTCATATTTATAGATCATTTCAGCGTCTGAAATTAAAAATCAGTTATCGACAAGCATAAAATGCTATACGAAAAAATATTGAATTAAAAAAAGCGCTAACCTCAATCCTTTAGATATTTCCTAAAAGCATTTATAATTCATTAAATCATCATTTAAACAAATGCACTGTGCAAGAATAACTTAAATGTGATGTATGGATATAATTTCAAATTTAAAATGAAATTTGAATTACTAGATACAGGCAAACATTATTGAGCTACCATTTGAAGCTTATATTCGCGTAGTTCAGACTTGCTAATGAAGAGTATTATATATCTTTATTCTGAACCTGAATAAATCTCACATTCGAACAATTTATTTCCCATAAGCCATTGACAGAAATGCTTTCTTGTTTTTATTTTTATTTATACCCCTTCAATGTTTCTAAAATTTCTGATTATCAGCTGCGTTTTTCTGTTAATAACATAACTGGCAATTCTTCATACATGAATTATAATTGTCAAGCGACACTTGTTAGCAATACCTTTCCCTGCAAAAAAATCTATTTACATGAATAAAGTGCTCTTTTTATCTTTTTAAGTAACACGCAGTTTTCCAATTAATACACTGTTCGACATTGAAAATGCAACACCAAGAAGGAGTGGTCAGAAAGTGATGACATTTGGAAAAAAGACAGACAGCAAGCAGCAATAAGTGATCTTTATTTCAAAATGATTAGTCCGAATACAGAGAGAGAATGGCGTCGGCTCAGTAGGAGGTAGGACCACCGCGGATAGCGATGCACGAAGAAACACGTCTAGGCATAGAGTCAATAAGACGGATGGTGTCCTGAGGGATGGCTCTCCATCCCCTTTCAACCATTTGCCACAGTTCGTCTTCTGAATGAGGCAGGGGCAGTGTCTGCAAACGGCGTCCAATCACATCCCACACATGTTTGATTGGTGACAGGTCAGGAGAGTACGGTGGCCAGGGAAGCATCTGTATACCTTGCAGAGCATGTTGGCAGATGCGAGCACTGTGTGGTCGGGCGTTATCCTGCTGAAAAAATGCATTAGGCAGTCCCTGAAGGTAGGGGATTGCCACCGGCCGCAGTACATTATCCAAGTATCGTTGGGCCGTCACAGTGCCCTGAATACGAACTAGAGGTGACCTGGAATCGTAGGCAATAGCGCCCCAAACCATTATGCCACGCTGACGTGCGGTGGGGCGTTCCACAGTCACTGCCGGATTAGATCTGTCTCCACGTCGACTGTCGCTGGATAAACACAAGCGTGACTCATTTGAGAACACGACGTTTCGCCATTCTGTCATCCACATCGCTCCAGTGCGGCACCATTCTAAACGGTGGCGTCTATGCTGTGGGGTCAATGGCAGTCTTCTTAACGGACGCCGTTAGTGCAGGCCACGTTCACCCAATCGATGGGAAATGGTTCTGGTCGATACGGGAACATCCAGGGTATCTTGCACATGTTGCAGAATCGCGGTACAAGTGACTTGCGGGACCCCCACAGCTTGTCGGCGGATGCGTCGATCCACGCGTGCTGACGTCACTCTGTCTGCACATGCACCCCTCCTTCTTTCCACATTTCCTCGTTCCAACCATGTTCGCCATAGCCGATGCACCGTGCTCGCATCCATGTGGGTATCAGCTGTGATTTGACGTAAGGACCAACCCGCCCTTCTCAGTCCGATCACCATACCGGTCGTAAAATCGTTTATCTGCTGGAAGTGGCTTCGTTGACGGCGGCCTGGCATTTTCTCCTATTACAAGTATCCTCTGGAACAAAAACCTACGTTCTTCGTTAATTCGTCTGGCAGAAATAACGACACAAATACTGCCCATTCTGCACGTTCCTTCCCTTATATCTTACTTCACGTGCGTCGGGGAGCTGCGCATTTCACATCATTCGCATAACTCAGTGACGTGCGTCTACTCTAAAATATGCATAAATTTCTAACCACTCCTTCTTGGTGTTGCATTTTCAATGTCGAGCAGTGTATTTCAAAGAATCAAATAAATAAAAGTTTTGGTATTTTGCACCATTTTGAGAAAAGTCCTAAATTTTTTACGGAAAAAAGAAATGATCTTTTAAATAAAGACAGCCATATATTTCTTCATCTATTTCATTGATGAAGTTTCAATTTATGGCTACATACATCAATGCAATATAACAAAGTACATGTGGAGATACCCAAGTGCTTTCTTCATAATGAATGATATTTTGAAATATCATGTATAAGTTCGATGATTGAATTAAAACCGCATATTCAAGTCCTTCTAAGTGAGATGCATTCCACCACTGAATACGATAATAGTTCTGCATGAACGTTTCACGGATAAAGTGAAGACCATTAGGCTTCATTGTTATTACCATTGTTAAAAGTCACTCTCTTTATTATAACATTGTAATTTTTTAAATAATATTCAAAACTGTAAAACATTAGATTTTACAACATAAAGATGATACGTTCGCATGGGTAATACCAGATGGATAATTGCCATCCGTTACTTTTCATGATATCAAACCATGTAATCTTAAGAGAAAGCAATTGTAAATAAGATCAAAAAATTATCTGACAGCAGCGGGAAAATTCCAAGGACGAATATAATGATATTTTATAAATCTGTAATTTTAAACAATTGGAAAGTTCTGTAATCCAAAGAAATAAGTAAATTGTCTATATTTATTCTGTAGTTTTGTCTCTTGAAGAAGATAAAATATTCTAAAGTTTCCCGGATGGAATGTCGACGTGTTTATATAATATTTTCTGAAGTTCTTTGTATTTTCGTAAACGTCGAATCCTCAAAACGTTTTTTTCATTTTTTTTCCGTTTGATAAAAGTGACAGATAAATGTGTAGAAAGCAGCTTTCTCAAGCTTCCTTTGTCATTTATATTCAAAACCAAGTAACTCGAAGGGTCCCATTTGAAAGTTTTAAACTTATAGTATTCTTGTATTTGCATTTATTGTAAAAATATCAGACTAAGTTAAAGGCATTAAATAATCAGCTAAGCTATTTTCGACGTGAGTAACGTTGGCACGCATAACTTCAATTGGAGGACTCAGAAATCAGAATTTTCTTCTTATTTTCAATCGCAGATTATGATCAGTTACAGCAAAAAACAAGATCAAAGAACATGGAATACAGCAACACAATGTTAAAAAAAAAGCTGTAACAGAGTCCATTTATCTAACGGATGTACTCTAACTGCGCTAAAGAAAATCCCCCCCCGGTCGAGCTATAGTCCAACTGCGCCAATCAAAATTTCTTCCCCCCTGCTGCCTACAGGGTTACAATTTAACTTTTCGAAGCCAATTGTAGCCAAGAGGAAAATAAAAATAAATAAAAAGAATTACATATCACAAGAACAAGTAAAAAATATCTAACAAGCAGGCTAATTACTTGAATAACAGTAATAAATGCGAGAGCTAACAAAGAAAAACGACACAAAGAAAAACAATAATGTGAGAGCTAACAAAGGTATTGGTAAACATACATATTAGCATTACAAACATCTTTCATTTATGATAATAATATCATAAATTAAATAATTATAAAGCATACAAAATATATTTTTAATAAATTACATCAATAATAGTCAAGATGTCTGAACTAGACTGGAAAATTTAATGGAGTGCAAAAAATTATTCCGTATCAAAGTGTGTTAAAGTGTGCTAGAAATATTTTTCGTTATTTAAAGCAATCATGTAAATGTTTGCAGAAATTAATAGTTAAATTAAAAAAAAAGCTTAGCATGAAATCTATTATAACAACATTACTATGCGCTTGGATCACTGACGTATAAATTGTAAATAAATTTAAATTATTATGCTAAGAAGTTTTTCTAAAATTTATCTAGAAGAAAAGAATTAGATAAACAGTACTGCAAATTAATATAATCAATCAGGCCTCTCAATAAATAAAAGCTTATTTTTTTAACCAAAAACTAAAAATTAGGATGGAAACGTTTCTGTAATATACTTGGAAATATCTGAACATATAATTAGTTAGAAACATACAATTAAATTAATAACAAGCTAATTAACAGTAACATTCAGCTTAATTTCATTCAATCTAAAACAAGCAATCGATCAGGAGCTCTGCATAACTGAAGTTTTAATGCTATTTTACGTAGATTTACGTATAAAATAAAAGTTGCGCTTGTGAAACAAGTGAATAATGTACTGACAGCCAACAAGAATTAAAATACAGTAGTTAAAAATATAACTACTTGTCAGAAGGTATGCAAAGTTGCCATGGCTAGAGAAATTGAATGATTATAGAAAACTCATAAAGTTAAGCGCTACAGTGTGAAAAGAAAATTCTGGAATAAACATGTTAAGAAAATTATATGGAGAAATAATCCTTAATTTATTGATATCCATATAAACTCCATGCTTTTGGAAAAATGTTACATATAATTTGCACCGAGGTATCAATCACCGAAACTGAGTTAATTTCTTTCCTTATTTTTTCTTATTATAGGGATTTGCAAAAAGATATGCTAAGGTAAAAAGTTTTGCAATATTTTTAAATAATAAATTAGAAAAGTATTTTTACTTCATGAACTGAAATTTTTACGCTACATTTTTATACAGTAAATAAGTACAAAAAAAGAAAGAGCTGGGGGATCACTGGGACTAGAAACTCGGGTCGAACTACCAATGTTTAGTGACTTTTCCACAGGACCTTTTGAAATTAGGCTGAACAATATATTAAAGAAAATAGAAGATACAGCACACGTAAGAACAAAAGTGGGCTGAATTAGAGATTTACATGTTTGGTGAATGAGTTGAACTTACCTGTATGCCATTATGAAATATTAGGAATGTAGCATATAAGCATCAGTGAAGAAGGCAATGGCAATATAAATCATTGTAATCTAAATGTATATCATTATAAGTATCTGCTATTAATTTCAATACTGCTGAAAAAGTTATAAATGAATTATATTATAAATCACATGAACTCGTTGCATTATAAATTACAACAGTTAGAAATATTATTAGCGTGATTTAGCGACCATCTTTGTTAACAAATAATTTCAAGTAATTAATTTTACAAATAATTCAGCCTGAAACTAGGTTGGAAAATAAGCTACACGCTGAAGATTAAGCTTTGCCAAGGTGTTAGAAACATCTTCTGTTAACTAGAGTTGCGATGCAAGAATTTTTAAAAATTATCATTTAAATATAAATTGGCATAAATACAATACAAAGTATATAAATTCTACATACATGAAAACTTGAGTACAGTGCAACAATATGTGAAAAAGGAATGTATTAAAAGGGAACTCAAAATCCCAGGATATGAATATAAGGGAGTTTATTTTTTTTTTTTATTTATTTTTTTTTTGTTAACTATGAAAATTCTGCTGACGCTCATAATTATTAATTTATTAATTAAATGTGTTTCAGAAATTAAATATATGCCAAAGTACATCAGGTTGTTCATATATAATATATATATTAAACAATGTAAATTTTTTATACATAGAAAATCCTTATATTTAAATATTTCATATTTTTAGAAACCTTAAAAAATGCAGTACATAACCTAAAAATATACAGCACTTTACTCATATAATACGTGTTGAACTTTAATCAAAGGAATTCTTACAGATCTTTGATTTAAGTTCTAACAACGTGAATATAAAACTGGTGCATGATATGATGCGGTTGTTTTCCTAAAAAATTCTTATTTTTTCCCAAGAATGAAGCATCAATGCTTTTGAATGCTTAAGAAATATTTTGAGGTTATTATACTTCTCAGTTACGTTTGTGAGCTCTGCTCAATCTGCATAATTTCAAGGCGGAATGTGTGAATTTCAGGCATAAGGTGAATTAGCTGTAGAAGATTCTTGTTCTTGTAAATAAACACTTACGGTTCTTTTGCGATAGATGCAATCCTGTTTAACTCAAGGCACTTTACTTTATTGGACGAGGAAATCAAACCAAAATTGTACCAGCAAGTATATAAAAATTCACCATACATCAGCTCCAAGCGTAAGTCACTAAGATAAAATTGAGGAAATAACCTTGTATTCTTTCACCGCGCAAAGCATTAGAAGCCGGAAGAGCATTTTTAGCTTTCCACACCGCATCTTCTTCGCTTTGGAAGAAAAAAAAAAATAGCGATTCAAATTAGCCAGAGAAGCTGCAAAAGCATGTTTCACCTTCCTCATTAATTATGTATTTGTGGGTACATACTTATTACAGGTTGATGGAATGTGAGAGCATTAAGGAAAAAAATATGCTCAAGGAGACAATTTGCAAAAGGAAATTTTAATAAGCGAAAGGTAATGCAAGGTTTTGTTTTTCATTAAATGGATAAAGCATTAAATTTATTGAGATTTCTGACTTTTATGTTGTTAAAAGAGAAAGAGCGGTAGACATGAATTAATACTTTTTTTTTTTTTTTTTTTTTGTTTTCTTCAGTGGTCGAATATATCTGGAAAAGAATGAACCCAAGAAGCTGATTATTGCACAAATTAATTTTGAAATTCTCCTAATATTACATTTCCTTCTGAGATATTTATCCAACAGCCAAATACCTTCTAGTTTAATTTAGTTTAGTGACGGAGGACGTGGGCACCATCCCTTTACCGTTATGGCTAATTGGTAATAACACCACGTCCACCCTTATCCAGAGACTAGTGGGACTACAGATCATACATTACAGTACTTACGATATCGTACTATATAAATAAACCATGCAATATCCTACATATGCATGATACAGTATATAATCAAACAGGATTATTAAAGCATAATGCTGGTGCGTATACAGTTAAAATGCAAAAGGTTAAAATGCAATAGTTAAAATGCAAAATACTAAGTATCAATTAAGTTACATGATTAAATAATATTAAATTATTCGTACGTAAGAACCTTCAAAAAACAATGCGCTATCCAAATACCTTCTAAATTTTCACCTGAAAGTTAAAAAAGAAGGCAATTACATACATATATGTGCTCGTTCCTCGCTGGGATTCGTCTACAGGTCTAACGATATGGCAGCCGGCTTCACTAACGAGCAAACTGATCCGGTAGACTAAATGATTTGCCTAAATACAAAACATAAATAACGTTCAAATGAATCACTTTAGAAAGCTAAATAACATATTGCATATGTAGAAAGTAGTGAAGGCAAACTTATTTTTAAATAAACAAAAACATAACGAAATAAGTTGGAAATACCGACTACTATCTATATTATAATTTCTGGTTATAAAGCAGAACGTCGACTAAAATTGGTGTAAACGTATACTACCTGCAGAGGACGGTAAATTTCGTACGTATTATAGCAATCTAAAAGTTTTTGGAAAACTGGAACTATAAAAAAAGAAATAAAAGAAAAAATAAAAGAAAAAATAAAAGAAAAAAAATCGGTTATGAAGCTACAATATTTAAGAAACAAAAAATAAACAAGAAACTTTCCTCAGTTTCAGAAGCATAATTATGAATTGCATTTTTCGCTATTTGCTCACGTTTTTACTTAAAATATGTATTTTTTTAAAAGATAATGGATAACACAGCAAAAGATGTTTATAAATATAGCTAAAAGAAATAAATCTTAATATAGGATATGTATATTCTTATCTTTAAGAAAATTTGGTACTGCTGCTTCGTTAAATTATGATGTATTTCAGACGGAATTTTTCCGTCTCCCATATACTTCATTTAATGATCCCAGACGATCAGCCATATGTTCTTGACTACTTAGATCTCCAGTACATACAGGTAGAAACTAGACCAGTTCCTCTGTATTAGCATAGGTTATTTGAGTTATTTGATATTATTGAATCTACCTATTAACCATTCGCCAATTTTGACGGATAACCCTCCAAGGAAAGACAGCCCGAGGGTCTTCAACCCTTCTTCCCTACTATCAACCTCTCTAGAGGTAGATATTCCGACAAATGCTCATTAGGATTTGGGTCTAATAGTCAGACTGAGTTTCTCTGTTTTTTATTTCTTGAAATATATAACCAGTAAAGCTCTTATTCACTACTACTGTCCTAGAAAGAACAAAACAATCGTCCATTATAATATGATGAATCATGTACTGTTATGGCAAACCGTCTGACGGTCCATTTATCATGGATTTTGTCCATAAGCATTCAGAGATTTATACACAAACATGTCAGAGTAGACTCTTAAACGTCTCACGACCAAACTGTACGCTTTTTACAGGAATTTTCTTTCAAGAATAATCATGGCTCTATGCCCATCCTCTCATTTTATCATGATGACATTGTTAAAATGCAAAATTTAAATAAATAACATTAAGCTATACTACTGTTTATTTATTTGATTTCTTCTTTATCCAGCTTAACCTAATTGCCCAGTTTAATTGAGTAAATCTTCTCCCCGTCAAATCTTCATTGCAGTGACATGTTTCCTCACAGAAGAAAATCCTATTCACTTCTAGGCTGCTTTCAAAATGATTGGAAATAAGTTATCTGAGTTTCTTTCCTTCACTCTAAAAATCTCTAAATCATGCTCATTTGCACAAGGAGCAGTAATTGGATAGTAACTTAAGATCAGCCTTCTTAGAATTAGGAATGCTTTTAAACACTCATTTATTACGCAAAAAAAAAAAAAAATAATAATAAATTATTAATCTTGAACATAAATATTCAAACTTTGGTTACATCTTAAAAACGGCAGAAGAACCTAATATAAATAAGTCTTTTCGCCCTTATTAAATTCAATACTTATGTAAAAATAAAAAGTAGGTCCTTCTTCTCTGGGGGCTTGGAATTTCGAATTTAAAACCCATGCTTTCCAATAATGATGCAACTGCTTTTAAGTTCAAAATTCTAAAATGCTTTTTCTCATTAAAGTCTCTATACTGGTTTCTCTACAAACACATGATCACATAACATCAGTATAATGTATTACAAAGTCTAGAGGTAGCCAAGTGCTCATTTTAAACTTTAAACTCTGAAATGCCGATACAAAATGTCAAGAGACACCAGAGAAAGACTATTTACACAAAATTGTCAGTTATCAACACATTTAAAATTGTATTTCAATTCATAATATTCTAGCATCATCCATTTAAATTTACATGAACATTCCAGGTTCAAGAACTAAATATTTTTAAATTCAATAATTTCTTCGGCACCAACTATGCACTGCAAAAATAAAACTTTACCAGCCAGGTGCGTAATTTTGAAACCCCTCTGCCATTCTGCGCATGGAGGTGACATCGTAGACCATGAATAAAGTAAACGTAAACACGAATTTTCATTTTCAACATATTTATTAAGATAATAAACTGGAGCTGGTCAGACTATCTACAGTATTCTCTTAAAAGATAAATAATTCATATTTTAAATGTTTATAGAAACATTAATCTACCGATCACTGACAATTTTATCTATTTAATTCATTAATAAAAATATTTACATAATCATTAAGCAGGGTTTTATAAGACACACTGGTATTTACCCAGCTATTATTAACTTAATTCACTCTTAAAACGTTATACGTTAACCTTCCTATTATGCAGTTCCTCAAAATATAATTAATTATTCTCATTATCCTCTCCTACTGTACCTTCACAAGAAAACTGCTGAATCGCACACAGATCCCTGTGAAAGATCAGTTCAAAAGGCTCACACTTAACGGAAATTTTGTGTTTCTTTTGGGTGACTGGGTATGAAATTGTAAAATTTTTACAATTTCACATCGCTTTTAAATTTTGGGCCTTCAATCATTACGACAACAAAAAAGGAAGCGACGATCTGAAACTAAAATATTTCCCTGAATTTCAGCAAAGCGATGACGGATCACAAGAGTAACGATGATTGAACCCACTGATTTTTTGTTTAAGTCCTGCCGTGGTTAAAAATGGAAGCCCAACGGTTGTTGGCGGGGTCAGGCTCAAAAGAAGGCGAACGCCTTGATCTATATTTTTTTTATTCCTTCTCCGTTTCAAAAATAAAACCAAATCAAGACTCCTTCAACATAAATAACTTCCGAAAATATTTCCGGAAAGTCATTTCATGTACTTAATTGCAAGCTAAGAAGCTAAACCTACTGCATTTTTGTTCGAAAGAAGTAATTTTTTTAAGCAATGACCCTTATTCTTTTTCAGAGAAAAGGCAAGATTGAAGCAAAAGGTTAAAAACTGTTAAACTGTTCTTTTCACACCCATGTACCCTGAAAACACATTCGCAGATTTAACTGATCACCATAAATTATTCCCTCTGGGCCTTTCCAAATGACATGAGGGAACATTTCCCAGTCGAGCTCAAATGGCAATAAAATTACTGAATCCGCCCATCTAAACCTTAGTTGGGGTCAAAACTGTTAACGCTCTTTTGGGTTTGGTTTGATTTATTGAGATTACAGCAAAGCACACAAGGGCTATCTGCCTAAGAGGAAGAATGCCTTTGTGGAGGACTGTAGAAGAGAAACTGGTTCGTATACACGTTACAAATGGGAAAAACCAAGAAAACGCCCATACAGCTAGCTCGTTCGCCTGGAATCGGACCCAGGTCATAACTACCAGTTTTCAGCAACTTTACCGCTGCTTTTGGAACAGGGAAATACTTCCTTTACTGTAATATCCCCTTTTACGTCCTACATATAAGAGGTATTGTCAGCTCCTTCTTGTGTCTTTCCCTAAATTCATAATTCGTGAGAAGGCTAAGAAATTTACAGAATTAGAAATGAAATAGCTAAGCTATTAATTTCCAAAAATCATCTACTAAACTAACCTAAGAAACTGCATTTAAAACTTATTTCATTTGCATTAACGTTTTTGGCACAACAAATTCCATAGTTTGTAGGGAAATTTTATCCACCAATTAACAATATTAACAGTTTTGGTTTCTGAAGGGTCCATCTTTACCCACTCCTCTCAATCTTAGAAAAATCAGGTATAAGATTTTTCTAAGACTTCATTTACAGTATTTTAGCTTTAAATTTGCAACAAGAATTTTTTCTAGAGAACAAAGCACTTACACAAGGGAAAGCTGTGCTATTTCCCATAGTTTAAACGTAAGCAAATATTGATTTTTTAATTAATACGTGTGGTATATGTATTTAATACAGTTTCATTGAACGTGCTTTATTATCAGTTCTATAAACTATATTTGATGTCTTTAATTCTTCTTCACAAAGCAGATAGCACATAGCTGCCAACCTTGAAATATGAAAAACTGGCGGGGGGATTTCAAGTAGGAATAATAACATATATGATATAAATATAGTTTAAATTTCTATTTACTGTAGAGTAATATCGCATAGCTAATCTTTCTTTTACCATGATATCTTTCAGCAATTAGCGGAAAAGTTATCTATTACACAAAAATGGAAACTTCCGTACAGGAATGGTGCTCAAAACAATTATATTTGTCCTTAAAAACTTAAAAACAATTATATTTGTCCTTAAAAACTTAAAAACAATTAATATTTGTCCTTAAAAACAATTAATATTTGTCCTTAAAAACTTAAAAACAATTATATTTGTCCTTAAAAACTTAAAAACAATTATATTTGTCCTTAAAAACTTAAAAACAATTATATTTGTCCTTAAAAACTTAAAAACAATTATATTTGTCCTTAAAAACTTTCATGACAACAGATGCAATCACTTCGAAAAATGTGAAAGAGCTCAGAGAAATAATAGGTAGGAATGTATGATATTGAATGATTCTTGGCAATCAAGACTAAAATCACTCGTTTTTGATTAATGGTGTTCATGTGAGTAAAAAAAATAAATAAATAAAAATAAAAAAATAACCTACTAGGCAAATGGCGGAGTCCAAATTGTCATTAATATGCCTTTTTTAAAACACTTAAGTGCCGTAGAGTGCCTCGAGTTGTTTTTTAATTATAGCTGTTGAAAGAAACGTAATGTGCTTTTGTTTTATTTAGTCTATTAACATAGAGTAGCGAAAAGGGATCAATAAAATAGTTGAATTATATTATTACTGCCAAAGCATTACGCTTTATTTTCATTATGGAATGCTTTTGTGCAGGATTTATCAAGACAAGCCAATTTTTTGGAAGTAACAAAAACACTTAGGTTTGGATGAAAATAATGGCAGGTCAAATATTATTATTTTCTATTCGTGGCACAGAACCCTTGAAATATGAATAAATGATTTAGAATGTGCTTTACTACTAAAAGAATGTAATACACTTTTTAATGCAACAATATTCAGCTCTTAATCTAAATAGATATAATCCACGCTTTAGTATAATAATATTCAGCATATAGACTAAATAAGTGGAATGCATTTAAAATGCTAGCTGAGAGTTAGCTTTAAAAGTTGTAGGGATACTCCCTTTTATCTATTAACTAAGTGTGCAGGAATATAGTGAACCACTAAGCGAATAATCGCTTAAGTCAAAGAACAGATATGTAAAACTCAAGAAGGTTTAATTACCCGTACAGACGATCCCTTTCTCAGGACGTACAACAAAGCCTCCACTTGGGCTTTAACTCAAAAACTGTAAGAACTTAACTAATGACTAACTAAAGAGATTTGCCGAAGCTAACACAATTACTAACTAGTTGCCCTCTAATATTTAATTAGCTAGCGAAGCTATCAAGGGCACATATTACGGCTGAGCGTAGTTTAGAGCAGCGGTACTCAACCTTGTGCTCGCAAACACAAGTATGCTCGCCGATCGTTTTGTATGTGCTCGCCAGCCCGATTAGGTACTATGAACAAAATATATTTTAAAAATAACAATTCATTTAATTGTTAAAATATGGTATTTCATTCTTAATTGTTAAAATATGGTAAGTATTTATAGTCATAAGAGTTATTTTGCAAGACGTTATAAAATAATTAATTGCGGGACTGATGAACATGGAAACTTATTACTTCATTTCGATGTTAGATCGGAAAGGGATCAGCAGGGTCGTATGTTAGATCAGCAGGGGAAAAGTACTTCAACAATTTTCAGAACTTCTTTCGCCAGTAAAGCAGTTTTTGCAATCTGGAAACGAAAGTTATAAAGAATTGGACGATAATAATTGGTTATCCGATCCGTATTTTCTCACGGATATAACAGCTAAACTGAACAAAGATCTCCAGGAAAAAGAAAAATCCCTTTTTAAATTGACTGGTACTGTAACTGCTTTTCAGATAATGTTAAATTTGTGGATAAATCAGATGAAAGAAACAAATTTCACCCATTTTCAGAATTTATCAAGCCATATTAGTAATTGAACAGAGCAACTGAAACAGAGAAATACTCGGAAAACTAAATACACTGAAAAATAATTTTGAACTCCGCTTCTCTGATTTCCATAAAGTTCAACCAATATTATTATTCATCTCAAACCTATTTGCCGGAATTAATATTTCAGATGTATCACATAAGATTGGAAAAATGTTAAAAAAAATGTTGATGTTTTAGAAATGTGCTCGCGATGGGACAAAATGCGCTCGCGAGAGGCCAAAGGTTGGGCACCAATGGCTTAGAGAGACAAAAGGCAAATGCGAGCTATACAGGAAATCTAATTCTCTCCCCGAAGTCAGTGGAACTTCGACTTAAATACAACTTCTTCTCTTCTGCAATTAACACGATTATAAAAACTCATTCTGCTAAGGAATTGTAAGCCGAAATTAGAAGAGATAGGGAAGTGTGACAAATTTAAAATAACTGTTATAAACTTAGGATAAACATTACTAAGTTAGTCCAGAGTAACGCTTAACACTCACAGCTAACTTTTAAGCTTATTTAACTAATAATCTAAGTAAACCGAATTTTAATTTTAGTATAATAATAATATTCATCAAAAGTATTAAAAATGGAATGTGCATTTAAAAGAAGTACTTAACAAGTTAATATATTACATAAGCTTTAATACAATCTTCGCCTTCTGATCTTATACATGCACAGTGAGAATGAGGTAAAACCTCGAAACTTTTGAAATACTAAATAACATACAGAGCAGTTGCAACATTTATTAAACACTTTTCCGGATAAACATACTTTTTCCTTAAATAAAAATTAAAGTGATGTTCAAAGCTCTAAGTTATCACATCTTCTTACAATAACATCAGACTTTTCCTATCATTCTACACAGATTTAATCATATATTTTCCGCATATAATGCAAAATTCTTGAAAATGCAGTCCGCGAAGAATTGAAAATAGAGTTCTTTAAGAAGAAGTGAGGAACGTAAAAACTTTTTGCTATTTGACTCTATTTGATAATTTTGCTCTTTAAGAAAAAGGCAAAAACGTAAATAATAAACTACATTGCATTTTCAGTTAGCAAGGCGTAAATGCAGGCAGGGATAACCAAAAAATAGTATTTATGAGTTCATTTCTATACTTATTATCATGCAGCGAAACATGAGAAATAAAAATTCAGACATCAGATTTTTTTTTCGTTGTTAAAGATTTGAATCACTTAGTACGAACTACATTTAACACAGTTGTGCTAATTAATTCTTACTTTAATTACTTCTTGCACTTGTAAGAATAAAACAATATTATAAAATATTTCTCTAGAACAATGATTTAATTTCGTAACTAAAATTTTCAGTGTTGTCAGTTTTTAAGCAATTAATCAGAAAATCATTTCTGAAACATGAAATTTAGTACAAATTAATTTAGATTTCTCCATAGAATAGAATTTTGTATGTTATGCAGTGAAAATAAACATATCTGTAAACAAATCTGCCAAATTTCCAAAATTTATTACATAGATTTTTTCATGATTATCAAAACTGTAGATAAAAAATATAACACAACAGCAGTTAGGTTTTCTTGCGTTTCATAATGGCGTTCTCACAGCCTTTATTCGTAAAGTCTTTAGTAACTATTTTTACTTCCTTGTACGAAGTAAAAAGGAAGTATTGTAATCGCGAAAAATTTCAGGCAGCATATTTCAACGAAAATGTCCATTTTGACGGCTATCGGATGCAATTTAACGATGTTTTTGCGTGATATCTGTACGTAAGGATAGAATAAAATACTCTTTTCCTTCAAAAAAAAAAAAAAAATTATAAAACTGCTTTAAAATGAATTCTGAAGAGAATTTTCCGTGGCGTCTGTACGAACGTATGTACGTACGTGCGTGCGTGCGTACGTACGTATCTCGCATAACTCAAAAACGAGTAGCCTCAGAACGTTGAAATTTTGTATATAAGACTGCTATAACATGTAGATGTGCACCTCGTATTTTGCCTGCAATCGGCCGCACCAAACGTATATAAATATATTTATATATATATCCACTCTGTTACCCGGCTTAGTGATCTCAGTTTCTTTACTCTTATATGTTTGTAAATTGTACATTTTTTGCTTTAAAATTAATTGTATTATGTTGTTTTTATCTTCCGGTTAAGGTTTTTATGCCTTTAGTAAATCTGTATGCAATATTTTTAGAATTATCAACAATTTTAAAGTTGTCTAAGTGCCGCTAAGCATTTTTTTTATGGCGGCCATTTATGTTTACATTTGAAACAGAAGACTAGTGGATTTGTTGCCAATCTAGAGAAACTTAGCTTCGGAACAACAAAGATAACGCATTCATTTATTATTGCCAATTAAATCCTGCTTAATTCTTTCTGGAATTTTTTCGAGGAAATAAGTGTTTCAGATTTACTTCGTAATTTTTAATATAGATATTTTGAGTTTTTATGTATTCTAGACTTCTCACGAAATGAGAACTGAATTAATTAAATGAGAAATACTCAATCGTCTGTGAAAAACTGTTTCTTTTTTGTTTTGTTTGCTTAATTTCTTTTATACATCATTCTAGCTTTATTATAGTATTTGAATAGAACATGTGGCAACGATTAGATAATTCTATTCTTTAAATGATATAAATTTTGTGCATTATGAGTTATAATATGAACGATATATATAAATTAACTGTTATATAATTATTGGATTATATAACAGTTAACTTAGTTTCCGCTATATAATTATTATATAAGTTAACTGTTATATAATTATTAATACTGTTAAGTGAATCTAGCGCCAGAGTATCGCTATGGTAAACAAATACTAGAGTGAATTTTAAAGAATGCATTTATTCTATTGTGGTTTATGCGCTGCCGGCGAAGTAGATTTAATTCAATCCAATAAGTTCAAATGAAATGCAAGAAAAAATGCGTATAACTTAATATTCCGTAAAAGGAAGTCATGTGGTGTACACATCAGATTTTTTAAATATAAATTTCCATTTTTTTGCTCGGATCAAAAAATCGTTCTGATAACGCCAATAATAAAGGCCATTATTTTTTCTTTTATAAACCCCTCTTTTGTGCATTAGTATATCATTACAAAGAAATTCGAAACTTCTGCCTGTAATCATGCTTTCCTTGATGAGTCGTTAAAGAGAATAGGCTTTTTTATGAGGTTTCTTGTAGGCATTGTCATTTTATCAGGATATTTTTAGCACTGCACTTTGTGAAACAGAATCATTTCTGGATAGAAGTCCATTCTGAACGTTTAACTAAGAATACTTATGACGTCACCTTTAACTAAGAATATTCCGTGTATGGGTTGTTGTAATTATGATCTATATGTATGGATATCATTCGATCTCAAACCATCATATTTCCTGTTTAACTAATTTTTGATGTTAGAACTTATGCTTTTGCTTGAAACATCCCTACCACCTTTATTCACAAAATCGAGTTGTCACAAAAGAAATGGAAAATATGTCTCCTTTTCGCAGATGTTGACTAGTTTCTCTTAGTGTGAAGTCAAAGTGTGAATTCAAAGATCAGCTCACTGAGTCTCAGTCTTTCTACTTAAAATAATTTTGCTCATGTTAAACTCTTCTTGAAGTGAAAATCTTAAGAAATTAAATTTACAATCAGAACAACCTCCAAAATTTACTGTTAATTGGATTAAGGATTAAAATTTACTGTTAATTGGTTAGCTCTCGAGATAAAAACTAGTCAATAATATCCTTTTTACGTTACCCAGTTCAATAAAATTTCCAAAACAATATATGTAAACTATTTCCAAAACCTGTCCAATTACCTTCCCCACCTTTATCTAACTTACAAACTCCGAAATAGTGAATAAAATGCAGCCATGACGGTAGATTTTCCAAAACACTTTTGCTGTTATCCGGAGGTTCATAAGCCAATTTATGTCCTAGATATACTTAAAGTACCAGGGAACAGAATCCCGTCTTCGCACTCCCATCATAGACCTGCTTGCACCCTTTTGCAATGCGGCCGCAATCAAAAATACAGACACCTACATAAGAATTTTCCCGGCGTAAATGTGCTTGTTTGCTTATGAAAATCAGTCTCTAATTTGAGAAAAAAGGCTATCTGCAAAAGGGCGTAGATTCCGGCATTCCCCACCCCCATTTTTTGTCAGACACGATATATGTTTTAACAAAATATGTAGTGTCTGCTGATGCTCGAAGTTAAAATAACTTACAGGATTTGAATTTGTTTACAGAATAAGCTTTGTCTGAATTAAGATTAATACACTGAAAAATTAGATCCAGGTAAGAGAGTGATAATATCTCTATTTCTACATTTATTTTAACGCGATTATTGTACATACATTCAAAAATCACTTATAGTTCGCATTGTATATCTGTAAACTCAAAGATTTATATCTTGATTTCTGTAAACTCAAAGATTTATATCTTGATTTCAGAGCTGACCTGTGACCTGAAAACTCTGATTTTGGTTTTCAACTCGTACATTAATTTTTCTTGGCAAGGCTAGTAACATTTTCGTGTAAAATTAATAATTCTCAATGGACAAGCGTAAGTTTAAATAAAAGTAACAACATGATTACTTTTTTTATCTTTTTAGGATGCTCTAGTGACAAAAAGAAAGGATAGAGTCTAAAGCAACATAATGGCAGGCTAACAGAACTTACCGTGTAAAGGGGAAATGATCTGTGTTGTCATAAGGTAATTGTCTAGACTATTGAAGAACTGTCCTTGGCACATAGTAGTAAGAGTTTAAAGACAAGGAAGGTTGCCAGTCACTCAATGGATAAATTAATGAGGGAAAGTTGGTACAGTACGCTTAAATTTATTCTAGATCAGCGGTTGTCAACCTTTTGACTAACGCGTATCATCTAAACAAAAACTGAAAACCCCCACACTTGAACGAAGCTCAGATCGCATACATTTATGAGTGTTTGAGAAAAAAAACTCAATCATAATATTGAGTTTTAATTTTTGAATTTAATAGTTAAACCATATGTTGCTTCTTTGCGTACCACCTATTTTGATCTTCCGGTTGAGAACCGGTTGAGAACTCCCGGTCTAGATCAGAGTTTCTTAAACTGGGGTCGCGGGATCTGCAGCAGGGGTCGTCAAAAATTTTAGCAGTTTTGATATTTTTTTAACTTATCATAAAAATTTTACAATTACCAAATAATTTTACTCAATATATCTGAAAATAGATAAAAATAAGGCAATACAGACTAATTAAAAAACGAAAACGTTTCAACGCATTCCTTTTATAATATAAACGTTCCTTTTTCTTGCTTTGAATGTGACGCTGTCATTTCGTCCGTTACTTATTTAAAATGTTCACATTATTCTATGTCTTAAAATTAGAAATAAAAGTTAATGACCTATAACTGCAATAGTATGTTTCAGTACAAGGGAAAAAATTGACAGTTTCACTCACGCGTGTGTCGGATTAGCGCAATACTTATGGGGGGGGGTCCCACAAAATTTTTTTAAATATTATGGGGTCCGGGGGGGGTCGCGAAAAAATCTCTCAGTGATAAAAGGGGGTCGCGACTGAAAAAGTTTAAGAAAGCCTGATCTAGATGATATGTGAATTGCCAGAGTATTCAGAATAGATTATTTTGTTTATTTGTTTTTATCTGTTGCGTTAACTCATTATAGGTGGTTGATATATAATTCGAAATTAAATAATAACAATATGGTATTTATACCAATAGCCTTATCATGCCTATTAATGTACACGTCATTCCTGTGCTTAAAGAGGAAAGAGACAAAAGAACAAACAATGACTCTGCGCACTACTGCCAGTGTTTTCATAAATCGTTTTTATTTTTTTAACCTCATTAAAGTATTTAACCTTGAACTCAATCATACAGACCTTGAACTTTTTTTTCCCCTAAAAGGAAAACTTTTGCACAGGGAAATGACGATCAGAGTCTACGTTATTTTATTTAATCTTATCAAGTTTTGCAAACAATTAATAGATCTGCACATCTGCTCATAACATTATCTGTTTACAGATCTGTGCAGTTATGTATTTCATTGCATTAATTTTCTAGAAACATCTACGGTAGTCATCTTTCATTGATTCGCATTTCGTTGGTTGAATTTCGTTGATTAGGGAGCTTATAAAATTGTTTCGCCTTTAGAGGGATCTTATAGAGCAAGTATTCTCCATCTTTACCAATATTTTCTACAATCTTTAGAAACGAAAATATTAAAAAATTATTGAAAATATATCAGCGCTGCGTACCGTTTATATATAGATGAAAAAGCAGTTTTTTTTCATTAGAATTTTGCCCATGAAAACTATTAGTAGCAATAAAAGCATACAAAAATGTATTAGTTACTTTAGATGTCAATACTTCTTATTCAAAAAAAAATGTCTTTAGAATTTTTAATTTGATTTGAGGAACCCCAGGTTTCCATGTCGACACCGTCTGAAGACCAGTACAGTTTGACACTATTTATACGGATTCCAGATATCCTGAATTTTGAGTTATCTCGATATTTAGATTTATCATTGTATACCAGAATTTTGCTTTGTTAATTTATTTTTGAGGTTTTAATTTTTTCTCAATTTCAATAATATAAAACGATTATATATAGTACGAGTATATACATTATTAATAAGCTATTATGTTAACTTAGATGAATATATAATACGGAAAGAGCGGCCTACGGTGCTTAGTAGTTTTTCGAATGTTCTGAACCATCACAAACGTTTTTTAGAACTCTCGAGAAATTCACTGATTAAACTACATGCAATTAATATTTAATTTTGAATTAATGCAACTGGATCTTTACGTGCTCTAATACTAAATTCTTAGTATTTACTGCGGAATAAAAATCCAATAAATATAAAGAGAGCAAATATACAAAATATTAACGGCAGAATAATAAATTTTAAAATTAAATTTAGTTTTATTTTAATTTTTCAAATTTTGCTTCCTTTCCTGTCAGTTATTCTTTCCCATTCTCCATTTTGTCTCTCGCTATCTCTGACTTTCAAGAAAATACATGTTTTAAAGCATTTATATCATTTGACTTGATTGAACACGAAATTAATTTGGCATAACTATCTCCATTTTTCTGGTTGCGTTAAAATTCCTACATTTTCACCTTATAATTATTTTAGTTTAAAAAGCTTTTCATAAGCCACTCTGAAGAAAACAAATAATTTAATGTGATGATTACCATCACGCCGTTGGATTATTTGTTACACCAAACCAAATAAATTAACTGCACATAAAAGCCAATAAAAACTAAAAATGATCTATTTGAGGTCAGTTACCATGATTAATACGCAGAGTCTGCCTGTGGAGAAACCTGTAGAAATTCATATAAATAACTGCTGCTGTTGTGACTTACCTCACTTGTGTGACAGTAACATTAGAAAAAGCCCACGGAGTTCATCGTGGCAAAGAGTTCAAGACTGCTACTGTAGTTAGCAAGAGCCAAGACCACCCTACATGTGACCGTAAGACTTTGCTCAGTTTCGCCCCCCAAATTTGGATGGGAGAATACCCCAAAGGTGGCGGGTCAGAAGGTCTCCCACCCGTCTTCCCTTACCAACAACTTCTCGAGAGGACTTTCGGATCGCCGCATATTTAGAGTGCCCCCACACCGTACAGACGCTATACATTTACAAACATCCATGCCTTCTCCGGGATTCGAACCTGGCCCTTCGGTACGGCAGTCAAAGTTATTAACCACCTTCCCAATTGGGCGGCATTATAATAGCTAAATATTACAAGAAAGGAAACTCTAAAGAGTGTAAAACAGACATCTGACGTTTATGACCCAAATTTTCTCTGTTCTTCTGTCGAAGATATAAACATCAATAGTCCATGTTGCATCGTAATTCGCCAGCTCTAAGAGATGTTGCCTTTCCACGGAATATAAAATCTTTAATTTATAACAGATTTCAGTTTTAACAGATTTCAGTTTCAAGTGAAATTTTTGCGCTGCTTAAAACCTTAAATTAATAATAACATTTGTACTCCTTTATAATTTTCAGCGTTAAGGGATCCTGATACCTTTCAATAACTCAAATTTTAGCAGTCGAACTCTTACAAACATTTCAAAACAAATCCCATGTAAAAATTCCTTTCAGAATCAAAGTTACGCTAAGAGTAGTTCTAAGCGCCTGCATTTAAGTGGGCAGGTTATAGGCTGTTGGAATATGACAAAGCACACGAGGGCTATCTAAGAAAATAGATGCCTCTGTGGAGGAATTTCCAAAGAAACCTGGCTCTTTTTCTTGTTGCGAGTGGGGAAAGTCGCGAAGATCTAACTTGGAGCCAGCCCATTAGCCTAAAATGGAACTAGAGTCGAAACTGCAGCATTCAGCGATTTTAACTTTAGAAAGACAGATAGATTGCCTATATGTGAATTTTATCAAACTCTTCTTATTAAATGCCGTGCATTTCACATAAAATTTGTCGTGCTTTTCATATTTTATACAAGTAATAAACGTTTCACAACTAACAAACGATTTAGTACAAGAGCCGTTCGTACCATGAATTTGTTCGTAAAATATTACAATGATTGCTACGCATATCATTAACAGTATTCAAGAGATTTCAGCTATAAATGGCATCTAATAACTCATAAATACTAAATCAAATAAATAACGTATTTTAAATACACTACATTATAATTAAATAAATAAAGAATTACTTCATAGTACAGTACATACCTTGGATTGTCGTCTTTGAAGCTTGCGTGAATGTGGTGAGAAAGGTACTAGTAAAGCTATGGAGATAAGAATTCAGTACAGCATTACGTGGGAAGGGGGTGTATTAGCATCAGACTTCTTCTCTGTAGGCTTATCGGTAAGTAAAGGGGCATTTATGATAAAGAGGTGTATGAGAGGTGGAAGAAGCTGACTTTTTAGATGGTCCAGTAACAAAGATTTCTGAAGTGTATTTCTTAAAAAAAAGATAATGATGTCTAAACTTGTCGGAATAGATTTTCGTTTCTATTGATCATAAATAACGTGCACAGCAGGCTTTACTTTAACAAACCTCTCGAGATTTGGATCTTGGTTAAAAAAATAAAAGTTGAAACAACCATTCGTTTATTTTTTTTTTTTTAACTTCAAACAGTTTTCATTTTTGGAAGCAGGTTTATTCATATCTGCGAGATTTCTTGGTTTGGTTTACATGATTACGGTATATTCTTGAGAGCTATCTGCCTAAGGGTGGGATGCCTTCATTGTGGATTTCCTAAGGGAAACTGTCTCGTATATGCGTTACACGTAGGGAAAATCACGAAAATGCACATGCAGCCAGCCCGTTCGCGGGATCCGAACCTCGGACCGAACTACCAGTGTTCAGAGACTTTAACCGCTCTGCCGCTGGTGGGAAGCGAGATATCTTGAAGTGGAGAGCGTCTGTAATAACATTAACAGCAATATAAAAAGAGTTATATTATAAATGCTCCTGTACTATGTTCTTTCTGAATTATCGCTAAGCCATCATAATGTTTCTTCTCTAAATTAATAAATATGACGGTACTGTAGAGATATTAGGTTTCTTAAACCAGGAAATAGGAAAAATCAGCTATGACCTTGTCGGAAGTCCAGCCGCTAATCTTCGGTTCACATCGGAATATCTATATGTGTCACATCACGACAGCATATGCATGGGAAAATCTATACTTCTATATCTTCTTCCCCATTTAAAACTCAACAAGGGAGAGGCACAAGATTCAGTCAACCATATCCAAGTGATGACGAATTATTTTCCACAACACTTTTAGTTCTTTTGCCAATACAGAAGTTCTTCGGGGCATACAAAGCGAAAATTCGACTACCTGCTCTGGTCGAACAACTTATCTTCTAACTGCTATCTGAATAAAGCTACCACTTGCACTAACAGGGAACTCACGAGGAATGCGATAATTTTTTGTAACAGTATGTCCGTTTCCTTTACACGGGTTTACTTTTTTGTCACATAACACGTAGAATAATTGCAATCAGTTACATTATGTTAACCATCTGGTCATACCGCAGAAAGCATACGAGGGCTGTCTAAGAAAATGGATGCCTCTGTGGAGGAATTTCCAGAGAACGCTGACTCTTTTTCTTGTTGCGAGTGGGGAAGATCTAACTTGCAGCCAGCCCGTTAGCCTAAAATGGAACTAGGGTCGAAACTGCAGCATTCAGCGTTTATTTTACAGTATTATTTATATTCAGCGTACACATCTGCATTTATTTTACAGTACTAAACGTTAAAATACACACAATGTACTTAATAACGCAACATATGTAACTTCTTTTATTTAGAATACATAAAAATGTTTGCTAGTTTTTTATACTACTTAAAAATATTAAGTATATAATTCCCATAATTAGAAAAATCAATAGTTATATACCTGATACGTAATTAATTTATATCAATTAGATTTACTATTAAAAATAAAATAAATATTTAAATTATTAGGAAATGTATTAATAGCTTTTAATTGCTATAAATCTCTTTTAATACGAGATTACAGATTATTAAAATTCGGAGGATGCATTAAATACCTTACGTTTTATCGAATGCCACATCACAAGGCCTCGCATGTGATAAAAGTCATATTTCTTTACCTTCTTCCCCTTTTAACGAAGCCCACCAGCGGCCGAGCGGTAAAGACGCTGAACACTGGTAGTTCGGTCCGAGGTTCGAATCCCGCGAACGGGCTGGCTGCATGGGCGTTTTCGTGGTTTTCCCCATGTGTAACGTGTATACGAGCCAGTTTTCCTTAGAAAGTCCTCCACGAAAGGCATCCCTCCCCTTAGGCAGATAGCCCTAGTGTGCTTTGCCATAATTAAATACACCACACCACACCACCCCTTTTAACGAACGGTAGGGGAGTGGCACGAGACACCGTTAACAACATCCCAGTGGTGATGAATTATCGCATACAGCATTTTTAGTTCTAAAAGTTGTTTATTAGGGATGAAAATGGTAAATCATTGCCCTCAGTTTGTTCAGTGGCAATGCGTTATAAGGCGAATAGATAATATATCCATAGTAACATTGTAGATTTGCTCTCTATCAAAACAAAAAAAAAAAAAAAAAAAAAAATTATTAAAGTTCTTAAATTCTAGTAGGACTTACAAGCGAGTTATCGCTTCGTTTGTGAAATAAAATCAGAGTTCTAATAAGGAACAAACTTACTATTAAAAACTTTAAATGGAACAAATGCACGACCTTGTGCATAGAATGCTCTGCCACTTGCAGAAATCCGATAACAGAAGTTGAACTTAAAATTTAAACGGATTCGTTGCATAAGACTACAATATAAATGAGTTAACGCTACAATGTAAATGACTATCAAAACGTCTAATCACAGATAACTACTATGGCAGAGCTGGGAGAAATAACAGTACACCTGCGAATTGCTCTAAAATATATCTGGATATATCTCATTGCCAATTCTGACTTAAATACTCTTAACTCATTTACATCCTAGTGAGGGCTAACAAAAGTGAGAAGCAATAGTGATTTCTAGACCATAAAGAAATATATTCTTTGCACAAAACGTAACGGCTGAAAAACTTCGCAAAATTCAGCTGAAGACATTTTTAAAGCTAATAAAACTTATCGGGACAAAACGCCTGTGAGTAAAATTGAAAAGTTTCAAATCTGCATAATTCAAAAGTAAAAATTGTTTTTATGATTTTCGAACACTTTTATGTTATTTCATTTGAATATTCTATCAGTTGGGATGCGCAGAGAATTATGCTTAGTATTTTTGAAATTACTATGAATTTTTAAACAAGTTTAATAACATTTTATAATGCTCTTTTTTTATAAAAGCTGAAGGACATTTAAATTTGTTTTTTATTAAGTTAGGGCACGGATGAAGGAACTTTGAGCTTTGACCTACGATCCCTTCCTTGACTTCAATGTGGTAGCTGATACAGTAATTGATACATAGATGTAATAGAATGTTCTTGATGTATGAGACAACGGAAGGTCATAGCTCTTTTATGGACGCAAATGTTGTTTACGCCGCTCTTAAGCGTTTATTAAATAACACTGAGTACGTGGTTTAGTGGTAGTTGTTCTTGAAGACCAGAAAGCTGTTGTTCTTGAGAATTTAAACAAAAGTAGTTCTGTATGATTATTAAGGAATTACGAATTATATTAGAAATAACTCCGACAATTTAATGATACATTTCATATTGAAAAACAAATTTAAATTGCGCATGTTCATGCTTAATGAAAACAATGACATATCCTTTCAATCCACTGCCGGATTAAACTTTTAGTGTGCGCTAGACAGAATTTAAATCGAGGTTGCATTTATATAAGTGTCCTAATGAAATTTGAAAGATCATAAATTTTTTATTACTTATTGAGCATGCAAACTTTAGTATACGATAAGTGTTGTAAAATTATGTAGATTCTGCGGTAACGAAAAATACTTAAATATGTAAATAATTATAACCATCAATCAGCCTTTAAAACATTTTACGTTTTCGTTTTTAGATTTTCGTTTTAAAAAATTATCAATAATTGTAAATAATTTTAAGACAAAGATTTCTGTTGAACTTCTGTTGAAGTCATAGATAAGTAACTTCTTCATAACATTTATGTATTAGGAAAATAAAATTCAATGTCGTTATTCTTTATGAAGTGGTACGTATTATTCAGACTTCACAAATTTTACTCTTGCGCCATTAGATATTTAACTGTTTCAGCTCACTTCTTGCGGTAGAATCCACAGTTAGAAAACCAATAAATTTAGCATATATGTACAGTGTGCACAATTAAAGTAATCACGTAGATACAGATCATCCACATTACACACCGGTGCACCGAATCCGATTTAGTACTTTACTATTTTACTGTTATTTAGTTTTTTATTTTAACATTTGTTTGCATTACTTAAAATAATAACAAAAATTTTATAATATTAAAGATTCATTTAAAATAACTTTTAAATTCATTATTATTTACGCGTCTTGTTGGTTTCCTCTGAATTATTGGGAAGTTCCGAATAATATAGCAAAAAAAAAAAAAAAAAATAATAATAATTTAATTTATATTCAATTTATACTCCTTCATTCATTTATAATAAGTGAATAATGCTTTAAAACAATACACAATATTATCTTGCAGGAAGAACTTAAACCTTACGTTGCTTAATTACTTCAGAAACATGTACTTTATTTGAATTAAACCATTTATTTGAATAATCAACCAATGACGTCAATCTACTTGATTTCATCTTTCCTGTTAATCACTTCTCTATCTACTCTAGCTTGTGCTGCATAAAGCCTTTTTAAAAGTCTTATTATTTCCAAGATCACGACCTCATTGTTTTAATTTGTTTACATAATTTAGAGATTCGGTTCAGTAAATAGTGTGGGATTTTTCATCTTTTTTCTTCAAAAGAATTTCTTTCTTTGCACAAAGAGAAAGCAAATATTGTAGGAAAGTATTTCTCAGAGTCGGTCGTGAAGCTTCATATGCACTGTTAACTTGAAAATAAACATGTTCAGTTGAAGTAACGTTAAAAACAGAAATGTTTTTGGCACTTCTTGAGTATTCATTTCTGATACATCACCAGCTAGTAGACAGGAAACAAAGTTTCTGTTCTTAAACTAACATAGATAGTTTAAGAATGTAATAAATAATTTGAAGTATTTATATGCTCACTCTGAAGTAAGCCCATACCGTTATTTACATCACGCTGAAAAAGAACAAAATTAACGATTCTTAGATTGTTATATACTATTTTCTTCACAAAATATTTTTTTTTTTTCATTTTGCATAAATCTTCTATTCTTTGTTGAGCATTCTGTCATATAGCTACTAAGTTTTCTAACAGCTGGTTTGTAGTATTTTTGTCGACAAATTTTGTAATATACGCACAGCAGAATGCAAAAGTTTGGCAACATCAATGTAGGTGGAGTCAATAGGGATGCTTACCTGATCTCCTATTGGCCATTTTCAAGCAGTTGTCCTAGAAATATAAAGTTCACTTATAGGCGTTTGCTGAAATCCAATAGATAAGTGGATTCTGCCAAAGAAAAGAAGTCAAGTAAAGCTGTATTGTTACACTGAGAAATGACTAACCTAAAGTATTGTTCTTTGTTACGTTTCATATATTATAGTAAGTTTCTTCAATTTACGTTGGTTTGCAGTAATAAAACCATATTTGGTTAATGTTTCTATGCTTTCTTCAAACTTAACAATTCCAAGTCAGGTACAAACATCTTTTTAAAAATTAAAATTAAAATTTAATTCTCAAAAGTTAGCAACTGCCTTAGGAGAAGTGATAGTTATGATCGCGCACTATCATAATAGCAGAGAATTTTCTTTCAATGTTTTCGTTTTAAATTTCTTTGCATATTTTAGGAAATAATTGAATAACTCCTCGTTTATTTTTTCATACTAAAGGTAAACAGTCATGTGTGTTTCCCCATTCTAAAGGAGTCGATTATGAACAGACCTCTGATCCTGATAACATTGCCATAATTTTGGCTCAAAGGAAAACTGGTACTTATTCCCGTCATACATGGGAAAAAGCGATGCAAACGACCCATGTAGCCATCCTGTTTCCCAGGAATCGAACCTAGGTAAAATTACCAATGTTCAGTGACCGCTCGGCCGGTGGTCTGCCGGATCGACATTGTATATCTATGTTTCATTCATAGTTTCTCAAATAAAACACTGTTAAAACCACTGTCAGATGTGATTCTAAAATTACCATATAATATATTTTCTTTCCTGCGCCTCCATTTTAATTTGGATATTTACCAGACAGATTTTCTTCATCATAGTATTTTATTTACTTAAAGATGATTCAGCTCTCCTACCGGAAATACATTAGTTCTCTGATACATGCTTATTAAAATCATTTATCTGTCTGACATCATAATTTACATAATGAATTTTTTAAAAAAAAAGAAAAATTTAAAAACGTCATTTTTCAGTGCTATTCTTCTACACTAAACTCAAAAAAACCTAAGAAGAGATTTCAGAACTTTTCTATTATTCCTTTTCCTAGCAACGCTATCAGTCTACCGTCATTCAGTACAGGAGGATCACACATCATTTTACCATATTCTACAAAGAGCAGAATATGTTGCTTATCATCATTATTTAAACAAGAATATTTTACCATTCTTTATTTGAAATAAGTTATTATTTAAAAAGACAGCTAACCAGGAATATACTATATGTATGCATGTGATAATTTGAAAAGTAACCAATTTTTATGTTTGTTAATTACGATAAAACGAGTTATACCTTTTCTTACAAAGGACGTTACAACTTAATCACTCCGGGTTACATATTGAGCAAAAGTGGCTGACGCTAGTCCGAAGCAAAAGGTATGAGTAAAATGTTCTAGGTATTTTTCTGTCCTCCTTTCCACTTTTAAGGAGTACAATATCAGTCGCTTCCTATGGTCTACTTTGGTAAAATTTCTTGGTAAATAAACGGCTAAACAACGTATAGGCTTTTGACTTCGCTATATTATTCCCGACGACACTTAACACAAAATCATACCCTAAAGAGAAAATAAAGTGTTTACTTTAAAGTTTCATTTTGTTTATTTATTATATAAGTTTATGAAGCTTTATACGTAAATGTTAAAAAAAGATGGTAAGCAGATTTGCAACTACTGAGTGAAAAGTTTTAAAACTGTCTTTTCCCGATATTATATGCGACTACCCTGTACTGGGTTGTATGATAGTTGTACATTCATGTGTCGGAATTTGCAGGTGAACCGCCATGATATTTCATCGCTATAGATAATGTTAAAGATAATGTCTTAGGCAATGTATAGTAGTGATGTTACTGAATTTTCACTTACTTTAAGTAATCGGCAATGAAATATTTGTTCGGCACGTACACGGTAGTGAAGTACTTAGCCGAACTTCGTTATTTCAGTACAAGAAGAATTTCAAAGACAATTAGTATACGCGAGTGATTGAATCAGGGAAGATTATATATGACATCACTGCCAGTCCATGAGCAGACAGCGAACGGTAACTACTATGCAAACGCCATGAAAAATCCACTTGCATGGAGCCATGAAAAAATAGAGACCCAATTTGCTCAAGAAACAATGGGTCTTCGCTTCCAAGACAATGCCCAACCACATGGTACTATTATGGCCTTAGCTGCACCGCTGAAACAAATGGAACAAGAGTAGAATAACCTTCATTAAGCCATAATTTAGCCCTGGCAATTTTTAGCCCTCTCGAAAGTGAAAAGCTGACTGGCTGAAAAGAGATTTTCTTCCGAAAGTAGAAGTGAAAAATCTCACAACTGCCCTGTTAAAAGAGATGTCACATAGGAATATATTCCATGCTTTTGAATCGTTTGTGAAAGGAAAAAACACTGTATTTCATAATGAAGGTATCTATTTTGAATTAAATCTAGGCTCTTATAGTCATCTGATTCTGTTTAAAAAGTATGTCTTAAAAACCTTCCAGTCAACTTGTGTACGTAAAGAAATCTTACAACTAAACAGTTAGAAACAAAAGGTAACTCAAGAGCATTGGCTCTTATTCAGGACTGTGATGTAGTTAAGAAAAATACATTATTCAAAATGCATGAGATTATTATTTTGGAGCTGTATACCATATAAATATTGCGTTAATGATGCAGTTCACAAGGATCATTATTCTATTTCCTTTTAATTCGCCATCGCATTAGGTGCTGTCATGATATAAAAACCTAACTCTCTTCTATGACGCAATAATACGTTGCGGATATTCTAGAAAAGTACGTGTTTACTTCAAGCCAGATTTATGTGCAGTTATTCTTCTACGTATGAAGCTAGTGTATTTTTATTTCACATCTGCCGTAAATGTGTGTAAGAAATAATCTTAGAAGGAGCTATTCTATTATCTACAATGTAAAGATTTATTTTAAAAAATTAATGTAAAGTGGAGAGAGAGGATATTTCGAATTTGATTTAAGAATTTTCTTGCTTATTCAAGGTTAAAATGCTTAGTATCTCGGAATACAAACAATTCTTAGAGTAATTCGTTGCTCAAAATTCTGAGTAAAATTGTTTTCATAGCTTCAAAAACTTAATCCTTAACGAAATATACATATAATTGATTGTACTTTGTTTATAAGCACAGATTTGACATCTTACTTAAATGCAGAATGTCTCCCATGTAGTAAGATGGCAGTGGTAATTTGTAAACGAGATAACAACAAACCAAGTTTACCAAATATCAGGCAAATCCTTTACTCTTCAACATGATTGTTAATCTTATATTCATGCATTATTTAGTACAACTGATTCCCAAAAGAAAGAGGCAATTACATAATGCAAATTTGTCCCACTATCAAAAATCTTGCTACTACGAACAAAAACAATAGATAAACATTTAATTTTGTTTTCTGTGAGTGTTAGATACGTTATTCTTGAAGCCTAATCAACTAAAAGAGCAGATTCTACCAAGAAAACAAAATCAAATTTGAAAGTTTTCAGACATTATATTAACGCCCATAGGGACTTTGTTTTATTTACAGACACATACGCGTTTTGAGCGCATCTGGGCTAAAGCCAGTTTGGGTTGAAAATATCTAAAAACGGCATATCTTTAAAATTTCCAATAGACAGTTTCACGCGCTAGTGATAAAATTTATTTCTGCACAGTGTTAACTCTACTGCTCATTTTGAAGTCGTGAGTTTTCTAATAAAAAATTCGTTAAAATTTTACAAAATATGAAATAGACAAAAGCCAAATTCTAAATTCTGAATTCGGTTTCCCAGGTGCTCATATTCGGGTGGAAGGCTACGCTATTCAAAATTTGATGGCTGTAGGTACCGTTGTCTCTTCATAATGCGAGAAACATTCATACGTTCATGCAGATTCTTTATTATTTAATTCCTTTAAATATAATACAGGGCGATAATGTTTGGTGGCAACAGTTTGAAAAGGGATGCAGACTTTTATAGTGATTCAAAGCAAAATCCCGTTTTGAGACTCATAGTCCTTCTTGGCTAACGCCATTTGGCCTAATAACGAAAGAACCTAAATTTACAGTATGCTTTTTATTTAGCACACGTACCCTGTTTATGAGGTTAATCATTTTTATTAGTATTTTACATTCATACTATTTTTACCGCATGAATATCATAGTACATCATATGCTCTAGATTAGGGGTTCTCAACTGTGGAATAATCTTATAGTTCCAGTAGGAAAATGTGGTCAGCCTTTTACTCACCTGTTAATTAGCTTTATTTTATGAATATAAAAGTTACTTTTATTCAAATTTCGTTTTTATACCAATATTTCCTATAATGTTTTCTTATTTAATTTTATAAACTATATTCAAAAGTAATCTAATCTTAAATAAATTTCGCGGTTGGATACTGGAGGGGGAATAACAGTCTAGTAAAGAAAATAGTGAAAAAGGTGCATGGAGCAAAAAGGATTGAGAAATACTGCTCTGAATATTATATGTATTACTAACATTTGAAAGCAAAATTAGAAAACAGTTTTATCATATTTTATGGCAATAAGCAATCAAATCGGTCTTTATATACATTCGTTTTAAAAAATTACTCTTATTTTATTTTTTACAAATATTCTTAGATTACGCATTAATAAAATCCGCATATAGATGGAGACGTACAGTTTAAGCTAGCTTTATTTAGGGGTCAAATGTGATCGATGCATTAAAAAAAACATTTATAGTATACTATACAAGTTAAAATATTTTCCAGAGGCTTATCTCTGATGAATATTTTGTATTCGTAGTGCATTTGAACGTTGATTGACCTTTCATGAAAGCCGCAGAGTAAAAATTAAAAATCCTCTCTCATTTGATCACCCGTTAAAAAAAGACCTTCAGCTTCATAGTTTCTTCTTCAGCTACTTCATCCACATTTATAGTATTTCACATTTCATTTTTATAATTATAAATATTATTTTTCGTTACAAGTAAGCAGCAAACTTCATCCATAGTTTGTCCATTACTAATTATATTAGTTTCATCCTAATCATCCAGTTTTCGTTTCCACGGGGTCTTAACTTTCTTTAAAAGATTCAAAATGGCTTCAGCAATTATTTAATCTTTATTATGGATTAATTCCGTAGTGATTCTGTTTTACAACATATGTGAATGATATAAAGAATCCAAAACATCTATCTCATTAGAAAACACTTCACCAAATCCTTACTCCTAAGACAAAGTTCTAAGTGTGCTTTGTCAAAGTGAATAACCTAGCCTGTCATTTATGTTCCGTTTCACTAACTGATGGCCTAAACCAGCGGTTCTCAGCCTTTTGATTAACGCGTACCACCTAAACAAAAACTGTAAAACTTTAAAACCACCACTACATTTTACAATAGAAATAATACAATTACAATAGATTATTTTTCAATTTCTCAATAGAAATACTTAAAAAAATATATTTTACAATTTGCCTAATCTATTGGCTATTTGTATTAAATCTGTACAAATAAAACAATTTAGATTAAAAATGGATTACCATTTTAATTATCAAAATTTAAGTTATAATAATTTAATTCTAAAACTTGGTCTGAAATTTGGGCCTGTTTAAGAGAGATAAATTTCTTTATATCTGGCGTTATTTCATTTAGTTTTATTAACCTTAAATTAGGATCCACTTTAATTTTCTTTTTTATTTATTTTAAAAATATAACATGAAAGAAAATTCTTGTTCACACTAATAGGTTGTGCAAAAGGCAATAAAACTTTAATAATTTTACTTGAAATGCCTTTAATTTTTTCTTTTTGTTCAGCCAAAAGTTAACAAATTTGTTATTTTTGAAATCTCGAGTTCAATCACAGAAAGTTCCTATCAATTCTTCCTGTTCTTCACGAGATAAAATTTCAGGTACATTTGAACAAAATGGATTTTTAATCCAATTTTCATTTTCATAATCTTCGGGAAAATATATTTTGAAATAATTTATTATCTATCAATAAAAATCAATAATTTTTAATATCGAATGCTAATTCTTTTTTTATTTTTAAATTGTTTTCGATTAGGAAACTTTCTAAACATGGTAAAAAGCTTAAAATATTATTATTAATTCTTAAAATATTATTATTTATACTAGTTCAAGTGTTTTTATCATTGCACGTATTTCATCACTATTATTAAACAAATTAACACTTAATTTGTTTAATCGTAAATAGTCCTTCTTGGCCTCGTAATCCTTAATTTAATTCATTTCACTTTAAAAAAATATCAGCTAAATATGCTAAATTCGCTAACCATAATTTACTAAATAAACAATTTTGCAATTCAAGATTTTGAATCACAGAGAAAAATTTGAACTTCTAATCGAAGTTCAAAAACGCAATTTAAAATTGCCTCCGGATAACCACCATACTTCGAAATGTAACAAAAAGCGTTTCATGTTCACTACCCATCTCTTGGCATAAAATCGTAAATATTCTTGAATTTTACGAATCGGCTTTTAATAAAATCAATAATATTCTTGAATTTAAAGCCCGGCTTTTAATAAAATCAATAATTTTGACACCTTGATTTAAAATGATTCTTAGGCTTTCGGGGATTTTTTTGGCTACTAAAGCTTCACGTGAATGGAAACATTAAGTAAATTTAGTTTCAGGTGAGACTTTCTTTATTTGAAAAATGTTTCTCTGTTAAAGTTCTTTTATGACAAATTTTATTATGTCTATGGCTAAATATTTATGAAAGTAAAAACGGATTCTTTTGCTAAAGTCTATTAGCGGCTATTCACTTAGAACAAAGCTCAGAACACATAAATTTATGAGTGGTAGAGAAAAACTTAAACCGGAAGTTGGGGTATTTAATTTCTAATTTATTAGATAAAATTACTTTGTTTCGTTGCCTACCATCTATTTTTCTCTTGCGTATCACCAGTGGTACGCGTACCACCGGTTGAGAATCGCTGGCCTAGACAAACATCTTACCAGTGAATATTCCAAATATCCAGCACTAATATGATTTTTGCCACATCTTCTCACTAACACGTCTTCTCTACAGCTATTTCATAAATTTAATTCGATGCTTCTTAATTAGCATATTTCCCTCATTCATTTATATTCGGCGCGTAGAATACAACTGGCAATTTACTTCCTTTAAAAGGATAAGTTGTTACACACCAGCGCATTATTTGTTTATTTTAAAAAGTCGGTTCTCTCTGGATGATATAATCATATACTTCTCAAGCGCAGTCTTCTCTGAAGAGCGCGGTCAATTTGTTTTGTTCACTTACCATGACTGGCGGGAAATAAAAATTTCTATTTTATGCTTTCTTTTTTCTTACTGTAGTAAATTTTTATACTGTCCTTATCTTATAAGCAGTATAGCAGTGTGGGACTACAAAGCAATCTAAGAGCCATGGAATGAAAAGCAATCATGAGCAGGCGCAGCCCTGGAAATTAAAAGTGAAGAGATGACTTCACTTTTAATTCACTATGAATTGTCTCTCTACGTTACCTTTTAGCGCTTCGCTAGCTCATGCTTGTTGTCCAGGTCAAGCCCCTAGAATAATTTTACTCAGAGCCTCACAGATGTTAATTGATTGAATGGCTTCCTATTTAATAGACGTGAATCTCTGTACTCATTCCTAAACGTCAGAACCAGCAGTTATACCTTGCAGGCCCAGCTGTAAAGATAATTTTGATAATGAGATTTTTCTGGGGTTAAGATGCTGATTCTACCCAGCTGGATGGGTGCCCATACCGGTGAAAAAGTGAAAATATAGCCCCACGAAACACACATTTTGACAAGCATTCGTCTAGAGTTTTTATAATTGAAATAAAAGTAGCTATAACTTTTCATAAAAGCAATGATTAACCTTTATTTTTATAAAAATTGAGGCATATTTTTCATGTACGTTGCATTAGACATTTTTTGTTAGTTTAAAAATGAAATTCAATTTGGAGAGTCTGCTGCACTGTCTGGATGACTTAGCGCTACTCGTTTTCCAGTTTCGATCGTTTGCAATAAATAATTTTTTCATCAAGCAGTGAAAGATTTTCAAATGACGGACAAAATCTTGATATTACGATATGGTATTTACGAATTATTCACTCTACTCGATTCAAAATTACGATTAAAAATTTTTAACTAAACTAATCATAAAAAGTAATTTTTTGCAATCAAAGCTTGAATTTATGACCCAAAATAAGTCTTCTGACTGAATCGTTTCTTATGGAACAATTATTTCTGGAAACAAAAATAAATGAAATAAAATATCTGTTTTTCTATTTGTCAGCTATGATCCTCTCATTTAATTTCAAGCAGTTTTATAAAATTGTCAGTAATTTGTAATCGCTTTTTACATATAGAATAAAAGTCACTGGTTACGTTTGAAATTTTTGTAAACTCATTTCTCAAAAAACTTTTCGCAATTGATAGAAACAAAAAGTTTAATTACTTTCACCTTAAAATTACTCTAACTCGAAATGACTTTCCAGCAAATAACTGTTATTTGTATTTTCTGAAAGAATAGTCCAGTATCATTATCGTGGGTTAAATTTCTATTGACAGGAAATGTCCGTTATACGTTGTTTTGAATAAACACCTAAAATAACAATTTCTGAAGGAAAGCAATTTCAAATATAATATTTATTTCTCTGTGCTTTGCATCCTAACAATAATCAACACAGTTACTTTTCTTTCTTAAACAAAACGAATTAAAAACTGAATAAGAGTATATACCTGCTATGAAGGAATCAAATATATACGTGTATGTGCAACAGAAACTATAAATGTAAGTCGAAATCCTCATAATCTATTCCTGTTAACACATCCTATTTTAAACTATGTTTATTGTAGTATGATTTAATCCTAGTTATATTTCTGTAAATTTTGATGCATTACTTCAAATTAATGTATGAGGTATTTTTCCCTCCTTTCCGCGTGCCTTCTTGGTGAAACTGGAAGCACCCTGTACGCGTATTCAGGAGGTCCAGAGTTGGAATCCAGGCAAAGGCGTAGTACATTTTTCATGTTCTAACATCAATAAGTTGCAAATGGATTGCTGTTAAATAATGGTGTTAATTTTTTTTAAATAGGGCTCAGAGTGAAGAGAAAGATTGATTGGAAGGGCTCAGAGTGAAGAGAAAGATTGATTGGACGGGCTCAGAGTGAAGAGAAAGATTGATTGGAAGGGCTCGGAGTGAAGCTTGCTGGATATCAGTCTATACTTAAATGACATATTAAATATTTTTCCATATAGTAATTATACAGGGACGGTAAATTTTCATCCATTTGAAAATACATATTAATTAGGTTTTAAAGCGGAATCGGTCCAGTATAATAGTTTGTCTTAGAACACAGTATTTCCAGTTACTGCACTCTACTGTAGTCTGTTACTTTAGAATAGGTATTGCAAGGTATTTTCTTCCCCCGCAAACCATGACTCATAACCACAGCACCGATTGCTGTCAAAAATCCTCTGATTTATTAAAAAAAACCTAATTTTCTCTTAAAGGCCGTTTCCACTGGAGGTTATCTGAGCTAACGGAGTCAGTTCCATGTGCCAACTAGTTCCGTTATGCCTGCAGTTCAGATTTTCAACTTATTGCCCTATGGGAAAAACTGGTTTAGGAGATGGATCGGCTACGTCAGTAACTCAGATAAACCCCAGTGGCAACGGATCTTTACAGTGATGACGACACACGCTACGACCGCGAAACAGGGAAGGATCAATACGACCTTAGAGTGTTTACTAGACGACTATAACAAAGTGTCTATAATGTGCTTGTTACAGAACATGTTATAGCGCTTACAGGCTTACAAAGAAGTGTTTCTTCAACTTAAAAGCGCAGCACAAAGGCAATATCATAGCTGTCTAAACGCATTACAAGAGTGATACACTGCTTCAAACTTTTGTTAATGCTGTCATGTGATCGTCACGACTGCATTACAACAAACATATCACTGAATAGTTTATCGCAAAATACGTATATTCACACTGAAATTCAGCGTTGCTTTCCTAAATATATATGTATCGGGTGTCTAGCAAAGGAAGTCCTGATTCCAAAATTCAAAATATCAAACAAATTATCTATAGAGGAATACAGGAAGCGGCAGAGACTGGTTTGAAGCATTCCAGCGCGCAGAAAATGCTGAGAAACAGCCTAGATGTGTTTCAATTAAAATTGCAAAAATACGAGGCGCCAGTGTACAGCATCATCTGTTGGCAGCTTTTGTAACTATTATTTCAAAACTTCTATATAACAATATTATGCCACTTTGTAACAGATCTGAGCATAGCGACTTTACTTTTATGGATTAACCTGAAATTACGCTTTAAATTCTTTTTGTCAAACATTACGGAAGTATATTCTGCAGGCGAACTACGATCCAAAAACCCTTTACTTTAGTCTTAACAACATCTTCTCTTATATGTCGTCACGTGGGAAAAGATCATTAACAAAATTCCGTATCATGCTATTACCTTAGAATTAAGAAACCGCAAATACACAAAAACATGATTTTTTAACAGAATCAACACAAATCAAATGAGCAGGCTTTTCGATTCGGTTTGGGTTCACTTTTTTCGAGATACCCAGCAGCTTTTCTGTTTTCATGATGCTAAACCTTACTCTCAAAAAAGTATCATCTCTGAATTTTCCCATTTATAACAGCCATTTAGTAACGAAGTACTAAATGTTACTTTTAAGTAACGAATTACTCACTAGCCTCCTAAAAGACTAGTCAATTGAAAAGCTCGAATGACAATTGTCAACTGAAAAGCTCGAATGACAATTGTCGATTGAAAAGCTCGATGGCATCATCTGTGAATACATTCCCACTTCCAATGGCATCACTATAAGCCGTCCAGAAAATGGCTTTGATTTACAACTCACGATCAGACTTCGCAAGTTATTTTAATGCGGCAAGCACGCTTTCGAGAACTATGAAAAAGAATTCATAAACCAGCACACGTAATGAAAAAGCAACAGGTAATAATTATTCAATATATCATCTTTTAGTCATTTTCAATGCCCTTCACATTGTTTTACCATTTGAACTAGCCATGCTACAGTTGTCAGCATTCTCAGCTTTTCATTTCATCTTCCGGTTTCTTGGTAAATAAGAGAATTTCCTGATTTTTAAGATTTTAGCCTTTATTAGCGAAACTGTTTCCCAGCAATAAATGAAGCTTTATTGCAGAGATTTCATTTCTCCACTTTTAATGATTTTCGGAATAATTTTTCTTAATTTTATCTGAATTGCCTTAATCTACTGTAGACATGTGCAGAATTTTTATGAAGATTCAGCCAATGTTTAATCAGTTAGTATGGGCATTTAGTTTTTCTTCCCATTAATACATAATACATTATTAAATTTATTCACAATGTAGTATATACCTCTTAATAATTTTATTTTCGTTGCATTTGAAATTACTTTGATAAATAAGTTTTTTTCTTTATTCAGGAATTTTTCGGTGTAACACTGCAAGAAAATTTTAAAAATTTAACTTTTCAAAGAACATAACATTTAGAATGTCTAATTAAATATTAATGTACTTTATGTTAATATCGTTTATAAATAATTCAGTAACCGAAATCCTGCATCATAAATAGAATTTAAGTTAGTCTGGAGCCTTGAAATGGCGTAACCGCACAGGGAAAACTCCCGATTTTCGCCTCAGAACTTCTTGGGTTTCAATATTTAGAGATCGTCACCTAAGACCTGTCTTGGGCTTGCTTGATTTAACAATTATGTACCGATTCGTATTCATACAAGTTTATTTATAATAAAGAAAAATAAAGTTGCATTCACTCAGTATTTAGCACTTTACTACATATTTACATTAACTCAGTACATAACACTGTTTCATACTAACATGCACTGAATACAGAAATTTAATTCATTCTGACTAAAAACGCCTTAATATTTATTAATTTCTTGAATAATTTAAAGAGCAAAACGCCTAATAATATTTAAAACCGTTGCACACAGAAACTTTATGTAAGTTATGACATAATCCAGTCACCGCAAATTAATACCAGATAATTAATAACTGTTTTGAGTTATTATTAATGATTATATACTTATTATTCAATACAGTTTCCGACATCTGTGAAAAAACAACACGGAATAAAAATCATAGCTTTTCCTCCTTCCTAACAAGGATACAACCACCGGAAATGCTTTTTCTTTCCACTCTTTTGGTGGTTAGCAATTATTTATTCAATCTAGTTTAGCGAGAAACTGTAGTATTTTTTCTTCTAGGTTACGTAGGAAAAGATTATTTCTTCGATTAACGACAGTTTCTGCTTGCTTTTGAATATGCGTTATTCCTTTTTTATTTATAATTACACATTATTTTAATTATAATGTTATTGGAATGGTATATTAACAAAAAGGCATTATTTTTCTAAGTAAAGACTTTAGACTAAATAAAATTAAATTAATTGAAAAATTAACCCTTTCCCCTCCATATTTTCTTCACTTTCAGAATGTTGGAATTTCAAAGAATTATCTTAAAACAGGTCGTGAATATTTTAGAGATATTTTTTATGGATATCAACATATCACTGGTATCTCTCCTTAACGACAAGTATGCGCGTCTTTTTTCTATTCTGCTTTTACTTAAAAGCCTTTTTGCTTGTTTTTCAGCACTTTACACTACGTCAAAACTAAAGAAGGAAGAAATAAATACTTTATGCAATGTACATAAATAAAAACTGAAAATACAATTTTATTTAGAAGGTCAAAACCTTAAGCAAGTTCCTTTTCAAAATAATGATTTTGCGGATTCAAGATGCTGCTGACAATATAATACATGGTTATGTTGCATTAAAATTGAAGTTTTATGTGTAAACAAAATACTTTTATAAACAATAAAATATTTTTCCATTCATATAAATTTAATGATTATCAATACCTTAACTAAGCATCTAACTTCTGTCCATGAATGGACAAAGAAATCCGCTATTAAATGTCTTCCAATATTTTTGAACAAACTACTGTCACAACCCTAACAAACAAATGTTTCGTAAACTTAATCCTTGACCGAAACCATAACTAGAAACCCAAGGATATGTTATCGAGGAAGTGTGGGGGCCAATGGGCCCTTCATGGCCGTGCATCTTCTAGTAAACGAATCAGTCAGAAACTTCCGCTCAGTCGTTCACCTCTGTGCGGCCCCCTACTGTTCCTAATACTTCCAACTGCAATGAAAAGAAGAATGATGACCCTCATTTTTTATATTTCGAAGGAATAAAGCCTTAGGGTCAACTTCACTAAGAGAAACTTCCATAAGTATTTGTGTTCCACAAACACGTAAGGAACATTTTCCTTGTTGCAAGCTAATTTTTCCTGCGTGGGAAAAAGAATAAGACCTTTTTGTGTTTTGATCCGACACCTTAAACCAAGAACTTCTTTTTCTCTAGTACAGACAAGAGAAAAAAAAAAGCATTTAAAGTAAAAGGCTTTTATCAATAATTATTCAATTTATGGGAACTAGGAGGAATTTGAATAATCGATTTTCATGAAAAAAATTATATTATTTCAAAAAATTATATTTCAAGTAATTTATTTTTCTTGTGATTACATTATTTAATTTAAGGATAAAGGAATTTACTCTGATACTGAATGAATACTTTATTTCAACATTATTTTAAGCAAAAAAGGCACAGAAAATGAGCTGAATATCCTTAACAAATATTAGGATCACTGATTTTTTTCACATGATGATCCAGGTTATCCTGTAGGATTTTATGTTAATTCTAGTTATATTAATTTAAATACCAGAAGTTCGTCTATAGACAAGTAGTGCCTACTATTATTTTTCGACTTAAATAAAATTTTATTTTAAACCTTCTTAAGGCTTTTCATTGCTTCAGAATAAAGTGATAACTAGCTTTCGGTCTAGTAGGGTCTGCAGGGCATTAGCAAAAGCTTAGAAATAGAAATAACAGGACCCCATAAAGTCTTAGTCGTAGTCGACCCTACAAAGTTCTAAACCCTCTGTAGTCAATACAATTTTTCCAATCTTCTGAAAGCAATTTCAGGCCCTTTTCATAGCAGAGTTTCAAATGGCTATGAATTCTTTCCTGAGCACCGATTATGATGTGATCGTTAGTCACAAACTGCGTACTTTCCAAATGGATTTTAAGCCCGGGCTTGGGACTGAGATAGTTAGCCAACGTTTCATTGACGGTCATCGTGGATTTACAAAATGCATTTCATTTACCTACTATAAACCGCCGCAAGAGAGGTTAGGTTAGGTTATTTAATTACAGTAAAGCCTCGAGGGCTATCTGCCTACGGGGAGGGATGCCTTCGTGGAGGACTTTCTAAGGGAAACTGGCTAGTATACACGTTACACATGAAGAAAACCAAGAAAACACTCATGCAGCCAGCTCGTTTGCGGGATTCGAACCTCGGACCGAACTACCAGTGTTCAGCGACTTTACCGCTCGGCCGCTGGTGGGCCCGCGGCAAGAGAAACCTGCCGGTCTGCATGCGTATCACATTGTTCTCGTCTGTCAACGTGCTTGGAATCTACCAAGAATATACTTTTCCATAGTAAAATTCATTTTCCACAATGGTTTCTACACTACCTAAACTGACGGAAAGCATCTACGCAAATTCTTTGAAAGTTGTTTTTTTAATCTCACCAACAATCTCATTCACACGATCGATTTGTCAGTGTGACGGATTTCTCTACATCATCTTGTCCCACAATGAAGCACTTACATTACTCAAAACCCTTCTCAAATCAAATGGCGGGGGCAATTTCTCCACTAGAACAGTCGAAAATGACTGGACCCATTGGTCATTTAGCAAACTCATCACCGAGAAAGTTCCCAGGGTTCACCACGGTGGACAGATCGATATCGAATTTTTTTTTTTTTTTAAATTTCTAACCTAAAATTCAAACGTTTCTATCCAAATGCTTGGTAAGATTAGCATAAACGACCTCAATTAGAAGATCACATTATAAAAAGAACGCAGTTCTTGCAATTTCAGTTGACTTAGATTTTCTGTAACAATGAGGGCCATAGTCTTAAATTTTTAGAGAGAATTTAGCATTCCGTGTTTATTTCTTCTCACTGTTAAACTAAGAAATAACTTGCTTTGGTTTAAAAACATTCAGAAAAAATGCAAAAATTCAAACTGTTGCTTAAATCAAATGGAAGAGAAAAACGCCAAAGTTTCTCTTTCATTTGATTTTAAAAGCTTTTTTGTTCTTGAAAATGAGGAACATTTATAAGATTGCCGTAAAATTCAATACAGTTTTGCTCAAAACCTTCGCCAAAATAAGATTGCTTTTTTGCCTAGTTTTAAATATCTTTTTCTTTTTACCTAACTTTAATTTTTTTATAATTTATCAAATAAATCAATGTCAAATGATGTGAAATTTGGTTATTATCACTAAATTTCATTTATAGCTTCTTAACAGATATAGACTTTTTTAAATTTATTCTCTTAAAGTCGGCAGTCATTAGACTAGGGCTTGAAATTTTGTTTTAGTTAAAAATTTTCGATATTAAGTAATACAGCCTCATTTCTATTGTCAAGACTCAAAAATACGAAAATTTCAAAAAAGTTTTAAAAAAATTTAAGGTTTGTGCCACTTGTAATGTATACCATATTTGTAATCGTAGTATGTAGCCTAACATTTCTTTTATGGTATATATACTTACATAAAAGTGTCATACTCATTTATTTGTTTCAGTATATATAGAAAACATTTCCTGTCAGTTATTAAAAAACATAATTGTCCCAAATCTGCCGTTTTGTTCGGCTCAAAAAAAAATGATTCTTTTGTGTTTAAAATGAGTAATTATTATACACATGGTTGGATAAATTTCCGTTGATAAAAACATTTTATATTTTCACTGATTTCTAAGCAAAAAAAAAAAATAAGGCTTATTCTGGTTTTACATAAATTTATTCCTGATTAAATACGTAATAAAAAGGATCGCTTTTAAAATAAAAGAAGGAAAACAGTTATACGGAAATAAAAAGCAAAAATAACCATTTTGAGCAAAACGTCAAAACGAAGTAATCATAACTCTGAGTTTTCCTGTCAACAGATGAAATTATTTTGCGGCTTTCCGTTGAAATTATTAAGAACAATAGAAACTGTGTAGATGAGATAACATAAAAATGAAAATCAGAAGAAAGCGGAACTCGTTTTGTTAGTGCTGCTAAGAAAGAAGTAAAACATTAGTCATTATATATTTTAGATGAGTATTATAATGAATTTATACGAATTGTGGTAGACTTAAGAATATAAATGAAAGCTAGCATAGCAAATTCAAAGATTTAATGAGTTTAAATGCATTAACGGAAAAAATAACAGCACTGAAAGAAATAAAATGAAAAAAATGAAGTATTTGAAACTGTCTTTCTGTTGCTATGATGGTGGAGAAGTCACCTACCATAGGCGTAGGTTTGATAACGTTCTCGGAAAAGATGTAGATGAATGTAAGTACACAGTGTCTCTGCGACATGGAGGCACTTAGCATGTTGCTCAGCTGAAAATTTTCAGAAAGGGTTGTAGCAAGGGTAGAGGAGCAATCTCTATCAAAATTCGAGTGCAGCTAAATAACGTCGAACTTAACAGGCAACATGCCAATACCTTATTTAACCGATCTCGCCGTGAGCAGAGCAAATTATGTGAAGCAAATTATGAATGTATTCATATCGATGAAAATCTTTCCTAATGAAATGAAAATATTGATGTGCTTTATTATTTTCTTATATGCTTTATATATGTAATACATAAAGTGTTTTTGTACGATTGGAAAAGATAAGATTTATTCAAGGATCAATAATATGTTGTAGTGTAAATCAGTAACAGTTGGCAAATGAAACCGTATGTGAATTTGAAAACGGGTTGACTTGGTATAAATCAATAAAACAGTTAGCAATTTAGTTTTCATTTTTAATGAGGATATTTCCTAAAAAGCTTAATAATTGATAAAAGTAATTTGCTTACTTGTTCTACTCGTATCTTAGTAATTGCTTATCTGTTGAAATAACACTGAAATCATGTAAGTATATAAGGTATTTTTCTCCCTTTCTGTATGCCTTGCAATAGAAGTATAATAGTTGCAATGTATAATAGAGGGTGTAATAGAATCACGTCCAAGCGTAATAAGGAAGCGTTATATCGATGTCTTGAGTTCAAGTCCTGGTGAAGGCATTGTACAAATTTCATGTTTTCTGTATCGATATAACCCAATGACTCTGTAAATAAAATACGAAAATATCTTCAATATGCGAAAATCAAACTTGAATCATTAATTTCAGTTATATGTGCTTGAAGTTAGGTTAGGCATGTTTATGCCTTGTAAATGTTACCGTAGATTCTTTCTTTCAGTTTAATTCATAGAACCAGTTATACTCTGGTAGACATCAAAATATTATTGATGTTTTGCACAGTCAAACTAAATAAGATCGCTATTATGCAAAATCTATATAACTTGCTTGTAAAAATAATAATTTAATATGGCAAGACAGATTGGTGTGATGTATTATTTCCTAAACTGTAATTTTTTGTTGTTCTGCCTTATCCTTTCTCCACTTGCTCCATTCGCGCACTCCATAAGTATGAAAATTGAATGTTAATGTCGAACACGATTACGAATCAGTTTTCTTTAATTAAAGATAATAATGAGAATTAGACCGTTTTCCCTATTAGATTAACTAAACATTATGTGTTAATTTTTGTGTTTACTAACTGTTATGTCTTCATTCTGTAACTGATAGCTGATTACTAGGTATTATTTTAAATTGTAAAAAAAATTTCGGGAATATATTTTAACAATTTTCTAAAAAACCTGTGTATTCGTTTAAAGTTTAAGATTCAAGTCTGTAGCGGAAGCAAATTTGAGAAATGCATGGGGAATTTAACCGAAATGTTATATAAGTTAAAAAAATACGCATATTCAAATTAACGTTATGTCAGATGACTTCACAAGGTTATCAGAGGAAGTTAAACGTTAGTGAGAGAGTGCTTCCCCTCGCATGAAAGCAAGTTTTGGATAGTAATTTAAATAAACTCATTTATCAGCAGAAAAATGCGCGAAGAGAAGGCAATAAAGACGTCAAGATAAAGGGAATGAAATGCTACTTCATCCTAGGCGTATGAAACTGCGGAAATTCCAGTAAAGAACTGATGAGGAAAAAAACGTTCATCACGTAGACTTTTATTACTGTAAAAATGCTGTATGACAGAAAGGGCATCAAGGCTACTCCATCGACAGAAAAAAAAAAAAAAAAAAAAAAACTACGTGTAGAATATTAAGTAATAATTTATGCTAATATGCACAGTTTTACCTAGTTAATTAACATTATTTTGAGAATGTTAATCTTCCCACTCCTTGATCGGTCCTTTTCGTAGTAACTGTTGCTGTTTGTAACTTATCTTACTTGTTTGACAGTAACATCAAAACATGCCCACGAAATTCAGCGTTGGCAATAAGTGCAAGATTGCGCCTGTCGTTGGCAAGAGCCTTGAGCACCATACAGGTAACAGTACGACTTCGCTCAGTTCCACCCCATTTTGATGGAGAGCATCCAGGGAGGACGGGTTCCAGGGTTTCTCCACCTCTTCTCTACCAACAGCCTCTCGAGAGAACTTTCGGATCTCCGCATATTTAGAGAGCCCCCCATGCCGCATAGACACAATACATTTACAAACTTCCAAGCCTTCTCCGAGATTAGAACCCAGGCCCTTCGGTACCGCAATAACGCTTCTCTAACCAGTATACCATCTGGGCGGTTTGTGGTAACTTTCTAGATTGATATATAATGGAATCTAAACGAATGTTATGCAGATAAATAATAGCGAACTCTTGAGATATATATCATATTTCCTGTCATTTAGAATGTCCATAAAAACCTCAGTTTTTTTACCGAGAAGCTCTATGATTTCTACTTATTTTACTTATCATACGTTAATAAGCGTAAGTATTCCTTATTTTTTTTTTCCATGAACTGGCATGCTTTTGAGTTACACTGAATGTATGACAACACAAATATTAATAACAGTATTCTTAATTTTAGCCATTATTTTTATACCTAATAATCAAATCGATTTATGTGATTAGCTTTAATACTTTGCCTATTTTGAATCTATTTTTTCTTATAGTATTATCTCCAAATACCCTCCAAATACGTACACATCCAATTGTTTTTTTCTTTTCTTTTTTTTTTTTTTTTTTTTTTTTTCTCCAGCTGTAAAAACTGTAAAAAGTGTTGAACAGAACAGAAATTTTATTACCTATTACAATGAGGATAAACTAAAATCAGTGGTAAGTAATATAGAACGGCTCCAGATTTGAGCTTTTAGGGGATAGTTAAGCTTAAGAATCTTTGAGGGTAAATTGGCGATTGGCATCTACAACCTGAGAAAAACATTAAAAATCTTCGAAATTCAATTATATTCTACCCATAATATTCAATATATAATCATACAGTTATTCACAGTTTCATTGTAGTTTGTTTTATGTCATTATGGCAAAGCCTCGAGGGCTATCTGCCAAAGGGAAGGGATGCAATCGTCGACGACTTTATAAGGGAAACTGGCTCGTATACACGTTACACATGGGTAAAACCACGAAAACGTCCATGCAGCCAGCTCATTCGCGGGAATTTATTCTCGGATCGAACTACCAGTGTTCAGCGCGACTTTACCGCAAGGCCACTGATGGGCTGTTACATTGTAGACTATGATTGTTATGTTATAAATACAGTTATAAATTTCATATTTATTTAATAATGTGCACAAAAATAGCTTATAATTATATTTCAGAATAAAAATGTATTGGAATATATAAGCCATGCAATTAGAAATGCATAAGGAATATAATTTGAATATATTATGTATGAAATTATGGTACCTACGTTCTATGACGACTATCTTGGCAAAAGTCTTTATTGGCGTTTTTTTTGGTTATGTTTATAAATTCTTTTAAAAATAAAAGCCCTAATTATAAAGGAACAAAAACTTAAAAACCAAAACTCCCGAATATATATATGTACATATTATAAATAACGTATATATATAAACTATATAATAAATACGAATTAAAAAATTAAAATTAACTTACTTAAAACTGGTTAAAAGAAAACGTTGAAGTTAATGGTGAGGAAAGTGGCGGGAAGTAGCTTTTAAAATAGCATCAAAAGGCGTTTCCTGTTTTTTCCGCCAAATAAATTCAACTAAATAAGTATCCAAATGATGGCGGTTTGTCCCACGTTGTCGCTTGCTCCTCTATTTTGCGGAAGAATTAATACTGAGGAAATTAATACTAAACTTTTATATTATGTGTTTTCCTCTCAAAATTTGGGCATTTTTTAAAAATATACAATCTCACTTGGCAGTCAGTTGTATACAAGCATAACAAATCTTGTGTAAATATTGTGAACCTTTCTTTACGTTTGTTCTGTATTTTTAAAATACCAGCTATTTTTAATGTGTTTAAGTTTTTTATTTGTTTTGCATTAATAGTACATTTGAGTTTTAATTATAGCCGCCCAACCGGTATAGTGGTTACCGTCACTAACCGCCGTGCCGAAGGGCCCGGGTTCTAATCCCTCTGTAACCTATATTAGGGCTAATCTCTATAACCTACAAGGGTCGCCAGTTGTGGTGAAATATCTCGGTAGTCGTCATAGTACGTAAGTACCGAAATTATTATACTGTGTGCTTGATTATATGACTATTGTGTCAGAACTTTCGTGTGTGTGTTTCTAGTTATGCTATTTAGAGTTACTTGCTATAACAGAGTGCAATGTATTTATTTTTATGTTATTTTAATCTCATTTCATCTTATTTGTGCTATTTCTGATGTTTAAATTAAAGTCGGTTTATTTAAGGTACCTAAACGGCTGTGTTTCCGACGAAAACATTAGTTAGAAATATGGTTGATACGACGACTTAAGTAAGCAAAACTCAGCAATGCGCCAGTTTTCATACACATTCTAAAAGGAATTCGGCTAGTTCATATATAATCAACATGATGGTTTTAAAATAAAACAAAACCTATATGCATGTAAAGAAAATATTTCGTATTTTTCTCTACATTAAGTTCTGAATTTGATTATAAAATCTTAAACACCAGCTTAAATTTCCCCACATATGCTTTAGAATCTCAAATCTGCTTCCGTTCATGCCGTTTTAGAAATCGTCAGTCTTTAAAAATTCCTAGGAATGATTTCTTATGTGTAGAACTTTGACTGTATTACTTGTAATAACAAAAAGTTTGCTCTTGTGTGATCAAACAATTTTTATAAAAATTCAGAGCTTTTGACTTTTGTTTTATTTTATTTGTGCACAGCTGAAGCTAGCGGACTGTGATATCTAGATATAGAACAAGAATGCAGAGTTCTTTAATTTCATGGCGGAACAGTTTTCCAGCAAAATATACTCCGTCTCACTTTAATAACGATATCTTTATATTATCGGACTATCACTTTACTGCCAAACGGATTGAGACAAAATCAGCCTTCACGGCGTATCATCTCAGATCAAACTTACTGTGACCTTTGACAGTTCTCACTCAAGGTCATAACCTAACTCCGCCTGACGTGTTCTTTGCGGGGGTTGGTTAAAACCCTGAAGTACGCCAAAGCAGTGCTAAAAGACCTACGCAACGGAAATTTTCTTTCATTTTGTCAATCAACAACATCATGTTTCCTTTTTAACACGTCGGTCGGAAATTTTAAAACAAGGGTTAAACATCTGCCACAAAATCAAGGCAGCTCATGTCGAAATATATTGACCTTATTAGAAACATTCTTTGGTTTCTTTTCTTAAGCTTAAGGATATAAGCTGGTGTAAAATGTTTAAGTTCAAAGTGTTTATTACGCTCAAATATCTAAGCACGCCGCCCTACTCGGCGTATATTTAGGGCTGCGACCTCTCTTAACGTTGGCCCTGAGTTCGTATCTCAGAGAAAGCTTGGACATTTGTAAGTGTGTAGTGCATGTGCGCCGTAAGAGTACTTTAAAAAAAAAAAAACACTGATTAGCTGAAAAACTTCGGTGGAAGGGTTACTAGTTTCAGGCTTCTGGACTTCAGCCCCCATACTGAGGAGCACGACGTATAATTCTAGCACATAACTATTATGGCTATCATTATGAAGTTGAAAAAGCGAGAAAAGATATAGGCCTAATCTCACGATGTTAAAATAAGCTGTGAGAAGCCATCGAAGTCACGTCAGTCGTGAGAAGTAACCAAATGGATGTAGCAGTGCGACAAACAAATTGTTTCAGTTTGAAGCCTTCTCGAGACACTTGGTAGAAGGGAACCAAAGTTGAGAGAGCCTAGGATCTGGACCTAAGGTGTTTCTCATCAAAATTTGGGTGGAACTTCTTTCGTGGCGTAAAATCCTTCAACCCTTGTGGTGCACCTTAGACAACATTCTTGATCGTGAGATTTATGGCTGAATGACTTGACGGATACTGGCCATTTGCGATGAATGGCTTAATTTGCAAGTGTCTGTCCATTATAAATGCTTTGCTTTAAACATTGCTGATCTGAAACGCAAAACAAAGATCTAAGCAGGAAACTTGTATACAACTTCCCTGCTTTCGCTAACTGCAGTGCCGAAGAATTCCCTGCTTCTATTTATATTTTTTAATGCAGTTTGTTCCAATACCTAAAATTCATTTAATTAACAGCTTTCTAATTAACTTTGGTATTATTGTAACCACTTTGGCGCAGTCTGGCGACTTTTTGAAAAAGAAAAAGAATGCTAATTTCAAATCTGAGAAAGTTATTTGTTTTATGTCATGTGTGGTATTAAGATACAGTTAATTTAAGTTCGATATTTATCCCGGAAAATAATCTATAAAACTACTTTCAAATAGGTTTTTATTTCTTTTTTTCCGGTGGAAATGTCTTAGCGATCACTTCGAAACATATTCAAAGCAATAGGAAACTACTCATCAACATTCGTTAACTTTTTACTTTAGCAGTATATATATATATATATATATAACTGTTGTAGTTAAAATCAGACGACTAATCGCGAACCAATTACCGCTTTGAATACCGGCGTGTTCATTATGCTTTATCATTTTGCATTTCCAAAATACTTCATCATCAAATGCGAATCTGAACATTACCGCCTTTGTAGCAAAGTAATTATGTTCCTGCAAAAATTTTACAGAACTTTCTTCATTTGCAGGCAAATATCACAAGCGCATATTTCAAAATTCAGCTGAAGATGAAAAATATCGCACTTTGCATTTAGAGCCTCTAATTCAACTAAAACAACACGTACGAAGTGGCGACATTGCTTATTCAAACTTATAGTTATCGATATGGATACTTGAAGAATTGTTAAGCGAATGGTTGCCACAATTTGATGACTTCTGTCTAGTTGGTTCCAATAATACCAAAGTACCTTATTTCTTTTGAAATAGTTTGTGAGGTGCATATTGAGAATCTATTAGCCATTTAGTTCAATTTTTTTTCTATCTTTTTGTTTGTAGCTCCTTGCTCCATAACTATACAAATGAGAGATGGATTTAAAGTAATTTAGAAGAAGCATAAGTTGGTTAACTGCTTGAAGAACTGAGATTTTAACACATTGGACTATTTTACTTGTTGCTGAGATACACAATGAAATGTTGTTGATTTAAACTTCATTGCTGCACGAGCATAGCTAGGGCACAAAAGGTGGAAGTTAAATTGCTAATATGAAAGCCGAATGGGTTTCTTTTTCGAGAATTTTATTTTTACTTTTTTAGTTGTACTAAGAGCTGCAGCTTATCGAATGGCTTTATTCTGATACGATACTTTACTAAGGATACGTAAATGCTGAAACTGGATTATAATGCAAAGAAAATTGACAAGCCCCTTGTACGTAAGAACTACTTTTCCTTGAAAATAAAATAGTAGAAAACTAGGCCCTCTTCCACTTCAATCACAAATCCGTATGTTAACATTAATACTACCACTGTGTTGCAGTTTTCAGAACACTTTTGTTTTAATATCTCATATCATTAATAATGGTAAAAAAATTTTAGAGCTGCAATATAACATTGAATTAGTAAACACAGTGTTATTCACGATTATTCTAATACACGTAAATTTAAAATTACCTGGAAAAAAACGAAAACATAAATTATTTTTAAGAAAACCAATCGATTGGAATGTTGGCCATTAACTGTGCAGTCATCTAACGTTTCCAGATATGCAAATTAGAGTCATCTGTAAATTGAGTCTCTCTATCGTCTGCATTAATTATACGTTTGTTATGCTAGAAACTACTCTGAATATCAGCACATTATCTGCAAGTGTTTTGATGAAAGATATTTCTACACAAGAATATGATCAATGCCTCCTTAGAAACTGTATTCGAGTAATACATACAGTTAGTCACAAAAGTCTGCGTACAGACTAAATTTTAAATTAAAAAAACACTTAAAGCATAGAAAAATGTATTTTAATCATTGCATTTTTTTCTTCTATTAGCTAAAATTGTAAGCTTAAATAAAAAATAAATAATATCATTGTAATACTTTTTACATTTTTTCAAAAATATATTTTGTCAAAAAACTCAGAAATTCCCTCCAATAAGTCTGCGTACACTTTCAAAAAAAAAAAAAAAAAAAAAAAAAGCAAAATATAAGTTTTTTACATAACTTCAATACTTTGTAGGATATCCTTTATTCTTCAAAACAGCTTGCAGACGTCTGGGCATTGACTGAACTAGTTTTTCAGTGTCATCCGACGTAAATTTCGCCCATTCTTCCTGCAATTTACTAATTAGCTTATTTCGCGACGTAATATTGTGTTTTCGAATTTGTTTCTCCAATTTTGCCCACAAATGTTCGATTGGATTAAGGTCTGGTGACTGTGGAGGAGTGCGCAACTGTCTTGGAGTGTGATAGAGGAGATATTCCTTCACAATTTTAGCTGTATGTTTCGGGTCGTTGTCTTGTTGGAAAATATAGGTATTAGAAAGGTTTAAATTTCGAGGCACTGTCTCGTAGAATTTTCTTCAGAATATCCAGATAAACATACTTATCCATGACTTTATCAATAATGTGAAAATTTCCAACTCCTTTCGACGACATACACCCCCATACCATCACACCGCCAACTCCATGTTTGACAGTTGGATTTAAATTTCTCAGATTCAGTTCTGTTCCTGGTTTTCTCCATACAATAGGGTGGCCATTAACTTTAGATATTGTAAATTTACTTTCGTCTGACCAAATTACATTGTTCCAGAAGTCCTGCGAAGAGTTTAAATATGTTTTGGCAAAAGCAATTCTTTTCTTTCTATTTGTCTCGGAAACGTATGGCTTAGACCTAGGTTTGCGTCCATGATAATCGGACTTTCGCAGCACTTTTCGTACAGTTTCAGGAGAACTTTCCTTGTTGCTAGTTAAAAAAATGTCTTTTGCAATACTTGCAGCAGAAAGTTTAGGATTTTGTTTAATTCGTAAAATAATTTTTCTTTCTTCTCTCTGCGTTAGCTTCTTCGGTCTCCCACATCTTGGTTTTACAGCAAGACTACCAGTGTCAAAATAGTTTTGAATAACTCTTTGCACACTAGAAAATGGTTTTCCAATGGTTTTACCAATATAACGAAGAGTTTTACCTTCATCTCTCAATTTGATAATTAGTTATCTCGTAACTAAAGGAATTTCTTTATTGGTTGTCATTTTCGTCAAAGAAAATAGAAATAGCAACTTCCAATCAACGTGAAATTTGCCTCGGAAGTCAATGACCTTGAAAGTGCAACCTTCTTTGCATTCTCAAATTTGAAATTTAAAAGTTAGATAAGAAATCCCCCGCCTCCTTTGCGTTGTACGCAAACTTTATTGGCTTTGATTTCTGGCCACTTATCTTTTAAAAATTAGTGTGCATAAATTATTAGATATGAAAATATTACAGTTAAATAATTTCAAAGTCTCTTATTGAAACTAAATATTTAAAAAATAAAACTTTAAGAAACTACCCTTTTCGCACCTTAAAATTTGGATTTGATATTACTTTTCTTGATGTACGCAGACTTTATTGACTAACTGTATCCGAAACGGTGCAGCGAATATAAAATCTGTAAACAACAACAAATTTTACTTCAACGTGCATATTTAAGAAAGGCATCAATAACTCGAAATCTTCCTTTCAGTATCAACTAATTTATGCGTAAATCTATTAAGTTAATGCTGAACTACCAAGTACGCATTTAACAGTTTTACATAAGAACAGCATATGTATGCTTTTTCATAGAATTTACATCTTTTACGAAAAGTACAAGAAATGCCAAAAATGTGTTGAGTCTATCTCAAGAATTTCAACTTATTGTATTCTTAGAGTCCAGCATAAAGTACTAAAGTGGGGAATTTAATGTATTGTTATATAATACTTCTCCACTCAGAGCTTGCATAGACTATCAAGACTTTCGAAGCAGGAAATTTGAATATCAGCTGTGTTCTCTCTAGGTTTCGAAACACTGACTTTCGAAGTGATCGATGGACATGTTAATCGCTTACACCGTAAAAACACATAAGGAGTGATAAAAACACATAAGGAATGATGTCACAACTCTTTATATCCTTTTAGGGAAGAGGCATTTTGTTCAGTCCACCAAATTTGTTTCGAGGTGAATTATCCTCCATTACATTTTAGTTCGAGCATCTCTCAGCCAGATGTGTCAAAAATGAATTGTGCCTGCACCGGAATTTGAAAACGTTTATCTTCCAGTTAATATATGGACATACATACTAACCGTTTACACCCAAGAGAATGAGCGGGGAAATGTGAAAACTGCTTACAGGCTAAAGTCAATCACTTAAAAAAAGGACATCAACAGAAAAAAAAAATTATCGGTCAAGACTTCATATTTAAAAATGAAGCAAAATTTTTGGATGTGATATGAAAAATTATTGCAAATCTTTACTCTTCTTCAAAGACTTCAAAAATTAAGAACATCTTTAGTGGAAGAGTGGAATTCACATCATATTATTTCTAATTTAGCATACTTTGGTAGGATAAGTCACAAACTTATCCTTCTAGATTCAAAATATTTGGTTAAATTTAAAATAACTTTATTTTTTTTCATCTCATTTTTCTAAAAGTTAACTGCAAATTTTATATTTAAATCTGATATGCTTTTATAATTTAGTTATTATTATATTGTATATTAAAATATTCACGATCTAGAAAATTTCAGCCCATCAGCGGCCGGGCGGTAAAGTCGCTGAACACTGGTAGTTCGGTCCGAGGCTTGAAGTTGGTAGTTCGGTCCGAATGGGCAGGCTGCATGGGCGTTTTCGTGGTTTTCCCCATGTGTAACGTGTATACGAGCTAGTTTCCCTTAGAAAGTCCTCCACGAAGGCATCCCTCCCCTTAAGCAGATAGCCCTAGTGTGTTTTGCCATAATTAAATAAACTAAACCAAACTAGGAAAATTTCATTCAGTTTTCTCGAATTATGTTTAAAACATTTTTTAGTTTAAAGATAATTTTGTATGTCGATGGGTATACGTGCGCTAATGACATTAATTAAACTGAATATAGATCCGATTTAGGATTAAAAAGATATTACTGAGATTTCAGTAAATAAAAAGATTTCTTAATCTTAAGTATCTTTAATTGACGATGTACTGCATCTTCCCTGGGTATGCAAGTGCAAACGCACAAATATTTAACAACAAAGTAATAAAATTCCTATCATTACAAAAGCCTGTATCTGAGCACACTGACTTTATTCATATGCACTTGTATGGAAAATATACTACACATGACTTTTTTTATATCTGACCTTGAATCATTTTTGACCTCGGAGCAGATACTATACATAAAAAATGGTTATACACGAAAATTAATGCGGAGATCATCGATATTTGACCTTGAATAAATATTGATGCTGATGATATCTTTTTTTTTTTTTTCCAGTTGGGAAGTGTAGAGGTGTATTTTAACTTATGGCAATCGAACAATGTCAAAAAACCTCGATGTGATTGATCTACCTGCGTATCTTTATGAGAATTTATTCTCTCAAAACAATGGTATTTTCGGTAATTCCTTTTGTTGATTCTTCTCCTTGCAGAGATAATTAATAGAAATTTTAACTACATGCTACTTAATTTCACATCATTAAATCCCCCCTTTTTAATACATGTGTTTTTGAATAAAACTTTTGCTATGCATCTTGAATTATTTTTATTGCAGGTGTTCGCTAATACACATTTTGAAAAGCAACAAAATGTGCAGAAAAATCTCATTTAAAATGAATTCAATGCACACGGCAATAAGTTAATGTGATGAAAGAAACTGCTGTAATTTTCTTATCTAATCAAGTGATTAAACCAGTTAATGGAATTTTTTTCTTCTATTGCTATGAGAAATTCTTTGTCATGTGCTTTCAGTGATAAATTTGTTTTCAATACGCCATTCTTGTCAAAACAGACTTGAAAAAAGCGCAATTACATAAATAAACAGTGTACTATCATCGATATTCCTGATATATAACCCACCAGCGACCGAGCGGTAAAGTCGCTTAACACTGGTAGTTTGGTCCGAGGTTCGAATCCAGCGAACGGGCTGGCTGCATGGGTGTTTTCGTGGTTTTCCTCATGTGTAACGTGTGTAAGAGCCAGTTTCCCTTAGAAAGTCCTCCACGAAGGCATCCCTCCCCTTAGACAGATAGCCCTAGTGTGCTTAGCCATAATTAAATACACCACATCATGATATATAATTGAAATTTTTCGATGAGATAGAAATCATTGTTCCATTCTAATGACAGCTAAGTTTCAGGCACACACTCGAGCGCAAAATTAAGAGAACTTGCACATTATGTCGAATTTCTGAAAAACTAATCCACAGATTTTAATGAAATTGGGTAAATATATATATATCTATTACAGACAAAGAAATGTATCATTCAAAAGTCACTTTATGTACGCCTGATTATCAGTAAAACTCATAAAGCAGAAATACCCAAAATACACATTGTGATATCGAACTGAAAATTAGTCTAATATAGGGTATGGTTTCCTCTCATAGCCAGATAGGTCGTAAACGTGACGGCGTACTGTACAGCAGGTAGTTGAGGAGTCTCTGTGATAGTCAATCCCACTCCTGCAGCAAGGTAATTTGCAACTTCGGAATGTTTCTTAGGGGGGGGGCGGAAAGATAAAATTGTTCTTCCAGGAGCGTGCTAGGCATGGTTTATGGGATTAAAGTCAGAAAATCTGGTTTGCCAATCCATGGCCTCTATAATGTCGCAACGAGGGCACTGGGATCTCCTCTTTATACCTCACAGCAGTCAGGGAGCCTTTGTTAAACACATACAGGAGTATTAATTTAGAAGTCAAACAACAAAAATCAGCGTTATATTTTCAAATTTTCACAGGACTAGTTTCTGTGGTTTTACCAAACCATCATCCTCAGCTGCAGAAGCGCAAATGAACGAGATAAGATATAATGATTAGATAGGATATAGTGATTATTTTTCTTATCATCCCTTAGGCAGGTAACCCAAGGGTACTTTACCATAATCAAATAAACTTAAACTTTACAAATGAGTAATTTTCATTTCTGAAATCTTAATGTACAAATGATTTTGCTAACAGACAAACAAGCAGTATAACACTTTTGAATGTTATAACTAAAGTTTTATTTCAAAAATAAACAAAGTTTTGATGGATTTCTCTATATATCCTTGTGCATTGAGAGAACGATAAACGGATCGTCCCAGACGCCACCCAACCCAGATAGCGGTTAGCGACGCTGGCTGCCGTTCCGAAGGGCCAGTTTCGAATCTCGGACAAGGCACAGATGTTTGTAAATGCATAGTGTCTGTGCGGCATAGAGTCAAAAGTTCTCTCGAGATGTTGATGGTAAAAAAAAAAAGAGTGTTGGGTGACCCTTGGACCCATCCTCTCGGGATGCTCCCCATCAAAATTTGTGGCGGAATTGAGCAAAGTCATACTATCACCTGTATTATGCTCAAGGCTCTTGAAAACGAGAGGTGCAATCTTACACACACATTTCGTGAGCTTGTTCTTATGTTACTATCAAGCAAGTGATAATAACAAGTGAAATTTGCTTCATGGAAAGTCACGATAACAAGTGAATTTTTTTTTTTTTTTTTTTTTGTAATTCGATTTTAAATTAAAATTTCAGTCAGGGTTTTTTTTTATTTTTATTTTATTGTATTAGAGAGAAACTGTCTTTTAAAAACTGTGTATATTAAGGAGATTTATCCGAATCTCTAACCGGCTTAGAGGGAAACTTTGCTATAGAAATGCTATATTAAATGGGATTTGCTTGTATGAAAACAAATCGCGTCTAAATAAATAACAATTTCTTGAAAGATGAAGGTGAAATTAATATTATCATCAGTAAAATACTGATCTCTCGTAAAGACTAATAGTCTAATAATTTTCATACGTCGAAGGAAAATCATACAAATTTTCATTTTCTCTTTTTTTTCAATCAAAAATAAGATAATAGAACTTTTATGTTGCATAAATTTACTAATTTATCAACAGAATTTTTATAATAATGATTTCCATTTTCCATAATTTTATCTCAATAAATAATACATCCGTAGTATTATATTATCATGAAATCCCGTTTTGCAATAAAGAAAGTATGTGAGGTTTATAAAAAAAGTATGAGCAGAGGAAAGTTTTTTAAATTACATGGAAATTTTTAAATTACTTATAATTTAGATTTTTTTGTGGTTTTCATTTCGTTTATCTAACGAAATCACAAAAAAATGTTCCTTTAAGTTCACGGCTAAATAGCTATGAAAATTTTTACTTTATTCCTACTCAACTGAATTTTCAAAAAAAAAAAAAAAAAAAAAAAATTATTATATTTCAGTTGCCTACAGGGAAATCAAATTTTGTATCTAAATAAAATATTAATTTGTGAGATAAAACTTTAATCAAAGGAAAAGGAAACTATAGAGGAAAGGTGTCCCAGCAAAATTATTCAGTAATTCGAGAAATGATGATAACATATCACGCAAATAGTATCACTTTTTCCCACTTACGTTCGGCATCTTGGTATCTAAACGGTCTTCAAAGGATTGTTTTCCTTCGTACGCTGCGTTCAAGGTATACGAGTTAATACAGACCAGTACGGAGACGCGAATTTTTTCCCCCATGCTCGTGCTTTTGGCTTCAGGGCTTACGCAAGTGTCCTTCAAGGTCATGTGACCTTTTTATTACGCGGTCTTTGCAAAAAGGAGTTTTATTTGCACCGATGTCCGATTCAGGATGAAGATGATGGGTAGTTTCTCCGTAATTCTTGTAGCCCTTTTGTTCTGGGTGACTTTCTTTCATGCGGAGACTGCCCGCATCGACAACAGGGATGGGGGCTATTTGAATGAAAATATTGTGGAAACGGTTGCGGATACGGAAAAAAGAGTGAAAAAATTGGTGAATTCTGGAGTGAAGATGGCTTTGCCCTATATGATGAGTGCTGTGACAGAAATTCGATTGAACCAGAGTTGTATGCGGGGACTGCTGAAATTAATGAGGGGTGTAATGGACATCAGAGATTGGGCAATGAGAAGTAAGTGAACGAATTTTTTTAACTATGAAGGTTTTTTTAATTCAAATAATAACAAGTTGTTAAAAATTTAATATTTTAAATTTACATTTGGAATAACAAAAATTAATAAATGTTAAAAAAGTGCTGTTAAAGATATCTAGGCTTATTGTTCTTAACTGCTATAAAATGGTTATTATTACATATTAAAAAACTACATCATTTAAAATGCGAATAAATCATAAAATTAAAATTTATTAATTTATATTAATTAATTAATCTAAATTAAAAAGAGGATTTTTCAAAATAGGAATTAATTTTTATCCATGTATTAACGAATGGTTTAAAGTACTAATTTTAATTTTTGCAGTGATGAATGTTATAAAATGTCGAAAATATTATTTGATTCGAATAACAACAATATTAAAAATTTTTATTCAAATACTAAACGCGATTTTTCAAATTCACATATTGTTCAAATGTAAAATGTAATTTGTATTTAAATGCAGTAAAGCACTTTATTCAATGCAGAAGGAATACTTGCTGTTGAAAAATTCCAAATCTAAATTTTCACTATAAGTGTAAAAATTCGAGAATTTTTTTTATGTCAATCTATACCATTTATGAGCACGAATTAATCCTTAAAATAATACATAATGCATCAAAATATTTTGAAATATATAATAATTGATATTTTTGAAACCAGATACTAGAAAACTATGCTGAAAATGCAACTTTTACTAAAAATTTATCTGAAAATATTACCCCTTCCTTTTACAATGCACTTGAAACTAATGACAAGATACTAAAACGGTGTAAGGTTTATCCTAAGATTTTAACAGTTTTCTTTAGTTAAAGCTTTTTTCCTATCCTTCTTAGTTTCAGCTTAAAATTTCCTACCAGAATGTGCTTTTAGAATCGCGGCTAATGCAAATGTGTAAGAGCAGTATTTAAATCAAAGTTCCGCTGACTTCGTTAGACAGCCAGAGATTCTACCTTTTGGCTTCACTTTCTCTAAGCTATTATTACGCTCGGCCTTATCTCAGGTCCTTGATAGCTTCGCGAGCTTAATTGATATTTAGGGCCAACTACTTAGACATCTTGATATCTTCGGCTATATCTTTTTCTGAAGCTGTAGTTAAGTTTCATTTCTTTTACTTTGAGTTCAAGCCAAGGTGAAGGCTTTACTGTACATCCTGAGAAAGGGACCACCGGTGAAATTCTTATTTTGAGAAATAAAACGTAATTAACCCTTCTTGAGTCTTAAGTATCTGTTTCTGAGAGAATAGTCGCTTACCTGTTCACGGGGTTCCTAAACACTTAGATGTTAGATAAAAGGTTGAAACCCACAACGTAAATTTTTACTGTGGAAAGTCTCCGTTTTTATTTAAATTAACTAAAATAATGTATAAAAATTTACGTAACTAATATATTATTATTTGAGTATTTTCCTTTATTTTTTTCTTTCTTCATTTAATTTTTTCCCTGGAAGATTTACGATGCCAGACTTTCTACAAATAAAATCCAAATTTTAAATACTTTTCCAGATGTATAAAATTTAGAAGTGCTGAATATATTTTTAGACGGCCTGAAGTTCATTCAATATAAATCAATATATTTCTAATTTAAATTAAAATGAATATTAAACTTTCAAGTATAAAGTAATAAATCGTGGTATTCTAATACAAAAATAACTGAAAAGCTATTAATATGTATCCTTTCTTTTTACACAAAGATTTTATTAATTTACAACTAATGAAACTTTTAAATCATAATCGAACTTTTGGTTTGGTTTGGTTTTTGTGATTATGACAAAACCTCGAGGGCTATCTGCCTAAGGGAAGGGATGCCGCTGTGGAGGATATTCTAAAAAAAACTGTCTCGTGTACACATTACACATGGGGAAAAACACGAAGGCGCCCTTGCAACCAGCTTGTTCGTGGGATTCGAACCTTAGACTGAACTACCAGTGTTCAACGACTTTACCGCTCAGTTGAGGCTCACCAGCGGCCGAGCGGTAAAATCTGAACACTGGTAGTTCGGTCCGAGTTTCGAATCCCGCGAACGGGTTGGCTGCATGGGCGCTTTCGTGGTTTTCCCCATGTTTAATGTGTATACGAGTGTTCTACAAAAAACTGGTTCGCAATTACGTTAAAGACGGAAGGAGGTTTTCAGTCTTCTCTGAATGTAGTGTAAATAGAGTCACTTTACCACATCGAATGGTCCACTATTGACAAACTGCGTAAGGCTGGTGAATACCGCGATGTGCGTCGTTGCAACAGTTTTTTAGTGCATGCATTTCAACTTAAAACAATACGCATGTGTATAAAGATATTGAGTTTAAAATAGCCTATTTGCGTTTGATAGAACCGGGAACATCAGTTTACATAGCTGTGGTGACTCACTCGAACTTAATTTATGTGATATACAAATGTATGCGCGGTACTGTACTCCACCTCCGGTGGTGGCATCATTTGCTTGCCTAAGTAAATCCGCCATAGTAAGGAACAATTGTTAGAAAACAGCCTACTTCATTGAATTCATATTGTTTACGAGTTGAATGCATGATCGAAAAACAACTGACGGGCCAGATCTTTTTTAACAAAACGAAGAATTTTATTAACAAAATAATATCGCAAAGGAATAAAATTCAAGTTTATTATTATTTGTTATCCAAAAATCTAAACTTTTTTACCTGTAAGATGTTTTTGTTGGTTACACTTTGTAATTCAAATATAGTGAAAGCTAAATATTAAATTCTTAGACTGATATTTCTTTCAAATTATTTTCGCATTTTTAATTATTAATTAAATAACTTGATTTATTTTAAACTAAAAACAAACAAATTAGAGTTCATTCAAGTTAAAGAAATTAGAGTAATTCAAGTTAGAGAGATGGAAAATTTATTATGCGGGGCAGAACTTAAGAATCAATAATGACAACGTAATACCTCTTACTTAATAAATTCTTAAACACATGAATAAAAACGCATGTGTTCTTATGCAAATAATTATAAGCTTCTTTATTTCTTACTACAGCTTAATACTTGATGGTGTTTCAATACTGATAAAACTTGTAACCTTTGAGAGGAATTACTAGAAATTATCTTCATCGCGGATTGTAGATGCTCTTTGATCAATCATGTTCTTTGCTTATTTTTGTCTGTGAAAGAAAACTGTTCACATATAAATATGTTCCCAAGCAAAATAATTATTCCTAGGAAAAAAATTCATAACTGATCTCCTTAATTTTTGACAAATACGAATAAAATTAATAAAATTATCTTTTCAATTTTTTGAATAAAATTTACGTCAAATTATAAATTAATGAACTCCATTTATAGACATTATAGTGTCTCATACATGTTAATTTTTAATGTAAAAGGTAACAATGCAAACTATGACTTCAAATAAGTATAATCTTGAAATCTTTGTAATACGTATTTGCAATAAATATATAATTGAAATGCCTTTGGAGGCTGCATGCCCCGCTGGTCTCTAATTTGAGACCACTGACCTACTTCATAACCAGAGAAAGCACAAAAGGGCGTAAGCCAAATTTTGCGAACTGTGTTTGCCTAAAGTCGACGGTGAACACAGATGGCTCTAAGTTGGAAAAAACAACCAAGACGGAATAAATTGGCTCCAAAGGGCTTTCGTAGTCTTCCCTGTATGATTTGGATTGGTTTATGTGATTATGACAAAGCCTTAAGGGCTATCTGGCTAAGGAAGAGATGCCTTCTTGGAAGACTTTCTAAGGGAAACTGGCTAGTATGGACGTTACACATGGAGAAAACAACGAAAACGCCCATACAACCATCCCGTGCGCGGGATTCGAACCTCGGACTTAATTACCAGTGTTAAGCGACTTTTCCGTTCGGCCGTTGGTGGACCCGTCTTCCCTGTATATAACAAGACTATGAACTAAATTGTTTTAAAAAGATCTTCTCGGTAATATCTCTCGTCTTAAATACATGGTCTTTAAACGCTTTATCAAAATCGATAGCTCACGTCATTTTAAAAATATGGATATCTGTCTCGCTGCAGACAATGGGATGGACTTAGGAGAAAGGTCGGACAACAAAATGCGTGTATTATTTTATTGCAAGAAAAATATGAAAAGAATTTAATGCAGCGAAAATACCATATATTTCACAGAAAAAATATAAAACATATTTCTAAATAGAAATGCGTATTATGATTGATTCACCTATCGAGGAATATGTTGTAGAAGTTTCTATTACGTTAAGTTTAAACGTTATATACCAAAGCAAAAGGAATTTTTTCTAATAAAATTTTAAAATGAGTTGGTTATAAAGTCAAGAAATCGCTCTTAAGCAGGCCTATGCAACATATTGGATAAATCTCGAATATAGAATCTGATTTTGTTTCTAAGTTCAGCATAATTTCTTTGCTACAACGGCATCGAGAGCGATCGAATTTTTTATACACTTAGTCCGTTTCCCAACTTTCAAATTTAATCTTTCTGTTACTGAAGACCAAACGAAGTAACTGAAAAGCAATAAACGCAGTTCTTAAAATTAATTTTATACTTTTTAATATGATTGATTTAAATTAAAAATGCATTTAAAATGCATTTGCGACGTCAAATTAGAAATATTAAAATTTTTATGAAATGACACTAGCTGGATTCCTTAAAATCACTATATACATTTTCATTTCATTATATCTCGTTAAGGTGGCTGGCCGCTCGAAAAGCTAAATTTCAAAGAAATAATATTGCAAATATGAAACTCCTACCATTCTGCAAGGAATTCTAAAGATAAGTTGTTTTTAAATATTTAAGATTTTGCTCTTGATATTTATATGGCGTAAATGTGAAGAAAATTATACTTAATTATAAGCTAAAACGATAAAAAGAAATTGTGCTAGCAGGTGTGACTTCATGAGCAGATTAGTAATCAGTGATGCTCAACGAGAGCATAAATAAAACCTTAATATGTTAACTATTAACGTTTTAACCTTAATAATTTAAGGTTTAAGGTTTAACGATTTAAGGTTTTTTAACATATTAAGGTTTTAAGGTTAAAACATAATGCAGGACTCTAACATTTGGTGGCAACAGTTTGAAAAGTGAAACGGACATCTATAGTTATCCAACGCAAAATCGCAAACGAAAACAATAGTCCTTCAGAGACAAAGCCCCCTTGGACTAAGAAATTAAACAGCAATACAATTTTTTCTAAGATCTTAAAATTTCCACATATCTGAACGAATATTTAATCTGACACCTACAATCTGCTTTCACTGTGCTGCACACAAGTTCACATGAGTTATAAGTTATTCCAGGAAGCCATCTTTTATTAAAAGTAGGACCATTGAATTACTAACCAATCACCTTTAGCAAATCTTTTCCGAAGCAATACTTCATTCGGCACAGAGATGTTGTACATTTTACTGTATAAAGTACTTTGCTTTTAGAACAGTTGGTGGACACCTGTGAAAATATTATGCCTTTAAAATTTCATCCTTTTTCATTAAAATATATTCATAAATTATACTTTCGGATTGATTATTTGTGAACATTGATAATTTATCGTTACAAGAAAAAAGATTTATATTAAATATCGAAGTAAAATTCTATGATTTATCATAAAATATTGTTATTGTCGATACCCTTCTTGACATTATAAAGGGGCAACAGCAGCCGAGTGGTAAAATCACTGAACAGTGGTAGTTCCAACATAGGTTCGAATTCTTGCTGGCTGCATATGCAGTTTCGTGGTTTTCTCATACGCAACGTGTATACGATCCAGTTTCCCTTAAGAAAGCCTCCACGAAAGCATCCCTCCCTTTCGGTAGGTAGCCCTACTGTGCTTTGACATAATAATCTAAACCAAACCAAATCTTGACGTTATAAAATTTATAGATTAATAAACAAACGTTAATAAAAACGTTTTCTCTTTATCGTTATTTTCTTGAATGTTAAATACGCCGAGTAACATGCTTGCAGATCAAAAACAGCATTTGTTGTTAAACGCCATTTAATGTTTTCTTATGAAAAGATTGTTTTTTTAAGTTCTACCTAATATGCTGTTAGAAGTTAGTTGGTTACGTTTTTTATTAAATAATAAATATATAAGCCAAGCTAGATATTTGGTCTATATATTAGCATTCATAAATGGCTTCTATATAATTTCACATAAATTATATTTTTTATTTATTTTTATTTTCCTAAGTATCGCTGTTCTCTCTGCAAAATTTGAAACACTAAGAACTAGTTTTCTAACGCATGTAATTAAAAATCTAATTATGAGAATAATACCGGATTTTGCTGCGTTTTATCCTGTTTCATTTTTTGAATATGAAGATGACGGGATGGGTTGGTATCCGCAAAATGCTAGCAGTTTGAACAGATTTCGATTATTGCACAACAAGCTAGTTGCACGGGGCTTTGTGATTTATTAACGTATATCTTCAATAGAAGCCAACTGGCTTAAGAAAATTCTCCACAAAAGTATCCATTCTAAGGCGAACCCTTGCATGCTTCATTAAAAACAACTGTCAAATATGTATAAAAGATTTGCATACTTATATAAACTCAACGGTGTTTAGGGAAGGATATTCATATGGAGAACGAATTTAGATTAAAGAATTAGTTCGATTCGTAAACTGCTCTATTAATTCCTTTTTTTTCATCTTTTTTCATAATGCAGACAGATTACGCCTACCTATTATGTACTTGAAATTTTATTTTATCAAACTTTTCAATAGTAGGGATATAATAGTTAATTATTACAATAATATCCACTTCTAATAAATTAACATTTATACAAAAGCTCTCTCTTTAACAATTTACGAATTTTATATTAAAATAAATGATATTGCGTCTAATTAAATAACTGCAATGCTAGGTTTTAAAAATGCTATTTTGGCACACATAGTTACTTTGTTACACTGGTTACTGGATATTGTAAAGCATGCAAGGAATACCTACCTAAAGAAAGGAATATATTCGTGGAGGACTTTATAAGGGAAACTGGCTTATATTCACATTACACACCCGCACAACCAGCCCATTCGCCTGAGTTTAAATACGGGTACACGGGTCAAACAATCAATATTCAGAGAATAGTTATTCGGCTGCTGAGTGGTCTGTTTGTTATAATAATCATTAATTATATTAACCGTTCGGTTATAGCGATGTGTACGAAACGTTTCCATTTGATGATAACATCAATTACCCTATTACATCTATTTTCAATGCAACGATCACTTATTAAAACATTAGTTTTCTGGAGAAGACAAGGGACCATTATTGCGAAACTCAACCACATATGACAAATTAGTCTTCTAACAAATACCTAATGACTATACCCAGTCCTTAAATCCAGTTTTAGGAATGTTTTTAGAATGGTTTTGTTTTATTCGGTTATGGCAAAGCACTCGAGGGCTATTTACCTAAGTTGAAATGCCTTCGTGTAGGACTTTAAAGTGAAACTGATTCTTATCCACATTACACATGAGAAAAATCAGGAAAAAGCCCATGCTGTCAGCCAGTTCGCTTGGAATCGAACTCAGGACGAAATACCAGTGCCTTTAGAAGGACTGTTACGTGGAAATTGACCAACTCTTATGCATCCCAAAAAATCATTAAGCATCGGTTGTAACTAAATTGTTTTGCGCAAACGACAACCAAACACAGGTTGACTTATTGCAATATGACAAAACACGAGATAGCTATCTGCTTAAGGCAAGAGATGACTTGTGAAAGACTTTCTAAAAGAAACTTGCTCGTAATCACGCTACACATGGGGAAATTCCTGAAAACCCCATGAACCAACTTTTATGCATCCCGAAAAATCATTAAACATCGGTTGTAACTACACATGACTTATTGCAATATGTTGACTTATTGCAATATGACAAAACACGAGATAGCTATCTGCCTAAGGCAAGAGATGACTTGTGGAAGACTTTCTAAGAGAAACTTGCTCATAATCACGCTACACATGGGGAAAATTCCGAAAACCCCATGAAGCCAACCCATTCGCCTGACACTGAACATAAGTCGAACTTCCAGTGTTCGGTGTTCTTGACCACTCCGCTACTGTGGCAGCATGTAACCAAACAAAGAAACAATCGATCAGCTTTCAGAGTCTTAAACACTCGTTTAATGGGGGAAAACGGTAAATTCAGAAAAGCTGTAGTGAGAGTAAATGGTATTAAAGTTGTAACTTTTTTAAGTGCAGTACAACACATTTATTACATCTTATTCATTTATTAATCTTTCGCGATAAAAATTTCACAGCCTATGATCTTAACTTTAGTTATTATATTCGTTTCTTTAAATATAACTAACTAGTTTGTTACAACTGTTGCATTTTCAATAATAAGTGTTCTGTAGATTAACCACATCTTCATATATCTAAACTAAGCCTCACTATTTAGCACATGAATGTGACTTGAATTTTAATTTGCTGAATTTCAAGGTTGCTTATTGTTTCGTCGTCTCATCGTGCTATAGTTTCCGGCACGCAAATGAAATTATTTCCTTTTCTTATGCGTTTCCTCAAATCAAACATGAATGCTTAGGTGAAGAAGCCGAAGTATAGATAACTATCATTTCCTAACTTATAAGAGATAAATTTTGTTGTATTATAAATAATAAGTAAAGATTTTTTGAATAGAAAAATTAATAAATAATAAATGCTTACTTGAAGAACCCTAAATGTAGAAGTTAGTCTATAAAAGATAATTTTTTATAACTAATTTGTTAGCAAAACTTTAGTTGAAATATTAGTAAAACATGCTTTGAATGCAAAGATTATAGTACATTATTATTGAAAACTGACTTGTTAAATAAACTGATATATGAATTGCAGGTATAAAAACCTTATCTTTCAGTAATTATATGTAATTTATAGATGTTATAATTTATGTAAAATGTTTTCAAGTCCTGCTGAGATACTTATCTTTTCTCAACTCTGTATGTAAAAATACAACAAAGGTGAAATTTGTGACTGATTTAAAGTTCTTAACCATAGAATCTAACCTTTATTTTCCCTACTTTCTTACTGATGAATTTGCATATTAAATTATTATATTAAACGCAATAGATTATATTTAGACTTTACACATTCTTACATTATCTTATCTGAATATGGACTTGCGTTGATAACAGTGAAGATTTATGTACATGGATTTTTTGTGTGTATTTTTACTGCACGTTTTCTTGTCATTAGAAATTTTATATGACTGGTTGCTTGATTATCGTAAAATATACGAGGCTATCGTAATCAAGGAAGGGATGCCTAGAGATGATTTTCTAAATGATATAGTTGTTATTTACGTTACATTTCATGAAAATCACAAAACTTCTGCAACCTGGCATCAGCCTCAAAGGTGGATTATCATAAACTTCAGGTAGTACAGAATAAGATTCTGAGAAGAACTGTAAACGCTCATTAACAGATAAGAAACAAACTGATCCATGACGACTTAAAAATCAGCCCTACAGTGAACCACGTTGTTAAAAAAGCGTTTCTTCAAAACGGCACTAAGCTGTGATGCTATAAATTTGTCAATAGTTACCAATCGTTCCAGGAGATAATTTGATCAGACCGTTTGCTTCCCACATGCTTAAAAATCACATCTTCGCAACCTAGTTTTGACTGCATACTTTTACTTGCTCTCTTGCACGGCGTGATTTTTGTCTCTCGTCGTTTTCAATTTGATTGCCACATGGTGCAGTACAGAAGATAATGTTTTCCTTACTTTTTTTGATCGTTCTTGGAGTTTTACCTGCTAGCTCGTCCAAGTCCTGTGCCCTCTGAGTTTCAATTTTCTTATCTAGCTTACTAAGGTCCTTTCTGGGGCCACATAATCAACATCATAATCCGTAGCCTTAGCCATAAAACCAACCCGTTAATAGATCGTTGTTGTCTTGTCCATGAATTTCATGGAAGAATGGTTGCCAGATCCTCAAGGAGGTTGGACTCCTAATTCCATCCCCAATTTTCAGAGACAGCACCTGGGAGAAGGTCCAAGGGTCTTCCACTTCTCTTCCGTACCACCAATCCACTTTTGAGAGGACTTTCGGCTCGCCATACATTTATAATGCCACATGCCGCAAAGACGCTATACATTTACAAAAACCATGGCTTCTCCGGGATTCGAAACCGGGTCGTTTTGCACCTCATTAAGCTCCCTTAACCATTATATATTCTGTGCCGCCAAATGAAAAAACTAATTTCTTGCAGTAAGTATTAAGCGAAGATTCTGTATTTATTTTAGGGCTTAAGAAGCTAAAAATTAATTATGTGGTTTTATTTGAATTGAAATATATAGTTGTTATCTGTTTAATCAAATAAAAATTAATGTCACTAAAAATGCGTTTGGTATTTTATCTAATGGAACTAAATATACATAATTTTTTGAGTGTAATCATTGCTGAAAAAAGATATGATATGGAAAAAGAAATATGTACTGATCACACATTTGATCCATACAGAAACATCTATACACGTTTTCCGAGTATTGAGAGCAGTTGTGATTCTAATTAATATTTGGAATTATAATGTAGTTTATTGTTAGATACTGAAAAGGAATTGAAACCATTTCCAATTAATTCTAGTTATTTGTATATTTGGTGGAATATGGAAAAACAGACAAGAACTATATGTCTAAGGAATGCTTTTGCGGAATTGTTCTAAGAAAAACTGGTTGGCGTTCACGTTATAAACGGGGGAAATTCAAGAAACACATGTATAGACAATCTTGTAGCATTTAAGCCCGAGTCGGATCACCAGTGTTCAACTATTTTATCCACTCAACTACTGGAAGGCTGTTATTCACTTGCAACTAAGTCTCGAAAATTATTTCAGGAAGATTTAGCTGTATTGAATTACCGGCATACACTCTAGGCTATCTACCTATGCGGCGAGGAATGGCTTCGAGAAGTATTTTCTAAGGAAAACTGGCTAGTATTCACATTATATATGAGAGAACTTCGAAAACGTTAGTGTAGCCAGTTCTGTTTCAAGAATGAAATTAGGACTTAACCACTCCTAAAATGCTCTGATGCTTTGCGCTATACCTTTGAGATAACGTTCCAATTTATAGGTCATAATAAAAATTTTACTAATTACATTATGAAAGAGGAATTAAGCTACGCTGTATGATATTTAATAGAATATTTAATTCAAATTCATAAAAAATGCAAAAAAAATTTTTTTTTGCAAAGATTAGGATTCAGATCTCTGAAATAAACTGTGAGCAAAGAAATGTTAAAGTAAAGACAATTTAGAAGCTTTCTTATTGTATCAAGCCTGAAAAATACATTTTATCCATGAAAGAAAATGATTGCTTCTTTGCACATTTGTCCAAAAGAATTCGGTTTTAAACAGAGCAGATGCTAGTAATAGCAGCTACAAAATACAAAAAAAAGAAACTATTCTTACTTTAATTTGAGCTTACTCTTGCAAGATTAATTAATTCCGCAAAGATAATTATAACGAGGAAATTTCATTCCAATCACGTTTGACGTCTGGAACTTGATTCTTAGATTAGTAGTGTTTTAGTGTGATTACCTCATTATCTTCAGACTATGCTGCAGCCACTTGACACAAGTGTTCATTGCAAGAAAGTGCACTGATGATAGTAATATATATTATCCCATCGTTATGAATAATCCTATCGAAATATTTGTACTCTTAAACTCTCTCAAACCTGCAGATTATTATGGAAGCATGTTTTTTAATATAAATGGTACTCACAATAAAAAAGCAATTATTTGTTAAAATTTTAGACAGCATTAATTTCAAAAAAGAAAGACTTTAGACTGATTTTATTTATCGATACCAAGTAATATTGCTACTTTTGCCCAAGTTTCCTTAATGACTGTTAGAAATTCTACTTCTGTAATTTATAAATGTTGTATTAAAAAAAAAAAAGTGTGCCTAATTTCAAACTACTTGAAAATTTAATGAAATGGTTCATTATCATCTATGACGAATTACTGTTGTAAAATACTTAAATCAAGAACTCGGATACGAAATATATGTGCATAAAGTAAAACAAGTCATGTGGATTCATACGTAATTTTTTCGGTGTTTTTCGTTACAATGCAATACGCGCCAATCAATTTTCTCTAAATTATAACGTTGCGCGCCTCTAACTAGCACGCAACCAAGAGGTGACTGTGAAAGCTTGTATAAACCACAGAGTCTTATAAAGGGTTTAAGTCCCTTTTTATTCAACGTACTAATTTACAATTGCGTTCTCTTGACGCTTACAAACGGTGCCAACTCGGCAGTCAAAATAAAAATAAAAACCTGAAAAGAAATTAAAGACAATATTCTAACTACGAGGCTCTCTCAAATAACTAACTCACCGCGTTTTACAATACGGCTGCTAATTCAGCAGACTTGAAGCTCACTGGAACAATTGCAACTACTTCCCGCCAAGCACATAGGCCGCAACGCGGGGTTTTTCAAATCTCTATAACTACCTCCGCGCTCGCTAAGTAAGAATAACTCTCTCTCACCGAACTTGTTTCCTTCTATTTAAATCATACTACTTCCGCTGATAATTTGAATGCTTGCGCGTTCTACTCAAATTTACATATTCTGGCATTGGCAGTTCCAGGGGAAAGTAAGGATTGACAGGAAAGATAGTTTAAACTTAAAATAAATGTTAGTTAAAATAAATATAAACCCTACAAAATACATAATACATGACACTCCTAGCAAGAAAAGTTTCTCTTGCTTAGTTAATTATGGTAAAACACGCAAGGACTATATCCATGAGGGAAGGTATGTCTTCCAAAAGGACGTTTTAGGAGAAACTGGTTCGTATCAACAATATACATTGGGAACACTGCCAAAAATACCCATGCAGCCACCTCTTTCGCCTGGAATTGAACCCAGGTCGAATTTGCAGTCTTCAGCGGATTTAACCGCTCAGCCGCTGATGAATCTCTAGGAAGAAAATAAACTTTCGCCATCAGATCGCTTCCACTGTGTTTACATTTTTTAAGCAAAGGAAATATGTATCTCAGGTTAGTTTTCAATAATTGAATTTTCCAATCAGGTAATGACATTTAATGTCCCCTTTTTAAAGTTTTGACTGACAGTACTTACGTTGAAAATAAGAACGCTCTTCTAAGTGAAGAGAACTGCATATTTTATTTAATGTTGGAAAACGGATAACGTTGGCACATACGTCCAGCAGAAAGTCTGCGTTCACCTACTGCCAATCAGTATCCAACGTCAGAAAATAAAATAATATTAATTATTTGACTGATTTTGTTTCTTGTATTTATTAAGTATTGTTTAGATAATTTTCAAACACAAAATTATTTATTTCACTTTTACACTTTTATCCGAAAGCAGCCACATTTGATGTAGAAAAAGTCTGCGTTCATTTCTTAACGCAGGAAAAGTGTGCAGAATTCTCCGAAATATATAGTTTGAAATCATTTCAACATGTGTATTTTTCACTGCTAGTTAGTCTCATAAGTGTTCAAAAAGTTTGTAGTATATTTTTAGCGAAACAAAAGAAACGTTTTGAAGCTGTGACAGGTAAAGGGAAAGAAATCTGCGTGGGTGACAGAAAAAAAAGTAGTAAAATTATTTTTAAAAAGAAAATGTTTCAGAAATATAGTTAAAATAGTATAAAGACAATATTCGACCGTCCAAAGGGTCATAAGTGATTTCAAATCGACAGGAGTTTTGATATCCAAGCCTCGTTCCGATCGTCCACCAAATTTAACCTGCAGGAAAAGACACAATATCATATCTCAGATAAAAAAAAAAATCCACGATTAAGTGCACTGAAAATTACAAACTAGATAAAGTACAAATTCAGTAAAACTATTTGTTGTGATACCGTGAGAAAAATCTTCAAGAAGACTGAATACCATGGACGGATGGCTTGGAAGAAATCGTATATTTCACGGATTTAAAAAAAAAAAAAAAATGTATCGCCTTATCTAGGGAATACGTACACAAGCCAATAGAGTTTTAGAAGAATATTATATTTTTAAGTTTCGAAATTCACGCCTTATTCTAGAATCTTGTAATTCTAAAAACAATTTATTACAGTTCTGAACTCCGTTAATGATTTCAGTCATTATAGGAACGTGCTCGAAATACTTGCACGCCGTGATCCATTTCGATGTCTTTTTAAACATCCCTGGATTACAAACGGAATTTACCTTCATAATGCTAACTTAAGTATCTTATCTAATTTTCTGACGTAGACTTCCATGCCTCAACTTACGTATCATTTCATTAGAGACTTTTTAAAGCTGTAATATGTGCGCAAGGTAACGACCTGAGGCTAACTTGGCAAGGTAAAACTCTCAGAGCGCGTGCAGAGCCAAAATGAAAAATGTATCTGCCAAGGATGAAAAGTTAGTGTGAAAAAGCAACTTCCGTTAACGCGTGAGTAGAATAATTAATGCTTAATTTACTATGAAGAATAGCAGTTTACTTTTCCTTTTTAAAATTTTTGGTTTTCCTATTAGATGACAAGCTTTTTTTAATAAGTATCGGACGTAATTTGAAGGACTGAAGGTATTTTATTTGATAATAATACGAATTGGTAGAGAACAGAATGAAATTTTTCGAGTTAAACATAAAAAATATTAAAAGCTTAATGGTAGATATAACCCAAAAATTAAAAAAAACCGAAATATGTAGAATGGGGTGAAATGTTCTGATGCCAAATATTAAAATCATTATAGTGTGTGTGTGTGTGTGTGTGTGTGTGTGATTATGGCAAAGCCTCGAGGGCTATCTGCCTAAGGGGACGGATGCCTTCGTGGAGGACTTTCTAAGGGAAACTGGCTCGTATACACGTTACACATGGGGAAAACCATGAAAACGCCCATGCAGCCAACCCGTTCGCGGGATTCGAACCTCGGACCGAACTACCAGCGTTCAGCGACTTTAACGCTCGGCCGCTGGTGGGCCTAAAATCATTATAACTTAGTGATATAAATAAAAAGAGCGAAATACATAAAAATATGGTTAATTATATAACACTATATATAACAATCCACAGCAAAATTTTTAAATTGTAGTGTGAGTTTATAAAGTCTTAAGACTGTTGGTCGTTAAAATTTTTAATATTGTAATGTAATCATCTAAGATAAATAACTTCAAAATTTTATGGCAAATAAGTAAAGAGGTTATAATACTGCTATGGCTTTACTCACTTCTTTGATATAATCAGAAAAAAATCCACGAATTTTACCTTCGCGAAAAGCGCACAATTGTGCCTGTAGTTGACATAAGCCTTGGGCACCTTATAAGTGATGATATGTTTTTAGCCAACTCGGTCCCAATCAGTATCCCGCGGATTATCTCTAAAATAGGCAACTTGCTTAAAGATCCATGAGAGATCTTGATACTTCAAGAAGTAAGATAACGGCGCTGCACCTTTATGAAAGTCAGTCGCTGTTCAGAAAGACAGAAATTTTCGTAACAATGCAGCTACATAAGGGACAAATGATGATCAGTTTTCCACTTGGAAATGATTATCAGAGCCCTTATGTTAATCCGACATTTTACATAAATATACCAGCGCCCTTATGCAAGTCCGATTTTCGTTACAATTACTGACTAATTAATAAAGCAACGGGATAAACTAAATCTTCTGCGCCATTACGGAAAAAGAGGATTTTGCGTAACCATGCGCACAGCTTTACACCTTTCTAAGGTTGAAAAATTGTTTCGTGGCACCAAAATGTTTCCTTGAATATGCAGTTCTTTATTGAGACAGCCGGCATTACTTTCTGGAAATGCTGATTTCAAGCAGTAAATGAGCTAGAATTGTCGTTTCTTAAACATGGATTGCGTCGTGAAGTAATTTTCATTTAGGAGTGAAAAAGACATTTGAATATTTTTTGTTTTATTTTACAATTACGTATATATATTTAAATTTTGAAATAAATCATAGTTATTAATTGATTTAATTGATTGTTGATAGTTATTCAGATTTATGTTTTATTAATCCGTTACAACATTACTTTCTTTTGAATTCCTTCTGTCTCTTTCATAGAGAGCAACTTTTTCTAGAAAATTTCTAGAAAGCAACTTTCTTTTTTCTAGAAAGCTCGTAGATCGCGATGCCTAAAAAATTTGGGAACTCTAGTAAAAAGAAAATATTAAATATTGAAAACATTCCATTACTAACGGTAAAAATGCTTTTTACTTCCTTGTACGAAGTAAAAAGGAAGTATTGAAACCGCGAAAAGTTTCAGGCAGCATATTTCAACGAAAATATCCATTTTGACCGCTATCGAATGCAATTTAACGATGTTTTTGCGTGATATCTGTACGTGAGGACAGAATAAAAGACTCGTTTCCTCCAAAAAAATTATAAAACTGCTTTAAAATTAATTCTGAAGAGAATTTTTCGTGGCGTCTGTATGTACGTACGTGCGTATCTCGCATAACTCAAAAACGAGTAGCCTCAGAACGTTGAAATTTTGTATATAGGACTGCTATAACATATAGATGTGCAACTCGTATTTTGGTTGCAATCGGACGCACCAAACGTATATAAATATATTTAAATATATATCCACTCTGTTACTGGGCTCAGTGATCTCAGTTTCTTTACTCTTATATGTTTGTAAATTGTACATTTTTTGCTTTAAAAATGATTGTATTATGTTGTTTTTATCAACAATTTTAAAGATTGTTGATTGTATTATCAACAATTTTAAAGTTGTCTAAGTGCCGCTAAGCATTTTTTTATGGCGGCCATTTATGTTTACATTTGAAACAGAAGACTAGTGGATTTATTGCCAATCTAGAGAAACTTAGCTTCGCAACAACAAAGATAACGCATTCATTTGTTATTGCCAATTAAATCATCCTTAATTCTTTCTAGAATTTTTTCGAGGAAATAAGTGTTTGAGATTTACTTCGTAATTTTTAATATAGATATTTTGAGTTTTTATGTATTTTTGCCTTCTTGCGAAGTGAGAACTGAATTAATTAAATGAGAAATACTCAATCGTCTCTGAAAAACTGTTTCTTTTTTATTTTGTTTGCTTAATTTATTTTATACATCATTCTAGCTTTATTATAGTATTTGAATAGAACATGTGGCAACGATTAGATAATTCTATTCTTTAAATGATATAAATTTTGTGCATTATGAGTTATAATATGAACGAAATATACACGTTAACTGTTACGTAATTATTGGATTATATAACAATTAACTTACTTTCCGTTGTATAATTATTATATAAGTTAACTGTTATATAATTATTAATACTGTTAAGTGAATCTAGCGCCAGAGTGTCGCTATGGTAAACAAATACTAGACTGAATTTTAAAGAATGCATTTATTCTATTGTGGTTTATGCGCTGTCGGAGAAGTAGATTTAATTCAATCCAATAACTTTAAATGAAATGCAAGAAAAAATGCGTATAATTTAATATTCCAATACAAGGAAGTCACGTGGTGTACACATCAGATTTTTTTATATTATAAATCGCTATTTACATCGATAGCCGAAAGAAAATCAAGTAGAATATTTTAATATAAAAAATGCACATAGAACGTATAAAAATTGAGTATTAGATGGAATAATGAGTATTTAATGTAAGACACTTTTATTAAATTTACGGTCTATATTCATTCCAGATCCTGCCCCTCCCCCCGAAAAAAAAAGATTAGGTTAAAAAAATGGTATACATGCATTTTTAACATAAAAACATAAAAAATGTTGCCTACTTAAAACGAAAATCTTACTTGCATAAGGCAGCATGCACTGTTATGAAAAATATCCGATTGGCATAAGGGGCAATAGATCACTTTTAAGGAAGAAGCTGATCTTCAGTTTGTTCCCGCTCCTTTATGTTGCGGCGCCATTACGTAGATTTCTGTCTTTTCGAACATCGATTGATTTTCATAAATGTTCCTCACCGTTATGAAGGTGTTCCTGTCCTCTGGGGACGACTCTGAGGGACGTCCATCCCTTAGCACCAAACCACTCGAGAGGACTCGCCATACATTTTCATGCCGCTAAGATACTATAGATTTATAAATATCGAAGAGTTCTCTAGACTTCGAACCCGAGCCCATCAGTGCGGCAGTTAGCATCATTAACCATTATACGAATTAAGACGGCAGAAATTATATATAAAAGGGCCCCCCCCAGTCGGCAAAATCGTTGAACATCGGTAGTTTCATATTCCCGCAAATGAGATCCTGTATGGACGTTTTATTGATTCTTGAAGTGAAAATGAGCCAGTTTCCCTAAGAATATTCTCCAAGAAAGCTCTTTAAGCAGATAGCACTCGCATGTTTTGCTTTTATCCAGATAATCCAATCAAATCAAAGTAAACGTTTAGCACAGCACGCTGGACTTTTTCACAAAACTCGTATGAAATTGAAAGTAATAGTTTTTTTTCTTATTTATGTTAATTTTTATGATGAAAAATTTCCATCTGTTTACTGTTGCTAATTTTATTCCTGGTGGTCTTCATGAGCTTCTCCTAACACAGCGTACTTTCTAATATGTTAATAAAATTTGTGGGTACTTTCATGGCAGTTCTTGAAATTCTCTTGTTACGGTTTTCTTAATTTTTTAAAATGCATTAAACTTGGGTCTTTTAAAGTAAAATTTCGCTTTTGCAAATGAGACTGGTTTGAGTTATTCGGGTTACGTCAAAACACATAAGGTTATCTGTTTAAAAAAAGGAATGGCTTCATGGAGGACTTTCTAAAGAGTTGGTTTGGCTTATTTGATTATTTCAAAGCACGCTAAGGCTATCTGGCTAAGACAAGGAATGCTTTTGTGGTATACTTTCTAAGGACAATTAGCACGTATTCAGGTTACACATAAGAAAAATTTCAAAAATTTTTATATTATTTTCTATTTATATTAAAATAGAAAACGGGCAGCTAGCCCGTTTGTCTAGAATCCAAAATAAGTCGAACTACAGCAATTTTATAGCTTTCTAACTAGTGGGCTTGGAAAAAAAAGAAAGCAGTATGTGAGATACTAAACTGAGTTATTCACTCAGTTTAGTATTAAGCTATGATTAATAACAGTTACATTTTACATAACAACGGTTAAGTATTACATAGTTAATAGTTAATTTACGCTTTTTATTTTCTATCAAATCTGTGAACATATAATCGTTAAATGGAGCAAATATATTTTGTTCTTCAATAAGAGGGTCCTGTGTCGGATCGCCATCGAAATCGATAGATTTTTATTCAAAACCTAAGCCAAAATAAGTTTCCTTTATTGCTTAGTTTCAAATACTGCATACGCGTATTTCTCTTCCAATTGTAAAAATAAATATATAACTGAACATATTTTCAAAGTATTCAGAAAAACGGGGTAACAGAACAGGAAATCTTAGTTTTATCTTTATGCTGGATTGTGTTGCCCGTAATCTGTTTCTGGTCAAGAAGGTGATTTCTTATTATTGCAAATTTTACATTACTTTTAAGATATTTAAGATGATTCGGGCGTCATAGATATATTAGATCAATTTAATTGATTGTTCTTAAATTTAATTGTCCTTAAATAGAAGTAGTTGGTTAATAGAAGTAGTTATTAGTCCACTTAAATAGAAGTGTTAGTCTTAACTACTTAAATAGTCTTAACCACTTAACTACTTAAATAGAAGTAGTTAGTCTTGCCCATATATATTTTCTGATCTCTACTTAACATTTACGGGTGAAGCCCGTCGCATATTTAAATGTTTGCGCTTGTAAACTATCTCACTTGTCTCACAATAGTCAGCACAAGCTCACGACATTCAACACGGCAAAGAGGCAAATGCGCCTGTCGTTGGCAGCCTTGAGCACAGTTCTGTCTCCAATACTGAGAGAGAGTACCCTGGGGAATGAGTCCAAGAGTCTTTCAGCCCTCTTCTCCTACCGTCAACCTCTCGACAGGACTTTCGGCTCACTGCCTATTTAGAGTGCCCCCATACCCACAGACATTATACATTTACAAACATCTATGCTTCTCCGGGATTCGAAACCGGGCCTTTCTGTACGGCAGTCAGCGTCGCTAATCACTCTCCCGGTTGGGCGACAGAACATGATGTATGGTGTGTATGTGTGATTATGGCAAAGCCTCGAGGGCTATCTGCCTAAGGGGAGGGATGCCTTTCGTGGAGGACTTTCTAAGGGAAACTGGCTCGTATACACGTTACACATGGGGAAAACCACGAAAACGCCCATGCAGCCAGCCCGTTCGCGGGATTCGAACCTTGGACCGAACTACCAGTGTTCAGCGACTTTACCGCTCGGCCGCTGCTGGGCCCCGACAGAACATGAAGGAAAACATTTGGTGGCAGCATTCTTTTATATAAAAAGTGATTGGACACAAAAGTGAATCTGATGCAAAATTGAGGAGTGAGACTAGTAACATCTCTGATACTAATTATAATAAGTAAATAAATAAATAATAATAAATAAATCACTATAAATAAGTAAATAAAAAATTATGAATAAATCAATTTAAATGCCATAAAAGAAATAAATAATAACAATACAAATATATAATAAATAACAATAGCAGTAATTAGTAATATTGGCGTTAATAGTCTCTCATTATCTCATGTATGCACTGTTTTTACTAAATTTCTGAAAATACGCTACATACTTTTGAGGCTATTTAGAAATGGTTTTACTTTTATGTAAAACACATGATCTCTATAATGTTCTAGAAAATATCCATTCTCATTAGTCGTTCAGAATATTCCATGCACCTCTTTCCTAATGCAAAACGATCATCCCTCTTTCCCTTTATTTCCCAAAATTCAAAAATACATATGTATTTACTTAAATTTAGGCTATTTTTCGATATGTTTATAAATTAAACAAGAAAAGAGCAGAAAATGTTAATAAATACTCAGATGTAATGTTGATTAATATCCAGAATAAAAACAGTTTTTTATATTCATAAACTAAAGATAATTTCTTTAACAGGTAAATAAGCTTTATAGCATCCCCCCTTCCAAAACTATCAAATTCTCCTATCCTCCTAGCTCAGAACCCCTGGTCTAGAAATATTCATCGGTAGTAATATATTACTATTCATCTAGAAGTTGTCCAGAAAGAATATAAAAATTGTTAGTTCAAAGAGCATAGAAATCGTCTAAAAAATGTATTACTACTTTGCCTGGAAAGTGATTAGAAAAATTTCAGTCCATTCATTGAAAACTCTCGTGTTTCACTTTCTCGTTTCAATGTTAGAATATTTTATAAACTGCATTTTCTGCATTACCAAGGACGGATTTACATTTAAATTAATAATTTGTAGTTCACTAGCAGTGAACTACAAATTCAGGAACTATAAGTGGCTCAAAGCTTTTTTTAAAAGCTGATTAATGTATCATCCATTAAAAAATAGCGATTCGTGTAAATAAACCCATGCCTATAAGAATAATTTTCAAAAACGGAAAAAATATCTTTATTTTATAAACTGCAAGCACACGGATATTGATAAATTTTCAATGACTTTATAATGGTATTCTTTCAGTATTTTTCGAGAATCGTTTGAAATAATATTATTTTCTTACAGTGGTTGATGCACTTGGAAAACCTTCTGCAGGAATACTAGAGGGAACTGCCACGGCCATGGGCGATTATGACGAATGTCTGGATATCGTAGTTCCTAAGAATACTAGATCACCACCGCCACCGCCTTGGACAGAAAATGAAGTGGCTTTCCATGGGCAATACTGTGTGGTTCAAATTCACATACCAGAACCGCTCAGGCAAGCAGCCATGGCTTATCAAGCTGGAAACAGATCGAATTCCGCTCTTGCTAATTCCAAGACGGTGAGTTCTTTATGCTGTACTTATAATATACAAAATACAGATTTGAGGACACAGTGCAGCCCATATTACTTTTGATTAAATAACACGATGTTAAAAATTCACTGTGGCATAAATTTTGCCGTATCCTTAAAACATACCAAAAATAACTTTGTAATTAAACATTCTACTGGTCACAATGCAGGTTAATACACTGCTATATAAAAAAACACTCAATACACTAAAATTTTATAATACATATTACATTGAACACTGCATAATATTTAAGACACCTTACAAAACTCATTTCTACACTTAATGCACTGTGTGTGTATTAGCTACATATTACACTGAACATTAACTCTTGATCATATGACATAGGCACTGGTAATAACTCTTTGTTATGTACTCGTGTATAACATAATTCCTAATACAACGAGCTTTAACAAACTGTTAAAAATACACTTTAAGGGGGAGAGGAATACAGAATGGAAAAACATGCAATCGTTACTACTGCTGTGAATATCACATGCAAAGTACAGGTGTCTTGTTTGGAAACCCACAGCATTCTGTGCATGAAACATAATACATTCCGTACAGAGCAATATTCGTAATTGCTTTGTTCAATATCTTTCATCACGTTACTCTACATGTGCTAGATACATTAAATATTGTATTTGCCATACACACTGTAATATTTATATTATGTGATCTTGATTACATTAAGTTGTAGTACAACAGTTATAGTTACTAAGCTTCCTGCGGCTCAAAGCATAACTCTATACGCTACGGGCACTTACACATTTTACGAGATGCTATACAATACAGTATTCACAATACGCTGTAGAATATTCTATTTATAAAATACACATGCTTACATTAATTGCACTCATGCATTAATAGGCTCGTTACAAAACACGCATTTTTAGCCCATAAATGCCGCATTTTAGCCCATAAATGATGTATTTTTAGCTCACAAGAGACTTATCCCGAATGAGGTATTAACCTCGAAAACGAAATTTCGCGCCGTTCGCTAAAACTGCGAATCGCTTTTCAAATTGTTGCCACCAGATATTATCGCCCGGTAACCCCCAGTATTTTAAATATCATATTTTCTATTTTGTAAAACTTTAATGAATTTTTGATTAACAAACTCAACGTTTTGAAAGTGACCAGTGGCAACACTATACAGAATAAAACATTTTTATCTCTAGCGCATGAGACTGTCAGTCGGAAATTCTAAAGAATGTCGTTTTTAAATTGAATTGTATGTGCGGTAAGAACATAATATTTAACAGATTTGTCTTAAAAATAGTTAATAATAAAAAGCCAAAAAAAGTTTAGCTAGCCATCTTAGTAAGAAACTGAATGTTGACATGATGAACTGAAAAAAATATATGTTATGCCAACACTTAGACTACAACGGGAATTCTAAGCATATGCTGTTATGCTGCTTTTACATTTTCGTAATTTTAACATTGAATTGTATATGGCAAAAGTGAAAAGAAAATTATACTTAATAATAAAGCTAAAAAGACAAAAAAAAAAAAAAAAAAAAAAAGTGAGTTAGCAGGAGTAAGTGCAATAGTAGACTGGTAGACTCAGCGAGAGCGTAAATACCCTAACAAACCTTTTCAGACTTTGCTCTTTTGTCTTATTTCTTTACCCAAGCCTTTGGCGATGGAACGGAACAACCGGGGTTAGGAAAAGAACATTCTCTAATTTCACGACAAATTCCTTCAAAAGCTTTTTGTGGAATAAGAATATTGTTTATGCTTTTTTTTTTCTTTTTTGAGAGGGATAAATAATGGGTACTTACTTATTAACGCAATCACCATTTGCCCAAATTGGCGATTTTTTACAGATGAAAAGGTAAAAGTTACTTATCAGATGCAGGTTGGCAGTTTTCGCGACTTTTTTCTAAAAGATTCCAGAAGTATTGATATGGAAACATTATCAACATATGGAAAATCAACATACATTAGCAATTTTAAATAAACATTTTACATTTTAAACTAGGATTACGAGATATATTAAAAAAATAAAGCACTTACATTCGTCACCACATCTTTCTGTACTTTTTTTCGCTGCTCTTCTCGAATATACAGCGATCTGTTTTCACTTAAAAACGCAGACAATTGCAAAGACTCGACTTCGCTCAAACCTCCGTAGCACCGGCTATCTACCAGACGCACCTCCACGTAGAAATTTTGAGACAAATTTTGCATTCCTACAGTATTTTTAATGCAGTTTGTTCCAATGTTGGCAAATTTCCCAAGCGAAAAAAAAAAATTTAATTAAAGGCAAAAAATATCACGATTTGTCTCTAGAAGCCGTTGGAACTTAGGGTACAACAAGAACAACGTATACGAAAATGGCGACATTACTCGACTTGAGGATTGTTACACGTGTGGTTGCCTGAAAAATGGTTATGCGCATGGTTGCCAGAGTTTGGCACTTTCTGAAAATTTGGTGTATTCTACTTAGGTGGTTGCGATAACGTGTAAGTACAGCAGAAGGGTGCATAAATAGGATGCAGGTTGGTAGTTTTATCGGACTACGCGAAAGCAAGCCATTTATTACTAACGAACTTGAACATACAGAGTGGGATGTCCAACTTATCGTCCTGATGTGCTTACGTTATTCGTTGGTTCATCAGTTTAGTAAAATGGCTTACACAGTTTTGTCTTTTTATTACTCAATTTTTATTCTTTTTACTTTATTTCTTAAACATCACTTTCTTCGCACTACTGCCATATAAAGTTTAGTAGGAAAATCGCAAAATATTTAAAAACATCATATCTTTAGTATTCCCGACAGCGTGCTATTTTTATAATCATTAGAATTTTTCTTTCACTTGTCTAACAGTAACATCAACACAAGCCCACGAAATTCAACCTGGCAAGGAGAGCAAGATTCCGCCTGCCGTTTTCAAGAGTCTAGAACATTATACAGGTGACAGTACGACTTTGCTCAGTTACGACCCCCAATTTTCTTTAGTTACGACCCGGGAAGAGCACCGGGGGGACGGGTCCGAGGGTCTCCGATCGCTCTTACCCTCTCACCAACATCTCGAGAGGACTTTCGACCGCCGCATATTTAGACTACCCTTATGCCGCATAAACTGTAAGCATTTACAAACGCCCATGCCTTCTCCGGGATTCGAATCTGGCTCCTTCGGTATGGCAGTCAGCCTTGTTAATCACTATCCCGGTTACGCGGCAGACTTTTCTTTAAAAATAATACATGGCGAAGAGTATGGTGGCAGTATTCTCTTATATGAAAAGTGAAACGGATACACAAATGAGAAGTAAGTCTAATAATATCACTGACGCTAAGTATAATAAATAAATAATAACAATAAATAAAAATTAATAATAAATTACTATAGATAAGTAATGAGGAATAAATCAAGATAAATGCAATAAAAGAAAGAAATAATAACAATACAAATAAATAATAAATAACAATTGTTTAGCGGTACTGCGTTAGTAGTCTCTCATTCGAATTTTCAATCTGAATGCGAAAGCAATGGTTAATGATAGGTTAATGAGCCGTGGTAAAAGATCTTGAAACATAGTGAAACCTGTCTTCGTTTTCAGCAAATATTATTCACTTTCACTCGCAATCTTTAGTAATGTATACTGAACTACTTGTTATTCACATTTACTAAGTATCATTTGCCAAAATGAATGCCAATCTCATCAATAGCTGTGAAATTTCTTTATCATGGACATAAAAGGCGTTGAAGAATAATATGCAAAGAAATAACTGCGAGGAAAATTATACACTCGTACCATGTAATTTTCAGCTACCTCTTTGTATGTTTTCGTTTTCTTTTTATTACATGTAATAGTTTGAACGATATATGTTACGGTGTAAACAGGGAAGAACAGTTACGTTTTTTTAATGACATCAAGTTTTCACGAAGACTATGCTTCGTAACATAGAGTATTGTCATATTTCCTTCTCATTGTGATTCAATCCCGAGACATTTTATTTTAGTTCACACGCTAAGGTCAGTAAGTCTTTAATAGTAGGGACTTTTCTTACATTGCTTTTTGAATGCACTTTTTTCTTTGAAAAAGGTCATTGGCCAAGGGTAAAAATGATTGAAATCTTAGCAATAGGTTAATGACCTGTCAAAGTAAGGAAAGAACGGAACATTATGTAATAAATAGTATTTTTCTACAGTTCATTACTCAAAGAAATAAACTGATACATAGGAAAACCAAATACGTAATAATTCGTTGAAGGTCTCAGAGTTAAATCTTTGTGCGAAAGCAAGGACGTGGGGTATTTATTTCGCATATTTCACGTCTTCTTGTAATTCACGCACTTAATTTTAGCACGAAAATAAAAAATTAAGTTTATCCTCAAACGGTTCACGCATTTGTGGTTTTACAGATTTATTCCATAAATTAATAGGTATTATTAAGTTGATATTTGAGTTGCCTCTTACTATCACGCCAAACTGGTTAATGCGAATAGATTTGTGAATGCCATAAACAAAGGAAGATAAGATTTTAGCATATTATAACATAATCCTTTCCTCTCTTTTAAATCACGCACTAGTTTAAAGTGAAAAATTATGGCCAAAATGTGAAAGGATAAAAACGAAAATATAGAGGAAAAATCTGCGAAAAGTAGCAATAATGAATTTTTAAATGCATTAAGAATACCACATCATGATAAATAAAGAAAATAATTTTCTAATAATTAATTTTAGGTATTACTTAAGGAAAGAGCCTTTATAAAAATAACCTTGCTAACATCATAGAATACGCAAACCAAAGTTTTGCATTTTTTAATGAATACTATAATTTTTTCCTCATTTAAAAAGCACGCATTAGTTTAAAATGGAAAATTTTGATGGAAATGTGCGTGAAAAACTTCTTAAAAAGGAAATGTAGAAAGAAAATAAATAAGAAATTGCAACAACTGAGCAAAAAATAATTTTTAATATTTTTCGTTTCGTCCTTAAATAAAGGAAATAATTTCTTAATAATAATTTTAGGCTTTTATAGAAAAGCATTTTTGAAAATACTCATATTTATTGTAAAGTTCCAAATTTTCAAAAGTAATTTGTGCATTCGAAATAAACAAAGAAAAAGTATCATTCAGGAGCAAAATAAAAGTAATGTTAATATGCTAATAAAGGATAATTTGTAACTAAATTATCATAATAACAATTGATAAAGGATGAAATAGTAGTTAATCAAAAATAATTTTTAAAGGAAAAAAAAATAAAATAAAACATACGCACTGCATCATTCAGTTCCCAAACAAATAGATTCTAAATATGCTGATATAATATAAATGGTAACTAAACTGGTAGTATAATAATTATTGATAATTGATGAAACAGTAATTGTTAAAAAAATAAGTTTTAAAAAAGAAAAATATGGAATATAAATCATTCAGGCTAAAAACGAAAGTACTCTAGATATGCTAAAAATATTCATTCGGAACTAAACTGATAACTTAATGATAATTAATAATTGATAAAATTGCAATTAATAAATCAAAATTTTTCAGTTATAATTTTTATACAGCGGGTATCAACTGCTAAAGAATAGATATTTTAATTTTCTTTTAGTTAGTAGAGGCATTAGCAATCTACAAAAACGCTGTTTTTCCTATTCTTCTTTTCTCCTTCAAGAATAATTCCATTAATTTTCTCTCGCGGAAATGATATGGAAAGAATTAACGACGATCTACACAGCCCTTCCGTGTTTTCTCATAGTTAATGACCAATACAAAGAAATCATGACTAATCATAATAATCTAATCCTAAATATCATTTTTCCTTTTCTTTTCGACTGATAATGGGACATCAGCGGGTTTGCAGAATTACTGCGAGTAGCAATATCATCTAAACATCTCTAAAATATTGCTTCTTAACACCCAATACACGTAAGTTTTGTTATATCCTCGAGGACAATTATGTTGACTTGCAGTAAATCATTTTTCCCTTCCCTTTTACAATACCGTTGACAAAAAGAGTGTTGTTGTTATGTTTGTTACGCGAAGAATATCAAATGAATAACGTTATGCGGGAGAATAATGCATGCATAATTACGACCAAATTACACTGATTGAGCACTAGTTTCAGGTAACTTTTCTCGCATTTTTACCACTCGTTTTTCTTCTACCCTGTGAGCACTATGATCGGCTTTATCCGATTATCAGACTTTTTTGTTACTTGGCACATACGTTAGCCTATAATTTAAGACATTTTGCTTTCTTGCTTTCTTTAATAATGTAAATATCACCTTAATAAATGAAATTTTATGAGAATAGAGACTAAAATAAGTAATTTATGCAAATTCAGCTAAGAAATGCTGTTTAAATACAGGTCCTCCAGATCTAAAATCCCACGACGTTTAGAGGTTTAATTCGTTTCTCTGTTTCGGATCCTTTCAAGGATCGAGTAGTTAAAACCACTGAGTATTGGGCAGATAATCTTAGTTTGCTTTGCCATATTCAAATATCCTAACTGAAAGTAACATGCTTAAACGTTTAGTGCATTTAATTAAATTTTTGCAATTTAAAAGTATTTTGTTTTTAGCCCAAAGGGTGTTAGTTCAGAAGGGCTATTAATTTCGTTTTAGCCTTTTGTGTCGAATCACTATAAACAGCGTACAGCGTATCAGTTTTCAAACTGTGTGCCACCAAATGTTAGAGCCCTGCATTATATTTAAAGAAATTAAATAATGAAGATTCTGCATAAATGTATGTACGTTTATCGCATTGTGATAAAATAACGGTACCTAGAGCCATCAGATTTTAAATAACATAATCCACCCCCCCCCCCGGAATATGGACATCTGGAAGCCTTAACTTAGAATTTGCTTTATTATATATTTCAGATTTTGTAAAACTAACGAATTTTTTATTAACAAACTCAACAATTTCAAAGCGACAAATGAAAACACTACGGTAAAAAAGATTTAGCTCCAGCGCTTGAGACTGTACCGGAAACTCTAAAGATATGCTTTTTAAAAATTATCTTGTGGTATTGCTGTTAAATTGAATTTTATGGTTTAAGTGTGAAGAACATGATATTTAATAAATAAAGGTAACACACAAAAAGTTAAAAAAATACCCTTTTGGCGTAATATAAAAATCTTATAACTTTCATAATTTTTAATTAATCTTAATATTATCTTTATTCTTAAAAAATTTATTATTAATTTTTTTTCCAATTTATTTATCATTTAATATGCATTTCCATTGGCGCATTCAAAACATTCGCATTGAAATTTCAACTTTCATAGATTTAAAAATTGTCTGTAATAATTTCGCATCTGAAATCTGTTTCAATCGAGTTTCAGGACTTAAAAACACCTTTGCCATTTTGCAACAGTTTTATGGCATCCCAGAAAACTGTACTTTCTGATTATCTGCACCCCTTCGACAAGTCGACAAACCCTTTCGCGACTTTATGAACTGACCAAAGCCGTTTGTTTATCTTACGGCTCCTAGGTATTATTTATTTCATACTTAATGAAAAAAAAGCATAATTTTATAAGAAATAAGAAATTACAAGAGAAGAAACAAAATATATATCCTCAATATTACAGCAGCTGGTTAATACTCACTTAAATGACGGTTAAATGTAAAACATGCAAATCCAAGTGTACTCAAACACGTGTACGGTGCATCCATGCGTGGTTTGCTGTTGTCGCACGTATATTTAAAAATACTTCAAAAACACAACATATCTACAGAATTTTAAAATAGCGAGGCCAATCAGAGTGATGCCTGAGTATAATCAGAAAAGTACCATTGTTTCTTATTAAATGCTTTTTTATTATTATTTATGAAGAGAATAGTACGTGTATAAGAAGTAAAAAGATAGCCCAAAATTGTTTTCTTTTTTTCATTCAACAAAGTCGCCGGTGAGTTGGCGAATTTTCGTGGAAGTGCGGATAATCGGAATTTCTCAATTAAATTATCTTACACCGGGAAAAAGAAATAGTTGATTAAAAGTTGTTTTTTTACTTTAGCCTTACCGCATAGTCTTTTAAATCTAAAATGCAGAGAAAATTCAAATTTTCACGTTTCTTTTTCAAGTTTATTGGAAGAAAACTTATCCAACGGAAATAAGCCTTTAAATACAAAAATTCTATTAATCTCTTTTCCTTATAATCCATTCAGTTCGATGCTAAATGCTAATACTTATATTCTTTCTAAAAAAGTCAAAACAATTTTCATTATTTGATTTTAAAGCCAAAAACAGGAAAAAAATACAATTGATAACTGTGCTATGCTTCTTGTATTATGTGATTTATCTTTTCAAGTGGGAGTGAAGAAAGATAAAAGCAGAGGACTGCAGATAGTTTGGGAAACCTTTAGCCTCTCCGTATTCTGTCCAAAAAAAAAAACTGAAAGTTTCCAGATTATATATTACTCTCAAAAGGAGCGTTTCTCTAAAGTTTTCTATGTTACCTTTATTTATTAAATATCATGTTCTTCGCACTTACACTGCATGAAACACATCAAGAGCACAAAATATTTGAAAACAGCATATCTTTATAATTTCCGATAGACAGTCTCGCGCGCTGGAGATAAAAATGTCTTTTTATCCGTACAATGTTGCCATTGCTAGCTTTGAAATAGTTGAGTTTGTTAATCAAAATTTTTTTTTAATTTTACAAAACATGAAACAGATAATAAACCAAATTCGAAATTCAAAATTCGGGCTTCCAGGGGCCCATGTTTGGGTGGAGGAGTACGTTATTCAAAATTTGATGTCTCTGGAAACCGTCGTTTTTTCACAATGCGAGAAACATACTTAGATTCATGCATGTATCTTCATTATTTAATTTCTTTAAATGTAATAGTGGTGCAACAATTTAAAAAATTTCGCTGTTTATAGTGAAATGCCACAAAATGTCGTTTTGAACCTAATAGCCCTTCTGGCTATTAGTTTCAAAACTTTCTCAGCCCCTTTGGGCTAGAAAAGGAAATGAAAACGAATCATGTGCATCCAGCTGAAGTGAAAAACTAACGCAATTATCAAAGTAGCTTCCTCTTCTTGTGTGATGAACAGACAACAAGGCTTTCAGCTATTTAAGACCAAAATATAAATGCGAATTTTAGCAACCTGGCTGTGATATTCGAAGTCTATTAGCAAAGTTTTTTTTTATTAGAGAAAAACTCACTGACCAATAGAAACAACACAGAAGACGGATGATCTGAGAAGCTTCATTGCTCCCATCTAAAATTATCCGACATTTTTTTAAACTTAGATTTCTTATTTCTATTTAAAATTCCTCTCATTTGCATATTTTGATGAAGAAAACGAGACAGCAGAGGTGCTGAATAAAATTTAATGAAAGAAATAACGTGTTAATTGAAATGAGACTTTTAACTGAACAATAATTATTAACTATACAGTATTATTGTATCATTAAAATTCTATTAATAAAGTACAAATGATGCAGTACTATTGCACAACTAATAATTATTGTTTTCTGCCACACCGATGTTTTCGCCCCTCTCGAAGTTTATTTTCGTGACATTCTTTATTGTGTGTATATAAATGTAGTGAACCCTGTCGTGACGACCTCTTCCTATGGAAGTGAAGAGTATTTGTGGAGCATAAATAAGCATCGACATTGACCATTCTCTGTGTAAGACGATCACCGTCACAAGATACCAAAATCATCGGAAACTGTGGATGGTCCTCTTAAGGCCTCTATACAGAAGGCGACGAAGTTGCTCAGAGATGCAATGTTTCCCTCGTAAACTTGTGTAAAAGCAGATTGTTTATACAAGATTATTTTGCTCTAAGGTCGGTTAGACCAACCAGGTATTTTTAAGTACGTGACATATTCCCTTCAGCAGGAAACCTCCATCGCAATGACAAACAATCGTGAATTTCGTTTGTTTCAATAATTGTGTTATTTTTCTGTATTCCGTTCTCCATGGGGTTTTCCATTCGTATGCAAGCAACGAATATTTAAGTACCGAAATGGATTCCTGTGATGATGAGCAACTTGTACCTGTTAATAAATTGTATTTAACCACTTGCGCCACAACTAAGCTTCACGGTTGCGGTGCCGTGCGCTACAATATAACAAGCGGTAAAGTGTCTCATTTACGCCGATCCACGTCTGCGAGTGCAATCCAGAGCTGTAACTCGAGAAATAAACAATCTCGTTGTTAGGCGACGTATGCACTACGTTATTTTCATTTTTGCGATAAATGCCTATCGACGTGGTGTTCACGTCGCCCCCGGTTTGAGACAAAAGCATCTCGACGCGCGTGGCACATCTTTTTAGCGCAAGTGGTTAAGTAATGAAAATCATAAAGAAATTAAAAACTATAAATAAATGATATAACAAACCAAACAGAGTAGCAAAATAAGACTGAACAAATAAAACAGCTGAAAAATATATCTCATGATTTCCACGAAATTTCATTGCCAATTAAGGTGTTAACAACTTTGTTTCTAATCGTACTCTCACTCACTATTGGTTCTCCTCATGCTCACGACGCCGGCAACATGTCTGGAGCTCCAGTATGTGTTTCTGTGTAGACAGTCTAGTGTAAACACCTCAGACATTACGGTAAATTTGTTCAGAAATATCAGGGATATAAGGGCTGTGTAGACAAGGCTTTAGGAATCATTCTCTATATGAGATTCTCTAAGAGGAGATAGCCCATTGTCATGTTAAGAAATATGTACTATGAATATTGAATTGCGTATGATACTTTGATCTATACGTAGCTGAACTCTGCTAGTTCGGTCCGGAGTTCGAATCTCGCCGAATGGGCTGGCTGTTCGGGCGTTTTCATTATTTTCTCCATGAAGTCATCCCTTGCGTTATGCAGATAAGCGCTTTGCCATAATCAAATAAACAAAAGCTAAACTTAATTCTTAACATGGCCAATGGGCCGTGTCTTTCTTATTTACCCTTTATCCCTTTCTTAAGGTTAAATCTTATGTATTTTAAAGCTGGGTTTCTAATATTGAAATAAACTCAATTGCATACATAGCATCATCTCTTTTGAGAACATGTATATACAGTAGATAATGTAATATTATTAAATAATAAATAATATTTTAAATTAAATAATAAAAAAAAATCTGAAATTTTTCAGATTTTAAATTACGTCCAAAGGGGCGTTTTTTTAACGTTTTGAGTGTTACCTTTATTTATTAAATATCATGTTCTTTGCACTTAAACCATAAAATTCAGTTCAAGAGCAATATCGCAAAATAATGTTAAATTAAGCATATCTTTAGAATTTCCGATATACACAGTCTCGCGAGCTGGAGATAAAAGTATTCTTTTTTTATATATAACGTTGCCATTTCTCGCTTTTAAAGCATTGAGTTTGTAAATCGAAAATTCGTTAAAGTTTTACAAAATATAAAATCTATAATAAAACAAATTCCAAATTTGGGATTTCAGATGCCCATATTCGCAGTAGGATTTCGTCATTCAAAATTCGATGGCTCTATGTACCATTGTTTTATCACAATGCGAGAAATAGACAATCATTTATGCAGATTTTTCATTGTTTAATTTCTTCAAATATAATGCAGGACTCTAACATTTTGTGGCAACAGTTTGAAAAGTGAACCGACGTTTATGAGTCCGACGCAAAATGCCAAAACGAAAGCAATAGTCCTTCGGGACTGAAATCCCTTTGGACTAATAATATTATATATAAATTATTATATACATAGTAACATCTCTTTTGAGAACACGTATATTCACGAGATATTGTAATGTTATTAAATAATAAATAATATTTTTAATTAAATAATAAATAATATTATACATAAATTAAGTAATAAATAATATTTTAGATTAAATCATAAATAATATTACATATAAATTAAACAAGAAATCGTATTTAAATCTCTAAAAATTCTGAGAAATACTTTTTTCTCTTAAAAATGGGAAATAAATAAATAATAAAATGTGAGATAAATAAATAAATAAGTGGTTGAGTAATTGTCTTTTGTTCATTATCATACTTTCAAGGAAAAGATTATAACTGGTTTAATGTTTCATTTTTCCTTTTAAATACTGAACCTCTGAATAGCTTTACATGAGAATTAAAGAAAAGGTTTTCCCTTATTTTAAATCATTTTCAAGTTTAAAAGTTGCAAGACAAGTGCTTTTATGTGTAAATTTATTCAAAATATTATCTGAAAACTTTATACGGGAATTCTTATGACTTGCGTTTCCTACGTAGGTATTAGCTTGATCTCTGAATGGATTAGTATATCTAATTTTTCAGTTCGAGGTTAACGTATTATATACTTTACATCAAAAATTCTGTGATAAACAAGGATTTAGCACTGGTCGAATATCAGCAAACGATTAGGTTAATTTAAGCGCTGAAACGCTATATGCCTAGACGAAGGGATGCTTTCGTGGAGGACTTTCTAAGAAAATGGCTAGTGTTCGTCTTATATTTGGGAAAAATTTCAAAACTAGCCAGGTATTTAACGGTTTTAACCACTCGGTCGCAGGGGGGAGGGGTATCAGCATACGAGTCAGCTGCACTAACTTTTCGGTGGCCTTCTAAATTTGTAACATATAGGAGAGAGTTTCACTTAAAATGCCCTCCACAAAGCCATATTCCTCCCGTGCTGTACCATAACTTATCAAATAATCGGCTGATTAATCACAAACAAAACAATTAGATATGAATGTCGAATCAAAAAGAGTCTTTTCCGATTGCTACTCTGAATACTACTAAAATTAATTTTAATATATATATCTTAGTGCTTTTAATTTTGTACCTGTAATCATAATAAAAATTTTAAAAATTATAATTAAATAAAAAATTTGCATATGTTTAGTAACATGCATTCATTACATATTGATGTGCTGAAGATTGTGTCATTCGCATCAAAATTTGTCTAAAAAATATATCCTTTTTGATTGGCTGTTACTCAAAATACGCGTCTTAAATAGCCAATTGTATTCAAACTATGGAGCACGACTTCATTTGGCAATGCGAAAATTTGCATTCGGATCGCAAGTTAGATAAATATCTAAAAAAATTGAATCATAATTTATATTTAAAGGTTAAAGCTCCGGTTAGGATCTCGAAATTGTGTTTTGGGTCGTTTTTTTTGTAAGGAGTTCCCCTGCCATAAAATGTGAAAAATAAAAGACAAAAATCGCTACAAATGATTCACCGATAAATTTTCTGAAATACCTAGCAATTTGATGAAATATGTAGAGCTTCAAACATTCAAGTTAATTGGGACTGTAGCATATTCAAGCATTTTGTTTGCGCAGTCAATTGAAGAGTTGGAAGCCTTTGGAAGAGTTACAAATGTTATAGAATTTCGCTAGAAGGCATTTAAAACACAGCCATTAACAGTAATCCATTAACAGTACCTGAGACTTCGTATAGTAATCTAGTGCTCTAGAATAGTAAACTGTGCTCTCATATATAAAAGATAATTAGTACGTTTTTACCATAATTGAAATCATAATTCTTATGCAAGTAATAATCAACAATAACTGTGTTATTCGATAGTAATCAGTACATATTCACAACAAATAGCAATACAGTACATATATAATGTAACACAGTGTTCGAAACGTATAACTATGCAAAATGAAATACAATGAAGAACGCGTTCTGTGAAACATAAATAACAATAAATATAATATGAACAAGCAATCCTTAGGACACAAACAATGTAACTAGTAACACAGCAGTAAACACATTACAATATGCATATATATATATATATATATATATATATATATATATGGCATGCAGCAGTACATAAATATGACACAGTAATACTCGTATATACATTGCATGCAGTACAACTAATGTAATGCTACAGAAAAGATACTTACGATGGCAATACATGCAATGCATATAAAACACTACACAGTAACTATGTACACAAAATGAAATACACTCAAAGGGCTCCGTTTATGGCCAATAGTACATTTTGACTAAGAGTATGAGTATAAAGACTATCAGTTTCACACATTGGGCACTTAATCTATACAGAAACTACGTAGGTGCTTCTAATGACTAGCATTTTCATTATTTGCTAATATAAATGAAATGCTTCGGCAGTTACGTTTTTTGCTCTGCGATTATACAACATATTTTGGATTCATGCAGACGAATTGTTTATTTCCGTTTTTTTTTTTTTTTTTTTTTTTTTTTTTTTTTTTTTTTTTCAGTATTCCGGTATTTAATAAACCCAAAAAATATATTTTCTTCTGAAGACCGAATATTTTAACACTGTAAAGCAAGTAAAGAAGAACTTTCTCCCCATTTATTGCACATTATTTGAATAATGAAATACGTAATATGCAATTCATGTATATACATAGATAAATAATAAAATTTAAACGATATGATATTTTTTTTTTATTTTCAAAGGGCAAAACCAATTATATTTCAAGAAATGTTTGTTGAAAATCTCAGGTCATTTCAAGCGTAATACACGTATACTTAAATTAATTTCTTTGCTTTAAAAAACTTTGTCATATTTTTAGGTTACTAAAACAGAAAAAATTAAAAACACATAGCTGGATTTCCAAGAAAATTAATTTTACTTGGCTTAGAGAGATGAATAATAAAATATTCATTATGTGGAATATCGGATACCTGAGTTTGGATATTATTCCAGATGCATATGTATTCACAGTTATGAATTGTAATATGCAGTAGTTAATAATGTTATTATAAATGAATAATTCACTTATACGAAAAGCAGCAAGTTGAGCTCCCGCCTGAGAATCAAGAATACAAGAAGAATTGAAGACATTGTTTTAGGAAAACAGTAGATAGCAATCTTAGTAATAACTTTACTATTCCGGTTTTCTATTAGCTTCTGAAACTCGCTATGACTTTAGGACAATACCTTATCCTTATTTATTGCAAGGACTTTTGAAAAATATACGCAGGAAAGTTGAACACTGTCTCTGCGATACCATCTGGCTCATATGAAAATTTCTATTATTTTTCAAACTTACAAGGTAATTCAGTGGTATTGTTCAAAATATTGATATGAAAGTGAAAACCTTTGCGAAGTTTAGGGCTTGATGTTATCACAAAGGTCAGAACATCTCGTGAGGTATCACATGGTATTAAATAAATAATTCAATATTGGTTGGTTTGTATGGAAATATATTTTTATAAGAATAATTTATATATAATTTTGTTTTGTTATCGGCTGATAGATAAGATGTAATACGAGATAAATCGAAATGGAAAAATGCTGTGTAAATAAAATTATTAGGATCAAAACAGAAATTTCTGAATGTTATCGAGATTCGCGATTCTCAATTTCTATTGATAATTATCTTATTATAGAATGATGTTATAAAAAAACAGGATTTACATACAATGTTGTTTTATTATCAGTCGATAAGTAAGAGGCAATACCAGATAAATCGAAAAGGAAATTGCTATGTAAATAAAATCATTACGAACAAAACAGGAATTTCCGAATATTATCGAGATTCACCATACTCATTTTCTATTGATATCATCTAATTACAACATGACGTTATATTAAGAACTTTATGGTTTAATTTTTTGCGTTTTTTTATTACTTGATTATTACGTGAAAGCAACGCAGTCGAACTTTCATTAACAAACACTCTACCTTACCACATACGCTTTATTAATGAGGTCGTCCGGGACACAAAAGTCTCGAAAAAAATCGCAGTTTATGTTATTTTCTTAAAGCATATTTTAGAATATTCAGCAGACTTTTAGAATTAAGCAAATCAAACCACATAGTTTTACAATTATGAAATAGGCAGATATAAAATTTTGTTTCTAGTACTGTCCATGAGTAAAATTCGAATTCCGAAATATTTCAATACATGTATCTCAGAATGGACTTTTTTAATGATTTGTTAATTTCAAGAAATTGTATCTAAAATTCTTCACACATTACCTGCATGAAATTTTCCATGCATTTTATCTGTTAAATAAATTGCCTTCAGAATTTTTGATTTTGGAGTGAAAATTTTGAAACTGTTTGCCTGAAAGCCAATATCGGTGAAAAATGGTTTTCCCCTTTTATAATTATTTTCATTGTTTGTGTCTCCTTTTACCAGTAAGTACTTTACACACTTCTGGAGCTAATAAATATCTTGCAAGGGAGTAAAATAAATCAACAAGTATTTATTGATTACCATAAAAGTAAATAAAACGTCACAATATTATCATGTATATAGTATAACTTTCATATGAAAACAACACGAAAGTCTGTTACTTAAGAATTAGCACTTCAGGGTCGCTCTCCCTTCCCCACACAATCATACTTCATAACCATGATAAGGACTGATTGCGAGGGGGAAGGAAGGAAAAAGGTCGATTTTCTAATTTGCTAGAGCGCCCTAATTCTCTCTGTACTGTTATCATGACACATGCTACGATTTTAAATAAAAGGAGGGTTATTATGACCTTGAAGTGCTTCTTGTAAAATAAAAGACTACAATAACATTATGGGCCCATCAGAAAAACGATAGAGTGAGACTATTGGACCCTGGTTCCGGCTCCCGGTAAAAAGCTGGCGGCATAGGGTTTGTGTTTTTCCACATGTGTAAAGATAATAGGGCAAATAAACTTCTAAAACAAAGCAATTAAATTTCTAGACATCCTAAGCGAAGATAGCTATCAGAAGGCAGATAGCCCTCGCATGCTTTGCCATATATAATTGAAAATTAATTACTATAATTAAATAATAATTAATTTAAAAATCTAATTAATATTCTCACCCAATCAATTAGTATCGCGATTTCATTGCGTTTTATGAACTCTGAAAGCTACAATTATTAAAGTTGTTCAAATAGCATGAAATCGCAATGGTATATTTCCTTATCTTTAAGGACTGTATTAAAGAACAAACGAACAATTCAGTAAATAGAATTATTAAACGTATATTTTATTTTAAAATAACAACATGAAATACGGTACTGATACACTATATTTAAAACGAAGGGAAAAAATTTATCAGATCTAAAACTCAATAACTGTAACGTAATACTATTTTTTATCATAAATATTACGTAGCTGAGAAATACGAGAAGAAGCTGAGAAATACGAGCTTTATCATCGAATTTTCATAAAGAAACAAAATGAAAAGTTCTAGATTTTTCATTCAGAAATACAGTTAAATCAACAATTTACTTTCCAGTAAAAAATATGACAGTTAGAATATCAGAAAGAATAAAGTTTATTAATTCAGTTTGGGAAATTCAGAGCTTCAATCTATAATCGTACTTACGCTCCTCTTCCTAGCCTTTCATTTGTATCAGGAATATTTTCACTATTACAGAAGTGATAAAATAATTTGACCAAATAAGCGCTCAGATAAAAAAAAAATAAAGTAAAGTAAATAAATGATGAAAAAAGCATATATTAAGCACAAAGAGCCGTGTTTTTCATACACACAACTTGTTTCGAGAGCATTTGGTCTGTTGCTCCTTTGGGCTAAAAATATTTAAAAACAGCCTAACTTTAGGATTTTCGATAGACAGTCCCGAGCGCTGGATATAAAACTGGAATTTTCCGTTACAGTGTTGCTACTGTTCGCTTTGAAGTCTTTGAGTTTGCTAATAAAAAATTCGCTAAAGTTTTACAAAATATGAAATACACCATAAAACAAATTCAAAATTCGGGTTTCTAGGGCTTCATATTCAAACTCTGATGGCTCTAGGTACCGTTATTTTTTCACAATGCGAAAAGCATGCATACATTCATCCAAATTCTTCATTATTTAATTTCTTTAAATATAATACAGGGTGATAGCATTTGGTGGCAAGAAATTGGAAAGTGATTCAGACTTTTGTAGATTCAACGCAAAATCCCTTTTTGAGACTTATAGGCTTAAAAAGACTCATGAAACGTTTATTCTTGATTAGCAGTAATTTATAGTTCCATAGTTAATAACAGTAGTACTAAAAGACTTCCACTGCTTAAAAGAAACATAACCTTATACGCAATTCTGCCATCGGTAGTTTTTTGGTACAAGTTTAATAAAATTTCCATTTCCTTTAAATTTAGAAAGACCAAAACCTAATTGGAAATACTTTAACACCCCTTCTCACAAAACTCCGGAAAAGAAAAAGAGAAAATGATTTATTTATCTACACTGAAGTTCAGATCTGATAGCTAGTCAATCGTAAGGCAAAGAAAATCTGCAATAACAAGAGTGGACAACCCTCAGCTAATTAGGTTGGGTTATTTAATTACGGCAAAGCCTCGAGGGCTATCAGCCTAAGGGGAGGGATGCCTTCGTGGAGTACTTTCTAAGGGGAACTGGCTCGTATACACCTTACACATGGGGAAAACCACGAAAACACCCATGCAGCCAGCCCGTTCGCGGGATTCGAACGTCAGACCGAACTACCAGTGTTCAGCGACTTTACCGCTCGGCCGCTGCAGCTAATTAGGTACTATGATATCTGTGACTTGAATCGCTAGTAACCGGGCCATTCATGATTTCTTTTTCCCTTCAAAAATTGCTACATACAGAAACTTTTCCAAAATGGAAGTATCGTAAATTAATCTTTTTCAATACTTAACTCTTCAGTAATACATTAACTCGATTACTTCTTGCAGTTACTAATTTAAGGATAATATGTAAAAGTACAAATAAAAATACATTAATAAATAAACAATAAATAAAAAAGACACAACAATCTTTAGATCTTTTTAATGAAGTTGGTGTATTTAATTATGGCAAAGCACACGAGGGCTATCTGCCTAAGGGAAGGGAGGGCTTCGTGGAGGACTTTCTAAGGGAAACTGGCTCGTATACACGTTAAACATGGGGAAAACCACGAAAACGCCCGCGCAGCTAGTCTGTTCGCGGGATTCAAACCTCGGACCGAACTACCAGTGTTCAGCAACTTTACCGCTCGGCCGCTGGTGGGCCTCTTTTTTCTGGAAAAATCTCTGCCCATAGAACGTTTTTTAAACATTACAAATTCTGTACTAGGTAAATAATGTGAAGGATTATTTGATTATGGAAAGTACACAAAGGCTATCTCCCTAAGAGTAAGGACACTTCCGTGAAGTTTCTTAAAATTTAACATTAAAAATTCTATACTATGGAAATAATATAAAAGATTGTTTTTACTTATACTATTGTGAATAATTATTACAGCTATCTACCAATGGGGAAGGACACTTTCGTGAAAGGTCTTCAAAATTAAACTTTACAAGTTTTGCATTAGTGAAATAAAGGATTATTTTAATATATGACGGTTAAGAATAATAAGGTTATCTGACTAAGAACACTTCCATGAAGATTTTTAAAATCTAAACACCACAAATTCAATGCTAAGTAAATAATCTAAAGGGCTGCATGAATTTACTAAGTTACGGTAAAGAACACTAAATCTATCTGTCTATGTGAAAGGACACTTTCGTAAAAATTCTTAAAATTTAAACATTACAGACTCTGTGCAAAGTAAATATTGTACAGGATTGTTTTAGTTTATTCGATCATGGCAAACAACGCTAAGGCTATTTAGCTGAAGTTAAGACACAAGTTTGCTGAGGAAAATTGTCTCGTATCTACAGAGAAAAGCCACGTTAACATGTATGAAGCTTGAACATGAAAATTTATCTAGTTTGTACAAATAAAAAAATTAAAAATTCACATAAAGTAGTAATAAAATTAATAAGTGAATTAAACAAGAAACTAATGAAAATAGGTAAAGACGCTTTAATATTTATTTTACTCTAACAACGAATTGTGAATAAATAAACTATACTTAATCTTAACAGATAAAAATTAAATTTATATAATATAGAGGATGTACTGAATAAAAACGAATGAAATGAATACTGAATAAAAACAGATGAAAATGGATCTAAATTTACAGAGGTGGATGACTTCAAATAAAATAATAAAATTAATAAGCCTGCAGAGTCTGTTTTTTTTTTATTTTATTTTTTTGGTTTGGTTTGGTTTATTTAATTATGGCAAAGCACACTAGGGCTATGTACCTAAGGGAAATGATGCCTTCGTGGGAGGACTTTATAAGGGAAACTGGCTCGTATACACGTTATACATGAGGAAAACCACGAAAACGCCCATGCAGCCAGCCCGTTCGCAGGATTCAAACATCGGACCGAACTACCAGTGTTCAGCGACTTTCCCGCTCGGCCGCTGGTGGGCTTTTTCTTTTTTTGAATCAGGACGTGAGAAAAATATGCAATGCCCTCGAACCCTGAAACTCTGGAATATTCTTCCAATTACACACGAATGAATGCGGAAAGCAGTGGGGGAAAATAACTTATAAGATAAGCCAACCGAAATAATGAAATAATTCTTAAACATTTAGTTTTGCTTTGTTTTTGCTTAGAATGATAAATAATTACGCGTAGTTTTTATAGAAATATTTATCACTTAGAAATATGGATAATTCTGCAAAAAAAATCTTAAAAATTTCAAAGGAAAAGTTAATAAATCAGTTAAAAAAATTTATCTGAAACTATGACTTTTAGGTGAGATCATATTTAACATTGAAATCATATCTGAGCGAATTAATTTCACAGATACATTCAGTAAAATTAACTTTCTTTAAATCCTTAGAGATTTTAACCAACTTCAGAACTGTCTATTAAACAAAGCCAGCCCTAATTATTAAACCTCATCCATTCACCTTGAATGCCTTGACATAATAAATACCTTGGCGTAATTTGACACATGGCAAAATCACTTGTTAACATGAGCAAGCAAAAAAAAAAAGGATGTAAAATTCAGTCCTTCGAAGCTCTAATATATGTTGTTAAGAACAAATCTTTTTTAAAGAAAGATTACTCCTAAAGTCAGTCTTTCGACACTACTCTGACAGGTTCAAATGTGAATGCCACTGTCGAAGACCTTGCAGAGTTTAAGAAAGTAATTTCCTGCGAGATCGTTGCAGCACAACTGTTTGTTTCGTTGTAATTAAACGAGTTGATGTATCGTTTTCTTATGCTTATGATTAACCTAATTTTCCGCGCAATTGTTATACTCGGTGTTATTCAAATTCTCGTCCTGAAAAGGCTACGCGTATAATACCAATTTAATGTAGATTTATTTAACATGTAAATGAAACAGTAATATATTATATTTCCGTAGAATATTTCCAAAGTTCTAGGCATTTAAATACAGTTTTTTCACGTCAGCAATATTACAATGCATGGTACTTCTTTATTATAGCGGTCTTCGTGGATGAATAGCCAATCAACCGAGATATCTCGTTAAAATTTGGCTGAGCATTCTTAACCTCGTCACGTGATCGTATATTATTAGCACTGGCTGCATGTTCGTAGACCTCGCTATGTAATCGTATATTATCACCGTGTAGCATTTATGCTCTCGCCAAGTGTTCTCATTAATTTTTGAGGAGGTTTCCTAATTCACATTGTTTATTTTAAAATATATTCATTGCTCTTTTGTGAACATGACTCTAACGGTCTTTAATTTATCAAGTAATAAGGGGATGCCATATTATTTTTTCAAGAAAGATACCTGACAAACGAGTATGCGATATGCGATATGCGACGGGGGACATGGGCACCATTCTTTTACCATTGGGTTAATTGGTACAGCGCCACGTCCACCTTTATCTAGAGTTTGGCTATTAGAATAATGGGAGATTACATACATATTTGACATTGGTATTAAGGAGTGCACTACATACAATACTTATCGGTAATACATATAAATTATGGGTTAAGGTACAGTTGGGATGTAGATATACATAAGACAATGACATATTCGTGTATGGTATGATAGATTCATATAAAAGCAGCGCCATATATATCTGCGCATTAGGACATACATTACTGCTGTAATGTATTTTGCAGTAATTTACAAAACAGACAATCTTCTTAGTAGAACATATATTTTATTTCTAGTTCACAGTGATAGACAAATTTCATACAATTCTTAAGTGGCAAAATTTTAACACTACTCCTAGCTGGCAAAATCTTCAGAATACTAAATCTCTTTTTTTTTTTAAATAATATCTCTCGTTGCTGAGTAACGGTTTTATACAAATATGGCGTTGCCACGTCAACAATAATTATATTTATTTATTAAATAACAAGATATTACAACCTCTCCCCCCTCCAGATAAACTTTAATTTATATTTTTATAAATTAAAGTTTACAGTTTTTAAAACAATAATATCAGCACAACACAGAATTAAAATACAAGCATTTAAAGGAGAATTAAACAAGAAATAACATAATAACATGCAGTGAAGAAGAGAGGAAGGAACAAAATTTTTTTTTATCTATATAGAGAAACAAATAATTTAATCAGGCCAGGGAGTACGACTTAATGCGTCTACATTTTTATGGTTTTTACCACTTCGATGAACGATCGTGTAATTGTAGGGTTGTAGTACCAGTGCCCATCTCATAAGTCGTGGATTTAGACTCACATTATTTTTGAGCCAAACTAAGGGATTATGATCGGTCATGATGAGGAATTTAGTATGCCCGTCTAAATAACATTGAAGTTTCTTTACAGCAAATATTATGGCGGCGCATTCCTTTTCTGTTGTACAGTACTTTTTTTTCAGTTTCTGTAAACTTCTTACTGAGGTATAATACTGGATGTTCATTGTCTTATTCATCTTTTTGAGCTAAAATGACACCCATACCAGAGTTTGACGCATCAGTTTGCAAAATAAACTCCTTATTGAAATCAGGTGCATGTAGTATAGGCCTTTGAGACAGTTTCTCCATTTCAATTTTTCTGCTTCGATCATCTTCATGAGATCTTTTTACTTGAGATCGTGTCAAAACTGCATTTATTTTTTCGAAATTTAAGAATGATTTACTTTAATTGGGCAGTTTTGTTACCCAATACATATATGCCTGGATCATTTGTAACAACAGCTGCCTTTGTCTTTATATGACCAAGTTCGCAATTAATTTCAACTTCCGCTAACGGTAGACACACTAAATGGTCATTTAAAAGATATTGTACTCAGACATGTTCTCCAGTCATTTTTGCGTTATCTATGTATTTCCGAGAAATAACATCAACAGTGGCTCCTGTGTCTTGAAGAATAAGCATTTCATGCCCATTAACTAAACCGTTAATTGCATATGTCTCTAACAAATCATCATTCGAAGATACGCAATTTATCTTTTCATTTGGTTTTAAGCGAGGACACTGAGGCTTAAAATGTTCGTATGATCCACACTCGAAACAACGTGGTCGATACCTTTTGTCATATAAATTTTCTTGGTTCTTGTTTTGAAATTGACTTCTTTGTCGGTGATCTTTCTGGTATTTTGAATCGTCCCATTTATCAGAATGCTTAAAATGAGGCGGATGCTCTATTTTTTTCACAAAATTATCATAACGCGGTTTAAATGATCCTTTGTTAATTCTCTCAGTCTGATTGACAGAAAATTTCGGTTTTATTGTTTTCCTCACATCTTCAAAATCTTCAATTTTCATAACTATTTCAGTAGGTGAAATGATGGTTGTCCATTGATCCATAAAATGTTCTTTGAAATCAGGAGAGGTACGCTTTTTTATTTGATCAACCAGCATGAGATCTTTTAGCTGTTCAAAAGTTTTAATGTTTAATCCGTTAAGCCATCCTTCTAAATAACTCTTTAATTCATAGTAGAAATCATACCAAGTACTTCAGTAGATTTTTGGTGGTTCAGTAGATTTTCAGTAGATTAAATAGTTGTCGAAATTTTTCCGCACTTAATTTAAATCGTTGTAACAGTAAAGTTTTTACATATTCATACTTTTTCGCGTCCTCTTCTAGTTCTCTAGCAATAAGCTGAACAATGTCGGGAGGCAGCAATGAAATAAGTTGAGTCACTTGATTTTCAGCAGGTATATTCATTATTTTGGCTTGACGCTCAAATAACACCAGAAATAAACTTATTTCATCTTCTTTAGGGTTGAAACGTGGCATGACATCGTGAATTCTGATTTTTAAAGGCTGCTCAGGTAACTGCGTAGTTTCTACCGGCTGTGCTGTGGCAGCCATTGCTTCCAGTTGAAGTTTCTGTAGCTCAAAGGCTCTAATTCGCTCTTCTCTTTCAAGCTCTTCTTTTCTTTCTTCTCTTTCGCGTTCTTTTTCTCTTTCTTCTCTTTCGCATTCTTCTTTTCGTTCCCTTTCTTCTCTAATTGCAGCCAGTAGTTCTCGAGTAAACTCCTCATCATAATCGGGACTTTCCGTAATCAGTTTATGCAATTGAGCAATCTTAAATTCAGGTTTCACGGTTAAACCTAACTCTTCTGCTAGTACTTTTAAATCCTGTTTTTTACTCCTAGCTAAGTATGACATGTTGACACAAGTTACCTTTATTAGGCTTCCTTTTGAAATTGAATCTAAAAGATCGTACTTGTACTAAAAATGTATAATTTCTGGCGAGACTTAATTTCTCAAATACGAAATTCACACTAACCAATTGGAGAGAATTATTTAAACAACTTTTCCAGGTTGGCACAAAATACTATCATACTACGTCGGGTTGACGTTTTAACTCACTATTCACAAGCCTCGTTAGCTATAACTATATAAACACCTTTGCCAGTTAGGCAATACAATGGAATTTTACCAACGTCAGTTTGACAATTTTACTATCTATCTCCACGCCTGGTTGGCGATAACAAAAACAATTTTTTGCCAGTTTGGCAATACAACTTTTAGAATATACAATCTGTAATACGTCGGGATGACGTTACTATCTATCACACGCCTGGATGGCGAGAACTAAGAAAAAAAACCTTTTTCCAAATCTGCAGTATAATCAAATCACACTACGTCAGTTTGACGTTGCTACTTATTTTCCACGCGCCTGCTTGGCAACAAATTCAAAATTCAGCTAGCAGTTCGTTTTTTTTTTTTTTTTTTATAAACGCCGGGATGGCTTCCACATATCAATTATCAACATAAAAATTCATCAACATAAACATCAATACAAATAAAAGTAAAGCATAAATAATAGTTTCAAAATACTTCTTTACCACAAATACCAATTATAAATTTAAGCTGAATATTTTTAGCGTTAGTTATTTTAAACAAAATCTTACACGATAAACTATAATTCTGAAACAAAGTATTAAAATTCAATAAAAACCTTTTTAAGAAAACCAAAAGTTAATCTTATCTTCAGAGATCAGCAGTATCCTATTTTTGACAGTTTTTGCTCGGACGCAAGTTACAGAAGCACAGAAGATAATCTTTGAATGATCCGCTTCAAATCTGGCTTTAAAACGGCAGACTTCTTACAATCCATTTATCCTTGAAATAAACAAACTCGGCAATTGGTATTAGCAAACTTGTTCAAAAAAAATTCAGCAAATTTCTGGGATTAGGAGACCAGCACCATCAAAATTGATAATTGCACTCCTAATTTCCAGTATCTCGGTGGAACCTCCAATTTATTAAGACTGTAATGTATTTTGCAGTAATTTACAAAACAGACAATCTTCTTAGTAGAACATATATTTTATTTCTAGTTCACAGTGATAGACAAATTTCATACAGTTCTTAAGTGGCAAAATTTTAACACTACTCCTAGATGGCAAAATCTTCAGAATACTAAATCTCTTTTTTTTTAAATAATATCTCTCGTTGCTGAGTGACGGTTTTATACAAATATGGCGTTGCCACTTCAACAATAATTATATTTATTTATTAAATAACAAGATATTACACTGCCTTGCAAATATCTAGCGGTAATTAACACAGACAAAGGAAAGTGGACAATGATTATGACATTACAACATTCATATTTACAACACTAATTAGCTCAGCATAGGGGAGTGAATAATACTGTACCTTGATTATAAACATGCACAGTTATAGCAACAGATACAGGCTATTACTTTTACATTGTCACATCGTCTCTATGACAACTGAAGTTCATTATTATAAATATATACAGTATAACAACAGATACAGACAAATATTAATAGGATTAGTTGTGATACACTACTAAGATATGATATTACCTATGCAATGCGGCTTAGGCCACATATCAGACTTACAGGTATAAATGCTAAGACAATTATATATCATATTTAGCACGTACAAATGCAAGGCATTTAATGTACAGTTTAACGGGAGATAGCAAGTAGTGGTTATTTAAAACATTATAACACTGACACATAGTTGCGCTGCAAATAAAATTTATATTGACATACACTAAGCATAATATACATTTATGCTAAAAGGGAGTATTAATATTCACGGTATAAACATTGACATTTATAAGATGCATTCAGTTTGACATTAAATGTGTATTATATACATTAAAAAGGGGAATAAATAAATTGCGGTTGTAAAAATTACATTGCTACAACATCGCTGTGACAACAGATATTCATTATTATAAACATACGCCGAGGCTGGAGTATTTTGTATGTTAGATTATCTACATGCACCTCTGTGTGTGAAAAAGGCCATAACATAAAACTTTATGTTAACGACGGAATCATTTGGAGGTGTAGTGTTAAAAATTGCAAAAATAAGAAGAGCCTCCATGTTTTTTTACTTGTTACGTGTTTCTCCTTACACGGACGGGAACTACACGGAAAGGGAGGGATGTCCTGTGGGGGTCTTTTTAAGGGAAATTGGCTCGTATCCACGTTACACATGGGAAAAACCACGAAACCGCCAATGCAGCCACCCCGATCACCAGAACTCGAACCCTGGACCAAACTATCAGTGTTTAGAGGCTTTTACGGCTCTGCCGCTGGTGGGCATGGGCCTCCATGTTGGAAACTGTTTCAGGCAGTTCCAGAATATCTTTTGTCACTGCTGTTAGATTTATGTATTCTTGGACAGAGAGGAGTTGACGTCTTTGAAATGGTTAGCGAACAGCTTAATATGTGCGAAAGTGTTGCAGTCAACTGGGAAATTTACATGCGATAAAATAATAATAATAAGGATAAGAAGAAAGATTCTTGAAAATATTCCTAGGAAATGATATGCGAGTGTAATTGTTATTATTATATATTATGTTGTTGTTTATTTTTACATTCAGACCTCATGAGCTTGGCAAAATTATAGCTAAGTCTTTGGTGCAAATCTAAAATCGCCAAACATGTTTGGGGCCACAATAAAGAAGAAGTACCCAATGCAGTTTTTCAACATAATCTTTACTTAATTGAATATACTTCCCTAAAAAGGAGTAATTTTGGTACTTGCATATTAACCCATCGACCGTAAAGCCGGCAACCATCAAACAATGAAAGGTGGGAGAAATACCACCAAAGTTGAGCGAATTGTTCATGCGGAAATCTGATCCCCATCTTATCTGCAGTTCTTTAAAAAATTCGCTGTCAGTCTCGCTGCACAATCCATCGAATTTCTACTACTGTGGAAGACCCGCTTCGTTTCTGTGCCTCGTAAAAGCTTCGATATCTATTATTTTCTTAGGCTACCTGTTTTATCAAAAGCGCTGTTTAGAAATCTGTTAGAACAGACTTCCAGCTGGGAATTTTTGCAATCTTTTACTATTTTGTCGGCCATATCCGACTATCATCTCCTTTCAGCAGATGTTAGATTTTTCGACAAGCTGTAAATAAACAGGAATTCAGTCAGAAATGTGATTCTACAGAGTTCAGTTCAAACTTTTTTTTTACTGCAAATACAAGAAAAAATTCAGTAATAAGAGTTAATTTATACTGTCGTCAAAACAAACGTGGCATATCGAGAATCAATTGGGGTTATATCAAACGAAAGCGCAGGTATTATGAGTGTGTTGTGACGTCTTGCTTATCCATAACCGACTCTAAATCTCCTTGCTTGGTGACAGTTTCACGGTCGACAAACTTACAACATGTCAAGATTACAACATGTCTGGCGATAGTGCTGATTCTAAGTTCTAGGAATGGCGCTAAAGCTTAATTTCTAGAACTTTGGAAACATTCTATAAAGTTACAGACACGTGTGAAGACGGGAAATTTTAGAATTAGGTAAAATTCGGCTTAGATTAAAACTGGTTTATCAAAATACAAACAGTTAGAAGAGTGTCTAAATCAATTTCTTACAGAACAAAAGTATTCTGCGCCATTTTACCAGAAATACAACTTTGTAGAGACTTTTTTTTTAAAGCAGGCAAGATGATAAATGAGCAATCGCCTTCGCCAGGAATCGAACCACGGACTTCTGGAATACCGTCTCAGCGTGCAGAACCACTACACCACGAAGGCAGGTTAGGAAGGAGGGAAAAATACCTTATAACTTAATACAATAAAATTACACAAAAAATGAAAAGGAGAAAACGTCATACACTGAACTCATCTACCTTCTTATTTTACTAAAGCCAATTGTTATTTTCTTTTCATATGCACCAAAAAAATTCTATTCTAGGTATTTATCCTTTCTTTATACGTTAAAATCGTATATATTTATTACATATCCGATGTTATTATTGTCAATTATGACGATGCATACGTTCTTTCTTTTATCTTCAGTATCATAAAAGTGCTTTGCTCAATGCAGCGCTAATGCTAAAGTTAATTATTACATTTTGCCTGCTTATCTTAGTAATATTGTTGCAATATTGTTATTGTTTCAAAGTAACAAGTTTTACTTTATACCAAGCATGTTATAAAAAATGGCAGTAAAATTCTCAATTGATTAGTTATAGTTTTAGTTATAATTAGTTATAATTAGCCAATTGGAATATTTCTAGCTCTACTTTTTTTCTAATTCTGTTCTATACATCCAGAATAAAATCTAACAGTTATGACGAAATTTTGTAGAAAAAAATTACTGCAAGCTTTTAAGTACATTTTTGTTTTTCATTTTTTTAATTCTAACATATTTTGAAAATTATTTGATACTACATTGTAATACTTTTGTGTATTCTAAAGCTAGTAAAATTACAACTTTATTTAGATATTACGTCCGATTTGTGCAGTGAATTAATTATCCGCACCAGAATGACTAATCATCAAGCAAACAGAATTTTAAAAATTTAAGTTTATTCTACGCTTAAATTAAAATAGTCAGCATTTATATATAGCAATTATTTTATAGCATAGCATATATTTTATAATGTGTAAGGTTTGAAGTGTATTTATCCTATTATTGTTAAACTAATTCTTAAAACAAGCATATAAAAAAAGAAATCCCACAAAAGTAAATATAAATATGCATTTTATTTATTTATTTATTTTTTGCTTTTTTGTGTTATAAGGTATATCTCCCACCTTCCTTGCATGCCTTCGTGGTGTGGTGGTCTGCACGCTGGGCGCGTATTCCACAGGTCCGCGATTCGACTCCCTGCGAAGGCGTTTGCTCATTTTTCATCTTGCCTTCTTCCAAAATACCTAATGTCTTTAAAGTGTAACATTAAATTCTTTAAATATTAAAAGTGATCCTGTGTGACATAAATTGGGAAAACCTTTCTGCATGAGATATTTGTGTAAAGTTATTATTTTCCTTTCTCTTTATACGAGTTTTCAGTTTTCAGAGATAAACATGAATTTTTATTCTCTCAGACTATATAAAAGCTATTTATTCAAATCTCCTCATGTCACAGTAAAGCACAATTCTGATCAGATATGTGAAAATTTGAATAAATTTGACAGACAAATTAAACAACTTTTGAATAAATTCTAATGACGCGTTCTTTTTTCTTTGCAGTTTTTGAAAAATTTGGTCAAAATTGGTCCTCGAGCAGATATTGCAGATTTACGACTTGGAGTTTGCATACCATCCACATGTGAGAAAAGTGACTTGCAAGCCATAGTCAACGAAAGTAAGGCATTTTCTGTTGTTAAGGGGCTTTTATTAATTTATTATTTGAAAGATAGGTATTTTATATTTACACAAACATGCATATATATATATGTATGTAATTGTTGAAAATTCCGTGATTTTTTTTCAAACAGCAGCCGAAGAATTTTCCGTAAAACCACGTTTCCAAATTGTATCTGGATGATTGTGAATTTTTGAAAAAAATCAAAATAAATAATTACAAAAAGTGTCAGTTGAGATAAATTTGGTTAAAATTCTCAGTTAAAGTCTTTAAAAGTGCAACAAAGTAAAAATTTTTAATATTTTAATTTAATTAATAAGCAAGATTGAATCTGTTATTAATTAAATTAAACAACATAACACTAACACAAAAATTACTGTAAAAATAAAAATAAACGTAATTCACCAAATATTCAAACCAGAACGAATCATTAGAAAAGCTTTAAAAAAGTACATTGAAAAACACATTGATTAATTACATGATAAGGGGCAAAAGCAGTGTAAACCAAATAAAAAGGAAAATCAAAAGGGGAAAAAAAAAAGAGTATTTTCGTCTTTGGCCCCATCGTCGTCAGTTGCTGGTAAATGAATGTAATGAAAATAAAATAAATGAATTAGTATATGTTTCAGCTGACGATGACACAAATTTACTAATTAGAATTAAATGCTTCAATATCCCACAAAACAATTCATGTCCTTTCCAGTTCAACCCCTACAAGCTGGAGTAAGTAGAGCAGGGATGTCAAACTCATAGGTACACTTGGACCAAACAAACAAGGTTTAACTTTAGGCGGGCCGCAAAAAAAAAAAAAAAAAAAAAAAAAAAAAAAAAATTCAATATTCATAGAAACGTAGATTTATTTCGAATAATACAATAATAAACATATATATATATATATTTATATAGAAAAGAACAAGAAAATTTAATGTTTACGTCCTAATACTTGACATCTCTTCTCTGCTATTATCTTTCCTATTTCGGGAGAAGTTTTGTTTGTAGTGATAACTTTCAACGCTGCCCCAAGGTGAGCATCATTAATACGGTTTCTAATAGGAGACTTATTACCTTTCATGACTGAAAATAACTGCTCGCACTGATAAGTGCTATCAAACATGGAAATAATTTCATATGCGAATTTGCGAGTATTTTCAAACCTGGCTGGTAAATATTTGTAAAATTCAGGCACTCCCACTTCAATGAATTTTGCTTTCAAATTTGAGTTGCATTGAATCTCGATCACCTCCATTTGCATATGGCTGGGTACTGAGTCAATACTTATTGAGAAAATCGAAGAAAACAAAAAAAATTGTCTTCGAGGGAACTAAAATCATTAAACCTCGTTTCAAATTCAGTTGTTAAATTTGCAATTTTTTCTGCGTATTTTTGATACGAACAAGTATCATCTAAACTTGATTTGTTCATGCTGCACGTCGGAAAGTGCGTCAAATCTTCATTTTTAAGTTGTTTTTCCCAAAGAACTAGTTGACATTTGAATGCTTTAATTATGTCAAACATGTTCGTAATGATATGATCTTTTCCTTGTAACGATAAATTTAAATCGGTTAAGTGTTTGGTTATATCAACCAAGAAAGATAAATCTTGTATCCATATTGGATCGTAAAACAAACTTACGTCTTGATTTTTCGTTTTTAAAAACTGACATATTTCTTCTTTCAAATCTCAGAATTGTTTGAGAATCTTGGAGCAAGATAACCAACGTACCTCGGTATAGTAGGACAAATCCGAATATTCACTATCTAACTCATTTAAGAAAGCAGTGAATTGACGTTGATTTAAACCTCGAGATCTTATAAAATTTATAACTTTTTTTATATATGACAAAACATTCTCCATATTTATTACTTTCGTGCATAGAACTTCTTGATGTATAATACAATGCATATGATGAATGTTTGAACCGTGAATTTCACTAAGTTTTTTTCTTAGTAATGCTATGAAGCTCTTGTTTTTCCCGGTCATTGATGGAGCGCCATCTGTAGCTACAGAATTTAATTTTGCCAAAGGTAGACTGTATTTCTGCAGAAGTCCAAAAACACAAGTAAATATATCTTCTCCTGTGTTAGTACCAGGGATCGGTATTAGTTCCAATAATTCCTCAAAAATGTTAAAATTCTTGTCACAAGAACGAAGAAACACTGCTAATTGAGCTTTGCCACTAATGTCCGTGCTCTCGTCACAGGCAATGGAGAAACTTTCGAAACTAGATGATTTTGCTTTGATCTGATCACTTAAATTCGCGGCTAAATCAGTAACTCTTTCCGCAACTGTATTTCGAGACAATGAAATTGATTGAAAAGCCTTCACATTTCCAGGACAAACAATTTCTCCAGGTTTCATTAGGCATTCCTTGATGAAATCACCGTCAGTAAAAGGCTTCGAATGTTTAGCTATCAACTCGGACAAGACGTAGCTTGCATGTACCGCTGATTCACTTTCTTGCAATACTTTACTAAACATGGACTGTTGCTTTTTCACTCCTAACTTGAGCTCTTTCAACTTTTCTTCTCTCATTAATCCTTCGTAATTGTTATATTTCGATTTGTGTTGTTCGTAATGACGTTTAATATTATATAACTTTGGTACATTAATAGTATTATTACATATCAAGCAGATTATTTTATCTTTTATTTCACAGCAAAAATATTCTAATTCCCATTTTACTTGGAATATTCTATGTTCGTCAGCGATTTTTCGTTTAATTTTACTACCACTTGGTTTTGATATAGACATACTGAATACAAAGGGCTGGAATAAACACGGTTAACGTTAAAAAGTTAACAAAAATTTATTCTTTCCACAAGAAATAAAATGTCAAACGTTTAGCAAAAATCAATTCAAAACAGAGAAACTAATTCTATCTCACAGCGAAATCGCTACAAATCAATCACAGCATTAAGTAAACAAACAGTTCGCTAGAACTACAGCTACTACTGAAATGAGTTATTTGTTCTCGGCTTTTACAAGCTTTATAATTAATTTCTCGAATATACTGGAAACATCTATAAATATCTGGATTTTTGAGCATGGCAACAGCAATTACGAGATATTTATTTATTAGGTATTAAATACACGCGCTGTTCTATTTTTAACCTTCCAAAGCAGCTGTCTTTTCAAAAATCGTCTGCGTTGCTAAGGCAACATGAAGCAAATCTAATTACAATTCTAAATAAAAAAAACTAAATAAATAAATAACTATGAAATCCGACCCAATATGAATTAAGTAATAATTAATAATAAAGCAAAGTGCATGCACATGCATGCACCAATATATCGTACAAAACTATGATTGGAAAAGCCGAAGGTAGCTGAACGCAAGCTACTCACACGCATTTGTAATTTAAGTAGTGTGTGTGTCAGCTCGCTGTGAGTAATGTAACAACACTGAATAAATTATCGTTAATTACTTAGCAGTAAACATTTCATTCTTTTCTTCGTCGATATGTTATTTTATTATTATATATTATTATTTGCCGATATATTGGCCGGGCCAGAAAAATATTTGTTGTGTGCCGCATGCGGCCCGCGGGCCGCGAGTTTAACCTCCTTGAAGTTGAGCAAAACTGCCCAGTTCTTCAAGAGAAATAAAACTTGTAAAGAAATAACATCAAACCTATAAATTTGTTTAAAAATAAAGTAAAATTTAAAACAAAATGTGGTAGTAATGTAAATCTGAATTAGTTTCTCTTAAGAAATCCTTCACGATGTCATCCCTCCTTTACGTGAATGGCTCAGTGTGCTTTGTCTTTGTCTTAAATCAGTTAAGTAACTAGTCCATACTCTTTCAAAAGAAAAGCTTTTAACGCACCGTATATCATTATGTTCCGAATTTCTTTATTTTTGCATCATATGTATAGCAGAAAATATAGCATAATAATCATATGGATAGCATATTTTACATCACATGCAATTCACAGTTTTTTAAATCGTCGTATTGCTATCAGAATTGGAAGAATTGTTCTCTTTATTTGGCTTTCATATCGTGCTTAGCGTTATTTTGCCATATTTTTAAAGTATCTGTTCTGACTAACAGCTTCTCTGGAAAAGCAACTAATAAAGCTGCTAGATAAAAATATTTGTTTGGTCTGCATGACATCTTTTTCTGTCATATAATATCTCTTTTCGCTAGATCATTCTCTTAACGCTCGACTTTTCAAATAGCTAATTTGGATGACGTACATCATCAGGGTTACGTTCAGGAAAAAAGAATATCGTATGAAAATTTGGTGACTAAATGTGGGATCAGCAATCTGAAATTTATTGAATTTCCATTCATTGGAAAAATGAACGATTTAGTCATTTGCTATAAATACATTTATTTTTATCATTTTCTTTCTACCTCTATCCTTTCTCTCAGCTAATAGAAGATATTAGAAGACATAGCTTAATATATGTATGTAAGTCATCAAACTGGAAGAGAAACTTGCCAGAGTAAAATTTAAAAAAGGAATGTCTATCTGATCGCTCTCAGAATATGTAGAGTCTTACTCAATATCTATGACAAACAAAGATTGCCTGTTTTTCCTAACTTTAAATCTTAATTTTTAGTTTACCAACAGGGCCTTCTTAACAGTATTTTGACTTAACCTTTGGTTGTATTCTGAAGCCTTTGCTTACACCATTTAAAGAAAAAAAAAAGTGAATTTAGCAATATACGAGTTATTTTTCTTGTCGTATACTCGCGTAGTGCACAAGGTGTTCATACATTCAACTTGTTTGTTTCTGTAGTTGAATACATCTGTAGTTGAATAAGTACACAAGAGATCTGTGCCTGCACATGCGTTAAGATGGTACTGATTTTCTAATACCTTGAAACGAAACCTGATAATAAAACTTGATGCATAGTCTGTAACTTTTTCAAACGCTGAATATCTTTTCTGTGCGTTGAAATGATATCTGATCTAAATAAATAGACTAAAGTTTTTTGCTTTACACGTAGTGCTCAGTAGCTTGGCTGTGTCCCGAAATGAAATATCGTCCAGAAGGGTATAGATCGTGTTAAAAATGTTGATCTTTGTGTTTATGATGTAGTAATTTGCTGATGTCTTTAAGTGAAATCCGATATACTAGAAGAATATATTCAGCAGTAGGGTCCAGCATCAGTTGATGCCTGTGGGACAGTTTATCATTTGGAATAAAATTTAATTTAAAATATCGTATTAAAAACCACGGTTCCAAATCTCTTGCTTTGTATACATTGCAGAGTCCTGCACTGAAGGAAGTAATAAAGTTCTTATGAGCTTTAAATTTCCAGCATTGAATTTAAATTCCAGCAGAAGAATGTAAGAATCATCAAAACGCGATAGATTTCTCAATTCTCTTCAGAAAAAAAAATTGCAAAGATAAATATTTTTTGCTGCCAGTTCTTCACCCGCTTTATCTTCAATTTATTACGAAGGAAAAAACGCATAAATAAGAGGAAAACAAAAGGACACCACTGTCAAACGGTTTCAGTTACAATTTTCGCCATGAACTGTTTACGAATCGCATATATAATGCACGCATAACTTACTTCATTGCATAAAAATGGATAACTTTGCCTTGAAAATACATGCGAACATCATGTCTTCTTCCAAAAAACCTTTTCTGTCTACATTTCTGGGATCTCTCAAGTTTGAGACGTTTTCTAGAGCAAAAGCAAGCCCAAAACGGCGATTCCCTTGACCGCAAGTAGGAAGACGACCTCAATCAAGGTCAATGAACGAATACCAGTAGTTAGCTTTCTTGTTATTGGGTATATGCAGCAAGAACGGAAGCGGCCTTAACCCTCTTCCGCTGCTTATAAATTATTAATAGTGAGCTAGCTACTTCAAGCTGCTTGAGCTAACTGTTCAGATTTAACGAGTAAAAATATCTCACTTTATGGCTCAGGGCAACATTTGATCTTCAAAAGGAAACACGTGTGTCACGTTATTTCTTCACTTTCTCTTAAGCAATAACTGTTCTTCGGAAAATTCGAGGGGGGGGGGAAGTGTGTATGGTAGAAAAATTATACGACTTTTTTTTTACTTGGGTTTACCTAAAATATCTGTCTTATAAGCAAAAGTTTTATTAATACCCATCTTGAAATTGCATTTCAATTTTTTTTTTTTTTTTTTATATAAAAGGCTGTTACAGAACGAAAAATTCGTATGAAACTTCCTTGTGTTTTATTCCCTGTTAAGCACAAAGTGCAAGAATTCAATCTTTGTTAATGTAATAAGTAATATTACGCATACGTGTGACTGTCAGAATAATGTGGTGAAATATTTTATTCTTTTGAGTATTCTTAGCGCAAACCATGAAATTTATTTTGCGCCTTAACTAACAGAAATGTATGCTTAATTCTATTGTTTTCAAGATGGAGATCTTTTTACCAGAAGTCAATGAAAGCTCTAAATTACATGCTAAGACCCTGATTATCCAAATTCCGACTAATTTAGATTCATATTATCCGAAATTAACTTGCAAATGTAGTAAATAACTTTCCTTTAAATATGACTATGAGATATCTTCCACAGATGGTCTCGTTTCCGACAGGCCTTTTTGTACTGGTTAGTAACCGAGAATTACATGTGTTAATTTTTTGATGGTGATACAGTTGCAGAGCATTGCAACAAAGAAGCGATGATTCACTAGAAAGCAATGTCTTCAAAGGACATTTTTAAGAAAGTTTATACAGTATGATTTGATTTTCATACCTTTACATCTTTATTTTAATACTAGAAATTTTTTCGATGGAGTCTTACCAAATTTCGAGGTCGTCACACCAAAGTGACTTTATGTTATGTTACGCTAACAAGCCATTTTTTATTCTTGATAGTAAGTTTTTTCATTGCACAAGCCAATGATCTTAATCTTTCACGCGATCTGACAAACACCCAATTTCTATTGTAAATATAATTATTCTTTGGACAGACGTTTTTAAATGCCATTAAATATATATTTAAATTCAGAATGATTGAAGGATGAACGAGGTTCAGTTCTAAATAATACAACCATGTGATTACTAATAATAATTTTTAATTTTAAAATTCTTGATGAACAGAAATTAATAATTACTATTATTAACAGAAATTATTACTTAATTAAAGGAAAGAAAGAATAAGCAAGTGAGTAGTATTAGTGCAAATAAGACAGTTAATCGTTAACGCTCAATGCAAGGCTTCCTTATTATAATTATATGTTTAAAACTGCGTTATCCTGAAAGTGAAAGGTTCCTCAGCAAAACGTTCCGAGTATTTACGTAAACTGGAAGAATTATAAATTCTTGCATCTAATTTTGAACTCCAAGAAATGTTTGTATGCATTTTAATCCATACATTCTGCAAGAAAAGAGCAACAAACAAATCAGAAGGTTGCAACGTACAATAAAAAATGCTCAAAAAGGCAAGTGCGCACGAGAGCATGTCAAGGGATGGCTCTCTAATTCAAAATAACATTATTTACGTATGTTTATAAAATTATTTTTAAAGAATATTTCAGGAATTTTCAGCTGGTTTTAAGCTACTTGTTTGCTAATTTTTATTTTTATTTATTTATTTATTTATTTATTTTGTAAATTTAGGTTGGTATTATACACTAAATATATCTGGAGCAACCAACACTTTTGTTTAACTTTCCTACATGGTTGCTGATAGCAGAAAAACTAACTGCAGCTAATTTTAAATGATGGTGATCAGGAAATAATGAAAGCCGATTAAACGGAAATGTTCTGTTTTCAAAAAAGATACGTGTTTCTTTTAGTGGTAAAATAGGCAGAAGGTTGTCCCAAACAGCGTACGTGTGATAACGACTTCAGACTTTTGATCACGGATCATTGAGTGATTTCGATTTAATCCACATTCTTAGCTTTGCTGCTAGCCCAAACCCCCCTTTGCTTCAGCCCCTCGTTTTTTAATAGTACTATTATTTGGTTCGTCATCTTCCTTATTTCTAAGTGACTTGCTTTGTAACATTTCAGGAATACTAGTTTGCTTGTTTTATGATTAGTGGATAAGTCTGGTCAGAATTACCTATGTATTGTTTTAAGCAATATTTATGCAACAGCCAAAACACGCGGCATATCAGACCTAATATAGGAATCATGTTTTCTTTTTTCTTTTTATTTCCGACAGAAATTTTCTGTTATGAATTTGCAGTTTTTCCCTGTTCATTTCCAACATTTTTTTCCTCCCTTTCATTAATTCTTCTCCTTAACCTTTGACTTTTTTTTCTGCTGCTTATATGGTTACTTTTCTTTCCGACCTTCTTTAAACGAAACACGGGGGGGGGGGGGGAGTTAGGGTATAGTTTTTTTTTTTTTTTTTTTTTTCTAACTTCCATGAAATTAAACCTTCTATCTGAAAGCTTGGCAAGTTTTTCCTCGGTAAATGCTAGATATCTATGAACATGTTGATAAATGATTGTTCTCATTAAAATCATATTAGAAAAATGCAAAATATGCCGTTTTATTCTCATACATACTTATGAGAAAATGATGGTTCTAATGTTACTAAGCAATGAAAGGCCATGCACGATGTTGAGCTGCCTCCTACGGGACACCAGGATTTCATTCCTGATCGTGCACCCCCCCCTAAAACAAAGATCTCACAACATTTATCGGCTAAAGCTACTAAACAGTAGTATTTTATTCTAATTTATACCAAAGTCAGTAATCTGGCTGCAGGACGTTCTCGTGATTTCCGCCATGTGTAACGTAAATATGAACAAGCTATACCGTGTAAAATGTTTTAGGCAAATGGCTGCCGGATATTCTAGTGATTTTCACCATGTGTAATGCAAATATAAACAAGCTTTCCTTAAATTATCCGCCACGAAGATATTTTCCTTTACCAGATAGTCACTTGCATGCTTTGCTTTATTTAAATCATTCAACCAGTCCTACTGCAAATATGTGCTGCCCCATGTCTGAATGCTCCGCTGATTCTGATAACCAAATTCTTTTATCCTTACCCGTCTATAAATGAAACTGTGTGACCGAGATTGACAAATTAATTAATTGTACGAAACAAATTAATACTTTTCTATAATACATACGCATATTTCAGTATATGACCTGAATACAAATAGCGCTGGTTTAATGGAGCATGATAACTGATGGAAAATCTGGTACTCCTGGTAACAAATCCAATGATTTCAGTCTGTTATTATTATCCTATCATACTGTATAAGTTTCATTCAGTGAACCAAATATTAAAATCCCATTGCCTGAGATACGCATGTTGGGTTGCTGAAGATAGTGAGGCTGGTTCTGTGGCATGAAACAACACAGCTTTCAAGCAGGCTGACAAGTGGAAACAATATCTGGTGATTTATTAGGATGGTCTGATACCCTTCACTTCTACCTCTGTTTAACCCCTTTGCCGCTCAGAAGGTATAATGATTAGTGATGTTGATTGCAGTACTTTTGGACCTGGGTTCGAATGCCGGTAAACTTTGGATGTTCATAAGCGTACAGTGTCTGTCCTGTAAGGAGGTGTTCAAAATACATGACGAGCTGAAAATTCTCTCGAGAGGCTGTGGTAAGGTTAAAGGAGTGGAAGATTCTCTGACCACTTCCCGTGGTGTTCTTTCTCAAAATTTGGGGTGGAATTACACAATTTGTGCGCAGGACTATACATGTACGATTAATGTTGAATTTCTGATGCCCCGTCCACTTTTACCTGTACCTGTTAAATCCATTTTAAAAGTAAAGCTTTTGTCTGTCTGAAGATCCAGTACGCAGTAACGCTCATGACATTCTAAGCTACTGTTTAATTTATCGTTATTAATTTTCTTCACTTCAAAGAAAACCATAAATCAGGGGATAAGCAGTTGTTCTGCTATGAACTATCAGCTTTTATTACCAATTCCGTGAGAAAGCTGATTACATAACACAGATGATTTCAGTATGTCATAGAAAAATCATATTTTACACATGAAAAATACATATTCATAATATTACTTCTTTATTATTTATATGCGGCTTAAGTGTCTGTTTGTCACCGATAGTTTATTGGTTGCTTGCGTAACTGTGCTAGCGAATGGGGTGAAATTTCAACGGTATTCAAATAGTCCATATACACTGATACCATACATGCAGTTATCAATGTTTTAATTAAATTATCATGGTATTTAAGAACATTTAAATATTTTTAATTCATACAATTGTTGCTTATTATGCATTTAACTATATTTACATATGAATTACCTAGAAACTTGCAAACGTTGAGAAATTAAAGGAGACGAAACCAACTAACGAGTTGTGTGTAGTACATCTCATCAGGTAAGTTTACCCAAACTCCTATGCTAAATATCCTTTCACGTAAAGAGTTTAAAATTTTGCCCGATTTTATTCCGACATTGTATTTTAAACTGATTTTTCAGCTGAACGCAAATTGAGCGTGTCAGGGGGAACGTGAACATTTGTTTGCATTAGCAATCATCTGTTTATAATCAATTTATAATCATCAATTTATAATATCTAGAACAGCGGTCATTTCGCATGACCGACGAACTTTCTAGTTTCATAATAGTATTACCTCTACTTATTAGGCGTTCTTAAATTCCTGTTACCAATTCATTTCATAATTAAAGAAATATATTTTGCATACTATATGAGACAGAAAATAACATTTTACACGGTATAAATATGTATCCATATTTTACACTTTTATATAGAAATTATACATTGTAAATTACACTACCCAACTTCTAAACATTTATGAACAAGATGAGAAAATAATATAGCGAGAAAGATGCACAAGACATTTCACTTACTGTGCACTTTTAATTTCTTTCTACTAAATAATTTTATATTATTATATTAACGAAAAATATTTTGCCTATAAGAAAGGTTTTTTTAATACTAGCGGGCTGCTGCCAAAGCAAAATTTATAAATTCTATGTACACCTAAAAAGAAAATATATAAAAACATTTCAATATGAATGAAATCAATTCATTCTTTCCGAGCAACAACCAATTTGTGAATAATTTTTAATTGCCAAACCAGGAAACAAAAACCTTTTGACACTTGAGGTTAAGACGATGACGTCATGATTCAAATTTAATGCAATATAACAATATTTTCTCAATATCAATAAAAAAAATTAACGTTGGCAATAACATATCGTATCAGTTATCCTAACCTGAAGCAAAACCGTTGCCAGCAGCAGCTATTTATTTAAAATTCTAACATTAACGAAACATTTTCGACATACAATGACGTACATGCAATCGAGCGCTTTCTTCAGTGTCAGAATATGACCTTGTACAACAATAATATGTTTAATGCTTCGCAATCCTATTTTTATTTCATATTTTGTAAAACTTACAATTTTTTGATTAACAAACCCTACGATTTGAAAGTGGCAACTGCTTTATGTTCGAAATAAAGTATTTTTACCTCCAGCGCGCAAGACTATTGCCACTTGGAAGAAATGAGTGTGAAAATTAGCATTTTCAGAGTTTTTAATTAATATCTCGGCTGATTAAAGTCGTACGAAGATGAAAATGGTCGAAATGACTTTCTATGAATTTTTGGAATCCGAGGGTACTTCTCTCAAAACTCACCTCTCCGACGCTCTGAAGGAGATGATGTTACAAACGAACAGACCGACGCACACAGATTTTAATAATATAGGTGCCAGATCCCAAATCACATTTTGCATATTGTTAATATATATTCATATTTTACAAAATCTTGTTCAAATTAAATATTAAAAATTACATTATTCAGTTTTTTAACACTTATAAACAGTGTGGAAAACTAAACAGCGTGAGATATATATATATATACAAGACATTTATCTTTCTTTGCGCCATAAATTTTATAATTTATAATTTAAAAAATTCTCATCTCAACACACTAAAAGGCACACTCTTGTTTTAGGAGATCATAAAAATTCTGTTGTCATTCCCTTCTTTTCATCAATTACCTATAAAGTTGCACATATTTTAAAGAAATTTAACTTTCGCGTCGTTTATTCTCCCATCAATAAAATTCCGAGTTCCATACTCAAGGACCCCATTCCGAATATGAATTCCTGGGGTATTTATAGGATTCATTTCCAGTGTGGTTTAATTTACATTGGCCAAACTAAGGGAGCCTTAAAATTTCGCGTCAAGGAACATGAGGCATATATTAGAAAAAGGAAACACAGAAGTCTTCTGTTGCCCAACATTGTTGGTCCGAAAATCACACTTTCAATTTTTCTGCTGGTAAAATCATTCAAAAAACATCTTCCATTGGAGAACTGGATTTTCTAGAGGCATTTCACATTGAAAAAAAAATCTTTCTATTCTAGTTAACGATCCTAATTCCAATCTATCTTTTCCTTCGGCCTTTAAAGAAATTATGTTTATGTTCTCGTTTCATCAACAGATGGGGCCACTAGCTTATTTTCTGTCCAGGCTTTCTTATCTTAACTGATCATTATATCCTATCTCGTTCATTTGCGCTTTAGCAGCTGAGGATGGTGGTTCGGTAAAACCATCGAAACTACTCCTGTAAAAATTTGAAAATATAACGCTGATTTTTGTTGTTTGACTTCTGAATTAGTATTTGTTCGGCGTGTTATTGTGTCTTGATTCTTAGTTCTTAGCTATAATCATGAAAGCTATTTCTTGTTATATTTTCTGCCTCGTGTATTTAACCCTCTAGCTGTTTAGAAAGAAGAAAGAGGGTTTTTCTAAATTTTAAAATGTGTTTGTCCACGTAGAGAGTGTTTTCATCCTACACATTAAAATCAAACCCTTGCAAACTACCAGCGAAAAGCAGGCCTAACCATTTTCTTCTAACTGTTGATCTCATACACCAGCTTAATACCTGAACCGACTAGTCACAGTGAAGAAAACACGAAATGAATTCAGTTTACGATTTCGCTGTGTCAGCTGCACATTCACATTCTCTAATTATTTATGTATGATTTGAAGCCTGAGGAAAAGCAGAGACAACAATACGAACGAGCCAGCCAGATTCAAGCTACAGAGAAATAGAAATGAAAATATCTTATTACATAATTGTAATGTCAACACTACTATCATTTTTATTGGAATGTAAGTTGCTTTTAAAGAAATGATATTGTGATAGTTGTCTGTAGTTTACTCATGACTACTTTCCATCTGTTATGTTCTTACTGTAACAGGGTCCTTCATAAAATAAATCATTCGCAGAATATTCCCCTTTTAATTTTTTAAATGATAAAATTAGTAAAAAAACTAGAACAAAATGCGCAAGGAAATACTGTACATTGTTTTACATATTTCTCTTTCTTTTACAGTTATATTACATCTTTAAACATACTTCTTTTTCTTTTATAGTTTTATTATATTCTTATACATATTTCGTTTTCTTTTCAGTCACCCGACAGATCATGTTTTCAGCTACAACCCTAAGATGTGAAGTTAGAATGAAGAGAACCTTCGCCATTGAACAAATCATAGTACTGTAAGTTTCTATCATTTTTTTATTTTTATTACTTAAATACTCTGTTTTTTCATTTTAATTTTTTTTCTTAAATACTCAAATTTATTGAAAGAAAGTTTTATCTACAAAAAATAAAGATGTGCAGTTATCGAAAAACATAAATATTTCTCTGCTGCAACAGAACCTCGATTTCCCAAGATAATTAGACTTGTTTAATTAATAGATTAAACTTTAAATCGTATCAGAGTTTCTTTTTTTTTTCGAAAAGGATTTTTTGCAATATTTTTATTAAACTTTTTTTTTGTTGGTACTTTTCTATTACTGTGTATAATTGTTTTTTTTAATTAAACAAATAATCCAAAAATCGCTTTATTTCGTGACCACAAACTTCACAAAAAATTGTAATAAACAAACTGGTTCATAATTGATGTAAATTGAGAAACTTTGTCAAATGTCGTGCATGCATATTTATGAGACTTTAATGATTTTTGAAATAGAGTTAAAAAATAAAATATGTACCATAGCATTTAGGTATGTATAAATAGAGAAGTTTACTTCATGCTGCTTCAGTAGAAGTTTTCTCACAGTTTCTACAGCAAGAGAGACATCACACTGAAGAGACTTTTAATATAGGTTCATCGAAAGCAAAACCCTGATCATATTATGCAGCAGACATTTCTCAAACGTTTTGACTCATGACTTGTTTGAACGTTGCATAAATTTAATAAAAATTCTATTCCAAAAAAGGTTAAAAGTTAATCGAAATAAAATGTTATTTTTACAATTATAACAAATCTTTATGTGTGCCAAATTTCAAATAACAAATCTTATATACCGGTTTTTGCGAATATTTTTACGTTGGCTAACAAAACGCGTTTGAAAAGGATATCTTTAATCTTTAAAAAATATTAAGGGGTAGGTGAAATTAATTGACGTATTAACTGAAATATCCTCGTTTAAAAAAAAAGCATCTTTAGAAATAGATGTTATGATATTTTATATTGAATCGGACAAGTTAATAGTTGAACGTGTTATTTCTTTGTAATGTTTTATTATCATTATACACAAACTTTAGAATCGTGGCTCTTATCTATGATAGTCTCCCAGGAAATAATCTTAGATTCTAATTGCAGCCACCACTTAAAAAAATATCTCTTGTGTATAAAGAAACTCAGAACCCCTTACAGCATTTCTCCCGTAGTATTGGTTAAGTGGTTATAACAGCTGAATACTGGGAGTTCAACCCTGGTACGATCCTACGCAAACGAATTGGCTGCAGGTCGTATATTCCTGGTTTTTTCATGTGTAACTTGACTACGATTCAGTTTTTCTTAGAGAGTTTTAAAGAAGACATCCCTTCCCTCATTCCGATAGCCGTTGCTTTACTTTGCTATATTTATAAAACTAGCCTACCCCCTTAAAGCCACGTGAAATCGAAATATCCAAATGTTCTCTTTCCAGATACACGTGATATTTTAACAGATTCCGCTTTAAACAGTGGATATTTCATCATATTCAGCCTTGAAATTAGGAAAGTTCTGCTAGATATTTTTGTTTCAAGAGTATCTAAGCCTACAGTAGGAAAAACGGCACAGACTTTGATTTCAAGTTGGAACCCGAGGAAGCATCAAAAGGTTCATTTGTTCTAACGTTCTAATGCATTAAACAAACCTTTGATCGAACTAACAGACATTGTCAGACAGCCTAGCAGAGGTTAAACAGAATTGCTTATTTTTTTCTGGCAGGGCTTAGCAAAATAACAATGAGGTTTGATAAACAGTCAACGACTACGAACGTCTGGTTTTCGTTCAAATTGAAGCTTTCATTTTCCCTCTTTCGTTTAGAAATTTGAGCATCTTATATAAACAATTTGAGTTTCCTTGTCCATCTCTTATTTTTCTTCTCAAGCCTACATTTTGTATTATTATTATGAGTCAAATTACCTAGTAAAGACATATTTAATGTACTGAAATTTGACAAATATTACAGAGACATGAAAGCTTCAAAGAAAAGGAAACAGTTTGCAGGGTTAAAAAAAAAATGGCGACGCACGTTTGTGGTAGACATCCTACTTAATTACTGAATTCGCTTCAATAGGATACCAGTAATGATTTCTCTGAGTAAAATCCTTAAATATTTTAGACATCCTCAGTGGAGATTTCTGTATTCTTTTAAAAAATATTTTTAAATATTTTTCTTCTTTGTGACACGTGATATTTTTCGCAAGTAGTTTCAGTTAATTTTACGAATGTCTTCACGTAAAGAATATATACGCAAAATATTTTGGAAAAATGTGACATTACTCATGTCCTTGAAAGGATGGAAAGAATTCAACGCGTAGTTACTTTTATCAGATAACTGTGACTTGTTTTGCATATTAGAATTTCCTTCCAATATTTGTCACTATCTGAAGGTTGCAGGAAAATCGGCTCTTATGTAGTAATGCAAAATGAAGATAATAAAGATTACATTAAATTTAAAAATTGTAATTCTTACTGAAATTGTTTAGTCACTTAATTTGGCAATCTATGGTGGTTTTTCTCATTTAATGATATTTCCGCAAACAGATATGTTACGATTCTTTCTTGTGATAGAATAATCAGTATTATAGGTAAAATTTAGTTTCAAGAAAATATCCTTACGTTTTACACGTAATAACGAGTACGCATGCGTAATGGAGTAACGTTTCGCTTCCCATCAAAATTCTTTTTCCAATCCGTTATGACTTATGATATCATCAAATCCACGAATTTTATTGTTATAAAAATCGCATTATTGCTTCTGTCGTTGTCATGGGCCATGGGCAATTCATAGGTGACTTTACGACTTTGTCAAACTCTGTCCCAGTTTTGAAGGAAAATCTCCGGGGCTGTTCCTCGTTTTCTAATCCCTCTAGTGTTTTAAGTTACCCTATGCCGCATAGGTACTAAAAGCGCCAGAGCTTTCTCCGTGATTTGAATTGGATCCAATGATACTGCAGCCAGTATCGTTAACCACTATAGCAATCAGAGTGACCTTTTTCCTAATCTTAATATATGTTATATATTTGAATGCATTCTAAGATGTTCGTGTGCTTGTATGGCAATTGCGCAAATAAAGCAAGGTTTTTCATAGACTGCAGTACAACTTGAGCAAACAGCTCCCTTGAATGATGAAGAAAGCAACTTTTTTCATACGTAACTATATGATTTAATGATAAAAACTAATGGAAATAACTTTCTAATAATATTTGATGTATTTGAAATTATCACTGAAATTCATTAGCGTTTTTTGTTATTGCATATGTATTATCGAAGCTGTGACCGTTTCCTTCTGGATGCTTTCTTTATAACCAAATTTTTCAAGTACTTGAGTGAATAAATTTTTCCCGTTTCTGCTGAGTATCTAAATTTCATAGTTATGCTAAATGTCATATTAACATTATAAATGAACCTCCCGCTTCAAAACGGAAAAAATCCGTACAATTTATTAATTACCAGCTTTTTAATATAAAAGATATTTCTGATGATTTTTAGCTTTTTTCTTCCACTTTCAGGCCAACTTTGGGATTGTTTATTTTATTCTTAGAGGAATTAGGACATTTTATATTAAAACTATTGATTTTTAATCTATACCTATTTCTTTCAAGCAAAAAATAATAAATTAAATTGAATAGAATTTAGAAAAAAAATGGCAGTTCTGACTGGTATACTGAAAATTTCGTGAGTGATTATTATATAATACTCAATAGTAATTGATATGATATATAATATACTATTTTAGTACGTGATATACTATAATAATAATAATGTAAGTAATGAGTTCGTAAACTTTTACAAAACTTAAATTTTATGTAAATCGACTTTGTAAATTGCTTATGAGTAATTTAATAAGAAATTGCGATATTTATTATACGAATATATCGTACATATATGTATGTATGTATGCATGTTATTTCACAGTATTATTTTATAAATGAAATATGATACAGCAGCAGTTAATCGGATATAAACGGAAAAAGTATGAAATATAACATAAAAGATACTACGGAAATAAGCTGAAGTGATGCCCGTAAATTTACCAAAAAAATTTATAACAACTATATGGCTCTCTAGGGCAAAAGTCAGCGCTAGAGATAGATGGTTGTGAAGAGAAAGATTATTTTTTGGCAATTTCTAATTTTGTCGATTTTGAAGGCAGAGGTCGTCTGATTTATCGTCTTGCCTGTGTCGTAAGCATTATCTCACGAGCATATCTATAAGTAGACTTTTCTCCCACTGGCGGTCACAAATCTTTTCTTAGACGTTGGCCACTACTAGGGCCAAAAGCGGTAGTCACTTTATCATAGAGGCACCTAAAATGTCATTTGAAGATGGTCATTTGAAGATGGACACTTACAATCATGCCTTCTCCGGGATTCGAACTTGGGTCCTTTGGTATCGCAGTCGGCTTCCCTAACCACTATACCGTCTGAGCAGCCGAGAGTAGATCACGTTTTTATACTTTTTTTTTTTTTTTTTTTTTTTTTTTTTGTGAGTAGATAAGCTTGTGGCTAGACATATCGGAATGGATACCCCTGTAACATTCTGCAACTTCCTGTATACAGATCACGGATTCTAACTTTCTCAGGTTGTCTCTCAGGTCTCTCAGGTTGAAAGCTTTAGCTAAACCTTTTATTATAAATAAATGGCGATAGAAAAGTCATTCATCCCGGCAAAGCACAGATGTATCTAAATGTATAAAAATCGATTATAATGAATTTTATGTTACATTCGAATTAAATATAATGAACCTCACGTTATATCGGATGTAACAAACTTCGACAGATTTTTTTTTACAAATTTTTCAATTTTTTCCCCACAACTTCTACAGGCTTTAACAGAAAAATTACTAACCTTTAAAAAATCATCAATGTTAAGAATCTCAGGCCCCTTGTTTCTTCCTTGTTACGACGGTGGAAAATAACTTCATATTAGTTTTTTATCTTCACTACCATTTTTTTCTGTGTTCTAAAAGAAGACTATGCGAGGGAGGTTCATGTTCACATAAAATTGTCATAACTCAGGATCTATGTTTGTGTACTTGAATATTGAACCAAGGAGCTTGAATGGGTTTTCTGATTTCATTAAAGTTCTTTGATGATGCTATGATTGAAATTCTGAAATTTCTGCCGTTTGAAAAAGAGGAAGCAATGAATAAATTCTTATGAGCTTGGGCTATATAGAAGAATGACATTTAGGGAGGATTTTGTTTCTGTATGGATTCGTTTTGCTTCAGTTCTTAAAAGTGCTTTCATTGTTCGCTTCTGAAGGGAGAGTTGCATTCATCAGAGTTTTTCTAAGTTTAGGATATTCTTTATAAAGGTTCTTGAATCTTTGCTTTGCAACCACACATATCTTGGGAGAAATGAATGCATTCTGATTAGATGCCAGATGTGATAAATTAGGGACGAAATCTATCTTCCTCTTTTATCTTTTTCCAGAAATGTGAAACTTCACTATTCTTTGACCTAATTTTCTGCACTGGTGAAAATTTTCTGTGTGAAAAATTCATCCATATGGCGAGCTATAAATATAAAATGCTCTCAATGAAGATAAAGAGAGCATTTTTTGGAAAATACAGAATGGTGTAACCAAAACGACATCTGCTGGGAATCCATTTTATACAAATCTACAGTCATTACCATTGACCGGTTGGTGCTAGTTGAAAAATCAGTACCGGTGGAAAGAGTTGAGACTCAATAATATCTAATCTTTAAAAAGTTTGGATGTGAGTAAAAGGCTGAGAAAAGCCGAGCATAAAAATGCTGGAAATAAAAGCACTGCTAAAATCGTCATCCATTCAAAGAAACCGTAATCTGCCCATATCTGATAAAATACTTCATATAAAGGCCAGATGTTTAGGAATGTTTGTTTCCCTCACCCCCCTCTCAAATGAGTAGCTAGATAGGTTTAAGGAGCAGAACAACATTTCTTCAGGGAAAATTAGGGAAGAATTGGGCAAATTTCCAAAAACAGATATTAGAGAACTTTGTTTCTAGGTGATACCAAGAAAAAGACATCTTCTTTGCCCACGAAATTGGTCTACTCTATAAGATTATGCCAAACCCAAAGTTCACATTTAAAGTCTAAACAGATTTACTTTTCACGACGCAAAGTTTGTCTGCCTATGGGTGACGATGCTCTCATGGATTTTTTTCTTAGAGAAATCAGATCTTATTCAAATTACACATGCCGGTCTGTGAAAGAATAAATGTCCATGCAGCCAGCTCTATTGCTGGTATTTGAATTCGGTTGAATTCGGTTTGAATTCGGTTTCAGGCATGTTATCCATTCAGTTCATGGTTGATGGTTTAGTTCAATTTCATTGTTTATTGTAAGTGATACTACAGAAATTTTAGAATAATATTTTATTTACCGAAATTTATTACGAGACATGGTTGAAAATAAAAAAAATAATAGCTAAGTAATTTTGAATTTAAACCAAAATGACGGACTTGATAAATGAATCCTCCCAGTTCACACTACAAAGAATATTCAAGTAGGCATCAAGGCCGCTTTAGGTTAATATGCTAATGAACAGCCAAATTTCCAATTCTTGTTTCGAAATTTTCGATTTGAAAATGAAGTAGAAATTATACAAAAAAGGGAAACCTAGACCAAATCTTTCAGTTTTATGCAAACATGCTCATCGCTTAGAAGTAAAATATATAACTTTTAAATAATGGTAAATTTCATGCAAATTGAAAGTAAATGGTTCTGCTAACTTTATATTTTTTAACTTATTTATTTATAGCCGAAAAGGGCAATGAATCTTGAAACGCAATTCTGCGTCGAATCACTATCACGCAAATTTTTACGTCATTCATTTATTATATATATTGAGTAATTACAGTTATTCGAATACAATAACCATTACAGTTGTACAGGGACCAGATGAAAATGTCGCCAAATCGTCACCAAATTTGACGACAAAATCATCGTCAGCTTGACGATATATTGCCGATTTAGGGAGTAACCTGGTTTTGCACATGGAGGTAGGAAGTAAGAGGAGGAAGGTCCTTTCTTACCTCCATGGTTTTGCAGGAGGGTAGTAATTTAGGGAGTAAACTGGTTTCAAACATTGAGTAAATGTTTAATAGATTTGTCTCTATATTCTTATTGTTCTAGTAGAGCATCGTCTCTTTAGACTTTAATGTAATATTATACAGAAAAAATACAGTAATTTTACATATAATTTCCTAAAATTACTTATATATGTACAAAAATTCGTAACCATACGATAAATTATCTGATAGCTAAATAACAAGAATTAGGAAATATTAAGAAAGTATTTGAAAATTGCATATTTATTTGATGTTCGCGGAAAATATTTAAATTAGCGAAAGCTGAAAAAGTCCCAGAAAATTCGCGGAAATTCGCTTTGCGATAGGCTGTCCTGATTATGACGACATCTCCCTATGAAACACTAAGAGCGCAATCTAAAAGATGTTTCGAACAAAGAATTAAAACTATGCAAAGAAGAAAAAACAAAGAATTCTAGTAGACAGATGAGCACTAGTGATACGGAAAAGGAAATAAAGTATTCACGTGGTCTCTCTTCATCTGAGTAGAGGCATTGAAAAAAATGAAAAAGTAGCCAAACAAAAGAATTACCTTTGATCAATAACCATTGCGTGAATAGGAATTACACAAAACCTATATGTTTTATTACAGATTTTATTCCGAATTATGCTAATAAAGCCATAAATCTGCGTTGCAAATAGCAAATTACATGCGCTGAGTAATAATCTGTTTTTTACCTAATGCTTTAACGTTACGCCTATTATTTTCAATTTAGCGATAAGATGGATCATGATATTACCTTATCTGTATGATTAAATAATGAAGAATCTGTATGTATGTATGCGGGTATGTATATTACTTGCATTGCAGAAAAAAGGCAGCACCTTAAGTGACTAAACTTTGAACAAACATACTTTTCCATTCGAAGTTGTGCACCTAGAACCTTGAACTTTTTTTTTATTTTAATTTTTTTTTATTCATCTTTTGTTTAGTGCCAAACACAATGTGTTGCCACGCAGCAAAGCTTAATATATATATATATATATGTGTTTCAAATTCAATCCTATGACACAGCTATTTAAAAAAAATATGTGTCCACTCGGCAAAACATCTTTTAAATTTAATCGACAAACCAATGATTTAAACGAAATGTGTTGCCACTACCCAAAGTAAAATATTTTTATATTCCACTCGCTAGTGTGTTACCATTGTGCCAAGATTTTCTTTCAAATTTAATCTATCTGTTACTGATTAAGAAATCAAATGATTTAAATAAATAAAAGCAGTTCTCTACTATTATCATTGTTTCAAAAATTTCATTTCAGTAAAGCTGAAGTCTCTCTCACTTATTTAAATATAAATTTTGTTGTATTGTGCATTAGCACGTAAGGAGTATTGAGAACGTTTCCTCTGTTTAGCGCCGTTTTAATCAAAGAATCACAAGTCAAAATAATTAAGAAATCTTTCTTTAACAAGCATGAGAATTCTGCTTAAGTAGAATACTAATTAAAGTAACAATCTTCACAAACATAAAAAAACTGAAGTATTGAAAAGAATAACTTACATAGAATCATCATCAGTCCTAAATATCATCAGGCTTACCTATTTAGACAATAGAAAAAGAAACAGGAGCATATTTTGACACAGTACTTGAAAGAGAAAGCACTAAATGAATTAGACCTTTGGCCCAGGTATAATTCATTTAGAGTAGCTAAGGTGTGAATCGAATGCACCTGACCTTTGGTTTCTCTCGCCAATATATATATTTTGGCGCGCACGTTCGTTTTTTATGCTTTTGAGTTTCATTATGCGGAAATACTTTAATTTATGCTAACGTTGCTCTGTTTCGCTAAACTCCTACCAACTGCAATTCATTCCTGCAAAAGTGTATACGAGCCAGTTTCCCTTAGAAAGGTCCTCCACGATGACATACCTCCCTTAAGGCAGATAGCCCTCGAGTGCTTTGCCGTAATCTAATAAAAACCAAAACCAAAAACCATTCCTGCAAACTGAAATTTAGCTTTAGGAATTGGTTTAGTCAAAATATCAGCAACCATTTGCTCTGTTGAAAGTTTGACTATCCCTTTGTTATGAAAGTCGCGTATATGATGAAATTTTGTATCAATACCTTGAGTGCGAGAACTAAATTTTTTAGATTCTACAAGTTTTATTGTTGAATGATTATCTTCGAAAACCTTTATCGGTAGAGTTTGGGGTAGATTAAAATCTTCTGTAAATTTAATAGCCATAGTAATTCTTGCGTAGCTTGCGATAGTGCAACATATTCAGCTTCTGCTGAGTATAATGAGACACATGTTTGTTTTCTTGAAATACAATTTTTGCCCAATAAAATTACACTTCCTGATGTGGATTTTCTATCTTCAGTATCTTGTTCCCAGTCAACATCTGAATAAACTCTAAAGATTAGGTTCTTCACTCGACGAAATTTGTAGAGATAAATGCTTTGTCGTGTTTAAATATCTAACGATTATTTTTACAGTATTCCAGTCTTTTTGACGTGGATATACACTTGCTGATATACACTTTCTGCTAAATATGTGAGTTGAAGCTGTGATATCTGGTCTTGTGACAGACGATATATACAAAAGTCTTCCAGTAGCCTTGGCGAAATGTATCATTTGAAGTTAGGAGATTTTCTTCCTTGTTTAGACTATAATAATTTGTTTCCATTGGTGTACTAGCGAGTTTCGCTTCTTCAAGTTCAAATTGCTTGACTAGTTGATTTATTTTATTTTTGTGAGATAAGAGATTCCATCTTCCTTTCGATTTATTTGCATGCCTAAGAAATAGTTAGCTTCACCAAGATGTGTTATTTAGTAACGTTTCTTTAAATCTTTAATTACTAGAAGAATTTACTACTTCTCCCGTAGAACTTATTAGGATACCATCAACATACACAATAAAATTAATTCTTCAATAATGATCCGCTTTTGTAAAAAGACACGGATCTGCTTTGCTTTGGACGAAGACCAAGTTTCTTCATTGTATTCGATTTCTGCATTCCAGCACCTAGATACTTATTTGAGACCATAAATCGACTTCTGCAATTTACAAACTTTTCTTTCTTCCGAAACTATGAACTATATCCTTCTTTTTGTTAAACATATATTTCTTCATTTAACCTGCCATTTAAAAAAGCTGTTTTAACATCTAGTTCATGTACCTTCGCATTGTTTTATATTGTTTTATACTGCCAATGCTACGAAACGTCGAATTGTAGTGGGTTTCACTATTGGTGAAAAAGTTTCATCTTAGTCACTGCCGCATTTTTGAGTAAATCCTTTGTCTATTAATCGTGCTTTGTATTTTATCTTTTTACCAGTTTCATCATATTTGGTCTTAAACACCCATTTGCTAGCTACTGCATGTTTTCCTGGTGGTAAATCTGTAATTTGATAGGTTTCGTTTTCTTTCAGAGAGTTTATCTCTTCTTCCATCGCTTTGATCCAAGCTTCTTATTTACGTTTTGCTAAGCTTAGAATTTCTTTAAAGCTTTCTGAATCTTTATTTTCAGATAATGGTGATTCTTCGTCTTCTGATTTGTAGGAGAATCTTTCCGGTGGAACCCTTTTGTAGAAACCCTTCTTTATACATTTTCTTCACATTTAATTAACTCTTCAGATCATTTCAAATCTTCTGTAAAATCCTCGCCAAGTGACGTTTTTCCATTGCTTTCTTCATCGTTTTGAGAGTTGTCGAAATGAATTAATTCCGAATCTGCAGCATTATTTTCTACATGTTTGTCAGATTTCGTTTAAGAACAGGAAATATTGATTTGAAATTATATACAGATTCTATTGTAATACGGTGTGCTTTTGAAAAACTTTTATTTAAATTTGATTCACCTTGCTGAAAGAATTGTTATTCCGTATTATTTGGATGCTCCAAAAATAGGAGATATTGATATTTATACAGACGGATCAGGTCTGGGAGACGCCATTGCTTTCGCATATGTTATATATTATTATGGAACAGAGATTGCGAATAATAAATTTAAACACCATATTTATAACTCAGTTTATCAATCGGAAGTTATGGATATTTTTTATTCGCTGAAATGGATTAAGCAGACTCTTAAAGGGAAATATGATATACATATTTATTCTGACAGTCTGACAGTTCTTGAACCTCTCTCACGACATGATCAAGACAACCCTTTAATGGTAGATATTAGAGAATTATATAGACTTGAGAAAAGATCAAAATGTTGTGTTTAATTGGATGAAGGCACACGTTGGACATTTTGGAAATGAGAGGGCGGACGCACTGGCTAAGGAGGCAATTACCGATGTTAATGCTCGTGATATTGATGTACATGGATCAACAAGGAAAGCATAATTATAAAAAATTATATTTGTGATAAATGGAGGGAGGAGTGGGAAAGGTCTTGATCGAAATAAAAGTTATATAAAATTTGTTAAACTTAAAAAAGTGTTATGTTATTCAGACATTGACGTTAACCAAATGATTGCAGGTCATGGCCGTTTTCCTTTCTATTTGAAAAGGTTTAAACTACAAGAGTATGACCTCTGTGATATCTGTAAAGAACCGGGCACTGCGAAGCAATTATGTGGAAATATGTAAATATTTTACTGATATCAGAAATGAGTTTCAGAAAAATGATGTTTTTAATATATATGATATTTTAAATGATTTTAATAGAGTGAAAAAATTTGCCAGGAAAATGATGGAGAAGATTAATCATGATAAGCTTGCAGTAGGGATTTTAATTTTAATTTTGTATTCTAGTTGTGTTATGTTTGTTTGTTGAAGGTGTTGTTTCTAGCTTGCTCTGCCGAAGCCCGCAAAAAGGCCATAGGGCGACGTAAAGTCTGCCAGTAGGTTCAGGCTGCGTCCCTCATATAATGTTTGTCAGATATATGCAAGTTTTCTGAAAATTTAACAGTTCTACTTACCATTATTTTCGTTTCACCTATATAAATCCTGTATCCTTTGCTTCGTAAATCGTATCCTACGAATATTTCTTCTTGCGCTTTGTTGTCGAATTTGTTACTTTAAAGCGCTCTAAATTCAAAGTACCGTGTTATTTTAAATTTTCTGGTATTAAATATTATAGCTACTACTAATATTAAATTTTAGAGCTTCTGAAGTGTGAGATACAGCTTGACATTGTCTAATCATATCACACTTTTATTGCTGATAAATGAATTAAAGTCAACCATCGTAGATAAATTCTACCTAAGATTAGACTGTCCTTGAGCAAACAAGAAATTTCTCGTATTTTCTAATCTTATTAACTATCTATTTCTAATTAAATTATCTACAGATGTATCTAAATCTAAGTACTTTCTTCTAAATTACGAAAAGATTACTTTTAGTATCCTTGTGAGCTGTTTGTACTTATCTTTCAAACATTCTTAGACATTTAAAAGAAATAAGAACATTCCAATGCTAAATTTAAAATTACTCAAAAAACCAGCTTTAGGTCAATGTATACTAGAAGTAAATAAAACTCTATGGATTACGACGGCGTAAGTCCCTTTTTTTATGAACTTTAAGTTTTTTACGAAATCCTTTTTAAAAGACTTCGTAAAAGTAGAAAATTTCTTGTTGCAAAATTAATTCTCCTGAAGGGGTGGAAAAAAACTTTTATTTATCTATCTTCAAATTAAAAATCTAGAGAATGTCATTAAACATTCAGCACCAAACTACTTTTTTAGCCAAAGTTTAAACTGTTAGACTTATCTGAAACTTATTCAAAAGAAGTGCGAGGAAATTATCAAAATGTACTTTAGTTTAAGTTTCTATCTACAGATGGCGACACAACCATTCAACATTAATTTGTATTTTTTTATACCTTCTTCCACATTGTACTCATGAAACTCCTTACGAGAATAGTTGGAAATCTGCTATGACTTTTTATTCCTAATCCACTAAAGGTTTCAGAAGCCATTATATTATCATATCTTGAGAATATATATTTTTTCTTGCAGGGCTAGCGCCGGCCTAGTCTAAGTAAAGTAGGAAAGAAGATGCAATATTAAAATGCTATTTGGTTTCAATTTATTAAATATTTAAGTGACTGGAAATAATTTATTAAATATTAAAGCGAAAAAATAAATGTTTAGGGCACATAATTTTGAGATTTATCTTTGCTGATAAAAATCTGTAGTACGACTTTGGTACAAAAGTTTCTTTATATGCGTATAAATTTCGAGTTGTAAAAAAATATTTCAAAGTTAACATTTGAAGCCTAAATTTTTTTATTATCGAATTACCATATCTGTGAAACCAGATGTGGATTACTAAACCAGATGTATTCTATGAAATACCATCTAAAGAGGATACTTTTAACATATTTTGTTATCTGTATTTCGATAATTCTGGATTGTTATTGTATATATTCTCAGTCGTCTTAAAATAATATATGAATCCGAGTAAATTGAAAATCTCAAAAACTATGTGTGATGATACTCTTATCTTTGAGTGCTTATGATTTTATTTTCAAGTCATAACAGGATATTCTGAAATCGTATTAAATAGAAATATTTAAAAGTGATGGCTAATAGTGCTAGCCAATAGATGGCAGCACATTCTAAATGGAATCGCTATGATACGCTTTCAAGTTTTACTTTGTGGCGTAAATCGAAGAAACATTTTAAATTATAATTCTTATCAATATTAAAACAGATGCAAAATTTTCAAATGATGTTATCATGAAGAAATATCTCAATACAGCTTATAAATCTGGTTAAAAGTTACTAAATTTGAAATTAGATGATATAAGGTTATTTCTTCCAACAATTTAACTTCTATCTAATATGAAAAGACATGCATAGCCTACATTCAGAGACGTACGGTTGTTCTTTGGAGAGTCGTTAATATGATTAAGCTTTGAAAGCTGCAGTCGTTTTAAGGCAACGAATGCAGCTAGTTGAAAAATCTTCAATCTTAAATAATATTTGAAAGGAAGAGTTAAATGACCGCTTTCCTTCGTTACATGTATTTTTGAAAGGAACTATGTAATTCCAATTTTTAATGAGCCTCTAGAAGTTCATGCATGAGCATGTTCATCGGATATTTATTCTGTCTCTTCAATTTGGCAAATACTTTCAGATGAAACAGCAATACGTGCAGTACCAAATGTTCCCTTGTAAGGCCAAGCTTTTCATCAGCACTTACACAGCAAAAACAATGTTTTACTATTTCACCAGATTCCATTTGATATCAGAGTTAGTATAGTCTTTGACTTTTAGACTTCAAGAACGAAATTTACTTCAGTTGGGATATCAGAAATAGAGCTTTGGGGCATTCTTTTCACAGTGTCGGCTGTAACAGTTTGTCTTTGCACATACGTGAGGAAGGATTTCTAACAGTGACTGTCTTCAGAAACAAATATATATATAGAATAAATATTTGGTTTATGTGATTACGGCAAAGTATATGAAGGCTAACTAGCTAATGTAAAGGCTGCCTTCCTGGAGGGCTTTTTTATTGGAAACTGGCTCGACTCCACGGTTACGAATGGGAAAAAAACAAAAACACCCACACAGCCAGCCCGTTCGCCGGTATTTGAACCCCCGTGTCGATCTAAAAATGTTCATCGGCTTTACCACTCGGCCGCTGTTGAGCAGGTCAAGCTAAGAATTGCAATTCCTAAGCATGAGTCAACATTTAAAAATTTGATAAAGGAACAATAAGACCACCTTGGATTACATATCTGGTTTAATGCAAAATGCCGTAATCTTAAATCTGTTCTAATTATTTATGTAATTTGTCATTTAAATTCAGCAGTGTGAAGTATTTTGCTGAAACATGGTTAAAAAACCGTATTTGGTAAAACCAAACTTCACATAAAGAAATTTGTAAAAGTTACATTAGAAAACTGAGTTGATCAGGAATATGCCAGGAAACCGGTTTCTTTAATATTACTGGACTTCTTCACGTGGTGTAAAAAATCACTCATTCAAATTACGTAGCATTTCATAAACCAATTATGAAAATCATTAAAAGATTAACTCTGAAAATGTTGAATAACGTTATAACGTCGTCAGCTATTTTCCCACGGGCTCCCACGAAGTCTGGGAAAAGGAGACTTCAAATGGGCGCCAGATGACCACCCTGATGACACTTACGAATTCTTGAGGTCGAACGTGACCCCCAACAAAGTGCGGAAAGCATATTGTTTTTACGAAAGGAGAAAACTTTCATACAAGTTCTCACGGGTTGTGGAGTGTCCATTGTGTGTATGCGATAGACTGTCGCCAACTGCCTGTTTCTCGAAATAATTTAGATAGACCTCTCAAAAAGACGTTCTGAATTTTCCCACGGAAAATTTCAGTTTCTCAGGCTGTCAAGACAGTATCTGAGAACAAATTATCGCCTGTTAACCAATGGAGAGATGCTCCGAAAAAGACGTTTAGCGAATCACTGCAGCAGACGCACAAGACACGCCCAGAAAACCTGGACATAAAAACAGTGAGTGAAAATAATTAGAGAGTTTTTTAGTCTGAAGAATACGCAGTCGTTGCGTAGAGAAGAGAGAGCCTTTCTCTTGTATTTTACGGCTCTTCCCGAGTCGCTAGTAAGCTTTAGAGAGCCCCTTTCTCTCTTGTGTATTTTACGGCTCGTCCCGAGTCGCTACTAAGCTCTGTCAAGAGCGGAAAAAGAAACCCTCAAAGAAGCGTAGCCGGACTTTTTCTCCGCTACCTCTGGTTGAACTCAAGTGATTATCGTTTCCTATTGGAAATGGACTACTTTGCTAAGCAAACTACTTTGTTATGATAAGCAGTTGAACTTAACTTAAAATTCAATTTGTGAAATTTAACACTTACCTTATTTTTAATTACGCTACCAATAATAATTGCTACAGCTAAAATCGCTACAACGTATTGTGAAAAAATGATTATCCACTGAAGTGTTTAAAATTTAGAAGATATGCAAAAACTGTTTGAAATGTTGCATAACTTGACATATAAATACAAAAGTATATTCTTTAGGACATCTACCGTTCGAAATGCATTCAACATCCTATTAGCATAATTTCTTCTCTATTAATAAATTTTAAGACAAAATTTTCATCAGCAATGAAAAAAATATGTATAAAACTTGTAAATGTAAAAATTTTATTACGTATGCATAGTTAATTTAAATTGTTTATTATTTGATTTGTTTGATTTTTTAATTATTTGATTTATAAAGAAGTCAAGCAAGTCGTGGGTTAAAAAATTTCGAAAACAGTTGATATTTCCTGATAAATGAATCAACAAAATTAGTGCATTTACATTTTCTTTAGGCCGAAATTTTTCAAAATTACAGTTCATTATCATTTAAATGTACATTTAACTGATGAATTTAAAAAAATTCCTCTTCTGTCTTCAGGTCGGCAGCTGGATTTGTAGCTCTTTTGGTGCTTATCGGAACGACTGGAGAATTCATCATTCGCAGAAAGAATAAGGAGCCCATAGATGACATTTTCTTGCAAAAGAAGGGTAAGTCAGAAATGTGCAATGTGTAACCAAATAAAATATTTGCTTTACGGTACGTTTTGAAAAAATGTAATTTTACTCTTTTATGCGATGGATATGTTTTATAGCATCAAAGATTTAGGATCAGTATAGCACTGTTTTATTAAGCTCAGGAATATATTCTTGGAAAATCACCGACATCGCTTCACTATTTTCCAAAAATGTCTGTTTAAAGAAACCAGATTCAAAGAAACATTTGAAATCATATTAAAAAATTATTTTTTAAAAAAGTCCTAAAAGAACCCTGGAGCTTTTGAAATCATATGAGAAAAATTCTGAAAGCCGAAATCATATCTGAAAAATTTTCTATGTCCAAATCATAACAGAAATTTTGTCAAAGTCTACCGAGAATCCTAATGCATTTGAAATCGTATAATTCTTTTTTTTTTTTTTTTTTCTAAGTCCAAATCGTACAATAAAGAATTAAAGAAGGGGAAATCACAGCGTTCTTATTTCAATCGATTGCCATTGTAAGAAAGTCGTACATAAAAAAGGTTTCGACTATACGAAAGAAAAATAAAAGTTTGATAGGAACAAATGTTAAAACAGAGCGATTTTCCATTTATAAGAAAGTAAGAAGTTTCGGATATAAGAAAGTAAAAACTCTTTCAGTAAAACTGAAGTTTGATATTTTCCTTAACTTTCACTTTATAAGAAAATTCCAGCTCTATTTAAAACAGAGGAAATGATTGGTTTTTCACGTAAGAATTCAGAGAAGAAAGAATTTCAAACCCGCCCATCCCCCTTTTTTTTCTGCACAAAATTGAAACTTTCGTTCTTGTCTTAAGTTACTTCACTCTGATGTTTGTGTGTGTATTCTGACATTAAGCTAAAGTTGTGCCATCCTTCCGTCTTTTAACTAGTCATGATTGCCCTAATATGTTTAATGCTCATCTGTTTATACAAATTTTCGGAATGCTTTATTGTGTTTGGTGACTTTGGAAAACACGTGTAAAAAGAAATTTAAACACGAATTCTGCATTTAATGGGTTTAATTCTGTAATTCAGAAACATTTGGATACAAGACGACTAATAGCTTAAATTTCAAAATCCAAATAGTTGTGATAAATTATATTCGGTCCTTCCCTAACTAGGTCTGTTACTCTTTCTCTCTCTCTATATATATATAAGGAATATATTCTAAGCAATAGAGAAACCGCCGTTTATTAAACTCCATCTCTGCCGCTTATAAAACTCAAGCTGAGGAAAGTCTGATTATTCAGATCCGAATAAACTGTTTGTAGTTCATTCATTTATCTTTCAGTTATGAAGTGCTTCAATAAAACGGGTTTGGCAGAAATTTCGGCAGTGTAGTTAGAATCAAGACCCCCAGCGATATTGGATACACTTTCCTGGTTTCTATCAAGACGCGGTTTGAAAATTTCTTTCTCCGGACTAGAAGTGAAAGGAGAGAATACATTTGTCTTACATTACACTATATATGATAAAGCATATTATATATTGATTATTTATTAAAAAAGACTAAATTTTTTACTTTATTGCATTCTTTATTTTTATCATAAATTTTTCATGAATTTATTTTAATTAGTTTAATTTGCTTTTTATTTGGCACTTTGATTTATATTAAGTATTTATAATCATACGGATGTAATTCAGAAACGCGGCTACGCTGAAACTTTTTTTAATGCTCATTGAAAAAGGATAAAAAAAATTTCAGCTATTTGTTTTATTATGTTATTTTATTGATTTTTTTTTTTTTTTTTTTTTTTTTTTTTTTTTTTTTTTTTTTTTTTTTTAGTCCAAAGGGAGGGACTTAAGTCCCGAAGGACTATTACTTTCGTTTTGGCATTTTGCGTCGGACGGATAAATGTCGGTTCACTTTTCAAACTGTTGCCATAAAATGTTAGAGTCCTGCATTATATTTGAAGAAATTAAATAATGAAAATCTGCGTAAATGTATGTATATTTCTCACATTGTCATAAAATAACGGTACATAGAGTCATCGAATTTTGAATAACGTAATCCTCCAACGACTATGAGCATGTGGAAGACCAAATTTGAAATTTGAAATTTGTTTTATGATCGATTTCCTATTTTTTAAAACTTTGACGAATTTTTGATTAACAAACTCAAGGATTTCAAAGCGAGCAATGGCAACGTTGTGCAGAAAAAACATTTTTATCTCCAGCGCGTGAGTCTCTGTATCGGAAATTCTAAAGATATGCTCGTTTTAAAACTATTTTGCGATATTGCTGTTGCACTGGATCTTATGGTTTAAGTGCGAGGAACATGATATTTAATAAAGAAAGGTAACACACAAAATGTTAAAAAACGCCCCTTTGGACGTAATTTAAAATCTCAAACATTTCAGATTTTATATTATTTTATTTTATTTTTATTTTTTTATTTTTTTATATTTTTTTCCCAGTTTTGATCTACGTTCTTTGCGTTAAATTAACCACAAAATTTTTATTTCATTTTTACATCTTGATTATTATCTGTTTACATATATATATAACCCAGTTTACGTGATAAGAAATTCTCATTTCACACTAGGTTCTTTTTAACTGATTACTGTCGCATGACAGTATTGTTATCAGTATTCGTTATCAGTTGAGTATTGTATTTCGTTATCAGTTGAGGCAGAAATTTTGTAACAAGATTTTATACGTGCATACAATATGCGAGAAAGACTTAAATTCTGTCAGTTGATCAAATAATAAAATTATAGAAGCTGTTGATATTAGTACTTTTTTACAATTTTTCAAGAAATTATCAGTGTTTTCTCATTTTTAACTGATCTTAAACGTAAGAGATTTTATTACAGCGAAAAAATAAAAAAATAAAAAATTTGCGTTCAAACTTGCTTACATCAAGAGGCGATTGCACTTTCTTACATGTTAAAATTTTATTTAAAGAATCAAGTTCTACAATTTATAAGCTGTTTTACTGAGTATAATGTAGAGTATTTTTAGAGACACCAATTAATATATTATACTTTCATAAAACTCCTGATATTGATGTCTGGTATCAATACTGTCATTGAACAGAACATTGTAAATAGCAGCTTACGTGAATATCGCGAAATACAGTGTGAAGTGAAGAGAAAAATTGCAATTTCAAAAACATTCAACTAGCACGCATAATTAATTCCTCTGTTCTGTTTTAGTGGTGCACTTTCGTATAACGGAAAATTGAACACCCAGTGTAAATAAATATTTTCCATTTGTGTATTAAATATCAATAAGTATGATGAATTTCATAAAACCTTTATTTGAATCCACCTCATACATTATTAAATGCAACATTAGAGAGCAATTTTCAGTTTCAGCAAGCACTATTATTGTTCGTTTCGTGCCGAATTCGAGTGGGTTTGTATTTTCCCCATTAGTTATGTAATGCCCTTCTTCATGATTTTATGCTTCAAGCTCTGCTTTTAATTTACGAGACTGTTATTTTTTTCACTGCATTTTGTTAAATATTATTAGCCTTCTCACCATAAAAATCGAATAGTAAGTACTTTTTAACTATATTTTTAAAGTTAATCTAATTTATGATTTACATTTCTTTGCTTAACATAAACATTTTAATTTAATTTTAAAACAAATTCATTTGATTGAGAATTTATTCTACTTGTGAAAGATGCAACCGGTGAGCTCAAGCATTGAGTCCAGTAAAATCATTTTAAGTCTCATCATTAAGCAGAACATATTATCAGGTTCAATGTTCCGTCTTACTTTCTTTGGGAACATGCACAGACCTGACTCGGAACAGGGAGCTGACTAAAGCTATGTTCAATAAATGTGGAAAGTAGACAAGATACACAGGAAGGGTATACAAAACCCTTTATTTTTCACTCTTTACAATAATTTCCGTACTTCGGAATAAAGAGACCAACTACTTGTGGTCTTAACGTAAGAATATAAAAATATTTAACTAAACTCTAACTTAACTTTGGAATAATAAACGTGGAAGATTGGCCGGATATTAACAGGAAGCCGTATGTAGTACAGAGAACTGTTAACACTACAATACGTTTAAAATTATCACGAGGATTAAACCTCTGGCCTGGAAGGCAACTAGCAACTGAGTAAAACTTCTAAGGTAAGCGGCCTGCTTCGACTAACTCCTTCCTCTCTCTCTCTTGGCAAAAGGCCACAACTTAAGTACTTGGCGTTCGCCAGACAAATTTTGCATAAATAAGTTAACGCTTTTAATTTTGGCCAGAAGTAGAAAATAAGAAGTGATAGTAAAGATTTAAAATAAAATAAACGTTAATAAAACTTAAGATCCTTACATACTTCCCGCCAGAGTTAATTAGTTTGAAACTGAGGTCTAAAACGACCTTGTTGAAAACTTTTAGCTCTAGAATCTAACGCGAGGCCAATCTTTTACAAACATTTCTTACTAGAAACTAGAAATTAAAAAAAAAAATTTGTTTTTACAATAGCAGCTCCATGGACACCCAATTTTTCATCTGTACTGCATCTAAACAGGAGCTTTTATTCAAATCTGGTTCCTTCCAGAGATCTGGAAGGCAAACTAGTTTAATGAAATGTTACACAATGAAATGGCAAGTAACATGCATATTTATATTTCTCTTAACATTCTTATTTCATTCATGACTATTTTAATTATCTCTCCCCGTGCTCTCTGACATGTGTTGTAAAAGAACACCAAACACGAATGTGTTTATGTATACGTGTTCAACACTGCCTCCTACAATCAAAACACTAACGTGTTAAAATTCAACATGACAAGACCTCTTAACACACCCTATCTTCAACTCTAAACCCTGAGGTACTATTCTGAAAGTGGCTAACTCTGAAGTGTAGCGTCAGAGAGCCTAACTACATTCATTCAATCTTTAACACATATTCACCATAATTTGGTCTTTTTACAGTCACACGAATAAGTTTAAAATTTTTTTGCATTACTTTCACTTTTACCATATCACAGTATTTCTTAACATTTAAAATAACAGTTCACATTGTATATAAGAACATATTAACATGCCGTTAATTTTACGCATTTTAAAACATACGTTAGTAGTACATTGTTAACTTCTATTCTTTTCAAAGCAAGTGCCAATTCTTCTACATTGAAATACTACATTTCAAAAAGTCTTTCAGACTAAAACTTCTTTCTTGCCAGAATGTTTTAAATAAAATTTATACAATAACTTTTACAATATTTAAGTATTTACACATTCCTATTATACATCAACTTTAGTTTTACGCGCGAGTAATTGAAAAACATAATACCAAAATCGGTAACAACTCATTTCTCGCCTTTTTGGCGATAAAGGTAGACCTCACATAAGGTAAAACTTCTTGAAATCTGCCACTTGCAGTAAGAATGAAAGATTAACTTAAGTTTGCAAAGTAACATAAAATTTTATTTATCTTTGTGATATTCGGACATTCTTTTCTGGGCCCAGTCCTTAAAGGTAGTGCAGATAGTTGTTTGATTTATCCTCCTTCTTGTACGGGCTCGCCCTTCAGTGCCTTCCTCTAGATGCTTTCTTTTTTCTCCAGTTCGGTCACCCTTGAATACCTTCTTTTTCGCTTCTGCCTGTGGTCTTGGTCGTTTGATGGCAGCTGGTCTTGGTGGAACCGGGAAACTTCTTTCGTGTTCCTGCTTGGACCTCGTTGCTGGCCGTTCAAATTTTCCTTGTAACTTTCCTCCGCCGCTGATGGCCCTTCCGCAGTTCGGCGACATTTGCTGCGGAGAGTCCTGTCGGATGAGTAGATCTTCCGTTTTAGAGCCGGGTTATAGTTGCCGTCATTTCTCCTGGCTCTCTTTGCATACGTCGTCCTTCTCCCTTCTTCATTCTGGGGGTGTTAGTTAGCTCTCTTTTCTGGACGGTGGAACGGCTTCTTTTTCTTGCTACCTTCAATTTTTCCGCGGGGAAACTTTCTTTTCACTTGCTCCTGCCTCTTAATGGCCTGCCCTAGTACTTGTCGTTTTTCCACCTCTGGAGCTTGTGCCTTCGGTGTCTGCCGTGCCGGATCCTGCAAAAGATCTGAAAATATTTGCATTTTATTACGATCATAGTAGGGTTTGATTTGATCAATGTTTGCGGAGCAGGTTTCACCATTTCTGGCTTTTAACACTACTACAGCGTGAGTTATTTTTTCTATAACATATGGTCCTTCAAATCGTGGAAAAAATTTGGCAGTTTTATCTTCTGGTGCTGAAGAAAGTGAATGCTTAATTTTTAAAACTTCATCCCCTACTTTATAAGTTACTCCCCGTCGTTTCAAGTCATAATAGTGTTTCTGTTTTCTCTGTGCTACTTCAGTATTCTTCTTTGCTTCCTTAATTAGTTTTTCTATATCACCCATTTTAAATTCTGGGGCTCTTTGTTGCACATAAAATAATTTATCTAACGGCGTTATAATCTTTCTGCCTAAAAATAACTCAGCAGGAGTTTTGCCCGTTGTATCATGTTTTGCGGTCCTAAGGGCGAAAGCAAATTCATTGACATAGTTATCCCAGCTTTTATGAAAATTTTTAACATAACTACGGATAATTTTCACTATATTTCTATTGACCCGTTCCGCTATATTTGATTGCGGCCGATACGGGACCATTTTTAACCCACCGGGCGGCTCGCATTCAAATCTATTTACGTCTCGAAAACTGCAGTAAAAATTAACCATGTTTACAATTTTTTTTCCATTTAGAGTGAACCAAAATTGTCCTGAAAATGGCCTTTGTTAGATATTCTTCCCCCTCCTTGTAGGGCGATCAACAAGTCGTTTCACTTAAGTGATGGTTTCCTACTGTCCTTTGATTACCGCCTAGAGGCGATTAAGCAGATGGCCTGCTTTTGCCCTTACGGAGGAAGGAACACGTTTTGTGTCCATGCTTTGGTTAGACGAAAAAAGCTATTTTTTTCTGGAAATTCAAAACAGAAAAGGAAGTTTTGTATTGCCTTGTTACTAATTTTGTGCATATTTCTAATCTTAATTGCTTATCAGAGCCGTGCCAAGATATTTTTTCATCTGAGGCAGAAAGGTCAATGCGCGTCCATATAAATATAAAAATAGCTACACTTGTATTAAGCAAAAGTAATTGTATTAAATCAAAATGTCATAACTCTTATAGCATAATTATACCATAATTCTTAAAGTATTTTTAATCGTAGTTTTATAAATTCAGAGAAATAATGTAGTCAATTATTTATAATTTTCAAATGAAAACGTTAAAAAATTCGTTTTTGATAAATAAGAAATAACACTGAAATGCATATTGCATTAATTTCCAGGTTTTCTTGCAATTTTTTTGGTTTGTTTTATTGATTTAAGTTTGACGAAGCCTATTTCCCCTAATAATTAAAGTAATTTTCGAATTCGTATAGCCAATTTGGCGCCTCTTCTAGTGATTCACATGAGCCCGGCTTTGTTGCTTTTTAAGTATAAATGTTATTGATTTTTATTGCGTTTCGGTATTTTAATGCACGTTTATAGAATGTTAATTTATTTTTATATGCATATTTCAGTAATATAATCTTACGACTAGTGAGACAGTGTAGTTTAACTAATTTTCTGCTTTTGATTCATGTTATCGAGCTTTAACGCTAAGAAAAAATTTATAAGAGGCTTAAAATACCTAATTCCTATTGAAAGCTACATGTAATTGATAATTAAATTACTATTAAAATAACAAACACATGCTCAGTGTCAGTCATTTCGACATAATGTTTGTAATTCATTTTACCGCAAATTTATTTCGTTTATCTTGTTTCATATTTATAAAAGGGAAGTTTACCTTTATCGCATTTATTGGTTGATAGAAGTTATGAAATATTGAATATTTTAAAACAATTTTCAGTCATAATAACCTTATTAAAAATTTTCTACATATAGACAAGATGTCACAGATACCTCTCAGTTTCCGAACTAAATTACATGGTACTGAAATTCGGTGCATTTTCATATGATTATTTTTGACAGGAAGAGTTACCTTACGTAAATCACAAAAGAACATTGTTTTAATTCTTAATTAAATATAACACTTGTATTAAATTGCTAAAATTCATTGTTAGGAAAATCTCGCTCTAAAATTTAGACACTTTTACCTTTCAAAGTGGAATTTTTGTGGTTTTCTCTGTGCATAATGTGGGCGCGAGTAAGTTTTTCTTAGAATGTCCTCCACTGAGGCATTCCTTCCTTTAGGCAGATAGCTCTCGCGTGCTTTGAAGGAAAAATAAAGCACACCAAAACAAAAGCTTCAAAATTGGTGAACATTTTTTTGGGTTCAAATACGGAAATTACTTAGAGATTTCAATTCACATTATCAAATGTTATTATTTAAATAAATAAAAGCAAGCTGAGGATTTCCATTTAAATTGTTTGTTTTAAAATAAAAAATAAGAACGGTAAGTTTTGAATAAATCTTGTCAACATCAAGCAGGGACAGGAACATGCCAATGTAAAATTTAATATTAAGCCAAAAAGAAACGCTTTGACGTAGATTTTGGATAAAACTTAACCAAATTCGCAGGTAGTCAGAGACAGGCCTTTCTTCAGTAGAGAGAAAAAAATGTTTCTGAAGTATTTGTGTATTTATTACATAAATGTTTTAATGCTTCCATAGCACTGCTAATCGATAAAATTTATTTGATGAAAAGTAGGAAGTTTGCTTTTAAAATTCCGATTTTTCAACCTTTTTCAGTGACATATGTGGCATTGAAAAACACGTCTGGTCAGGAGGCAGATTATTGGCTGAAAAATTCTTAGAATTTAAAGAGGCATCGAACAAGAAAATTTAGGGATGGCGAAATTCTAAGAATTTGGCACTTGACAACGGCAAAAGTTTTAGAATGTAGAGAGCTACAGAATTTAGGCAGGGCAAAATATTTTAAATTTATAGAACATCGGTCAGTAGAATTAAGATCCCACAGCGATTGCACTGAGAAACAAATCGACCTGCTTCTCGATTATGCGGATGGACGTAGATTAACTTCCGAAAGCTCAGTGAAGCAAGAGCTATACATAATGCAGCTATTTACGATTTCTGCTATAATAATCTGAAATTTAATATAATAATTTAACACTATATACCAGTTTACGAAAACATGATGATACTTTTGAGAAATTTTCTTTAATTTCCCAGTACACTAAAAAAAAAAAAAAAAAAAAAAAAAGTACAGTAAATTATATAATGATATTACTAACAAAATGATGCCGATGACGCATTTAATTTTTATCTTTTTATTAATCTAAATAAATATGTCATTGAGTTTTTCATAACTTATAGTTTTGCAAATTAAAAATGTTCAATAATATAATATGTGATTATGGTATTATTGGTATGGTACTATTCAAGGCAAAGCACACGTGGGTTATCTGCCTAAATGGAGGGATGCCTTCGTGGAGGATTTTCTAAGGGAAACTGGCTTGTATACACGTTACAGATGGGGAAAACCACGAAAACGACCATGCAGCCAGCCCGTTCGCGGGATTCGAATCTCGGACTGAACTACCAGTGTTCAGCGTCTTTACCGCTCGGCCGCTGGTGGGTAACATGTGATTATGAAAGCTGTGTAAAAGGTGTGGTGTATTTAATTATGGCAAAGCACACTAGGGCTATCTGCCTAAGGGGAGGGATGCCTTTCGTGGAGGACTTTCTAAGGGAAACTGGCTCGTATACACGTTACACATGGGGAAAACCACGAAAACGCCCATGCAGCCAGCCCGTTCGCGGGACTCGAACCTCGGACCAAACTACCAGTGTTCAGCGTCTTTACCGCTCGGCCGCTGGTGGGCCCTGTGTAAAAGGAAAAAATTCTTGCACATTCGTCAGACAGCATACGATGGGCACCTGCTTGAGGAAAAGGATGCGTTTGTAGATGACTTTTTCAGGGAAACTGGTTTGGTATATTCAACCTAAAATTCACCAAAATACCAAGCAACGAACGCATTCACCGGAATTCAAACTTAGACAAAACTACCAGTGTTCAGTTGCAAAAGAGAGTTAACAATATAAACAGGCAACATGTCTGAAATTAGTATTTATTGCATCCAACAGTGATATGATTTTCTGATATAATTTAATGGAATATCACTGTAAAAGAATGGGAATCTTTTCTTTTTTTTTTCCTTTTGTAAGGAGATTTTTTTCCGCTTTGTTTTCAACATTTGGTTGAAATGCAAATTAAATAAATATTTACAAATGCAGAATATTGGATAGTTATTGATGATTTCGAGATTCAATTTCTAAAATCCATTTCATGTGTCATTTCCTTAAAAAGGTGATACTGAAACCAACTTTCGAGGAGTAAAATGATTACTAGAAAAGAGTTTCCGATTTCTTTCATTCTTTTATTCCCATTATAAATTTATCCCGTAGTTCTTAGAACATTCTTCTATCCGTAAGTGATGATTTGCTTTCCGAGAAAATTTTCTGAAAGGAATAAATTACTTAGTCTTCAAACCATGGGAAAGTCTTGCCATCGCCGGTACTTAATTCCCTTCATTTACTGATATAACCTGCTTTATTATAAGTATGGTACTTGTTTTCTGATTTTTACTGCATTTGCATGCTCAAAGCTATCTAAATAAAGAAACGCTATTGTGAATATCAGGGTATGAGTACATATATGAAATGGTTATATATTTTTCAGAATTCCCCTATGAGCTGTTTATTCTTAGGGCAGAAAGAGGAAAAAGCTTGCATACATCGCCATTCCCGGAAACTAGACAGTACCGAAAACATTACTAGACAGTCCGGTTTACCAAACAATAGAGTTTATCTGATTCCTAGCTGTAAAAGCTGACAGTTATAAATTGTTATGGCGACTTTCAGAAGGCATCAAATTACTTCAAAAGTTCCGCTGCTATAAATTTTCAGACTGCAATTTTGTTCCTTTAAATTTTCGAAAACACCTATTTTTTAAGTATTTTTCGGTACTTATATTAATATTGATACAAATAATATAGAAAGCACCAAACGTAGCTATGATGTATTTCAATTTGTCCTTAGTATTTTCTCACATATAGTATTAACACTTTGTCTACACGTTTCTAATGTTTCACCATAGTAAGCCTTCCCTTTCCGAATGTATTCAGTTCCTTTTCGCTTTCGTTTTCTGCTTCTTCTTTTTTTTAAATTTTATTTATTTATTTATTTATTTAATGTTACCATATCCTGAGTTTTACTCTAGCTATTAGCTAGAGTAGCTACTAGCATTCATTATAGTACATTCATTATATTCATATATTATATATTATATTCATATAGCTATTAGCTAGCATTCATTATAGTACAAAAACTAATATAGCTTGTCAATATCAACACATTTTTATCTTCAATAAAATTCACTAATTCGACTGATGCTGTAAAAATTACAATTTAATACTTTAGCCAATTATTCTGATTATAGTGATTTAAATTCGATTTTAGGCAACATATGCATTCTTTCAGAAAACGCGATATATTGAGCACCGCTGTTACAAGTAAATACTGTACATTCAACCATTTCATAATATGTAAATGTAGCATAACTTCTTTTCGAGTGCTTGCACTGAGAATCTCCTTCAAGTAAACCTTAGTGGAACTTTATTTCATGAAAATTTAGAAGTATTATAAAAGCCTCAGAATTATTTCCATTGCAAACATTTATGAATTATGCAGAAAAATATATAAGAAAAACATCAATGAGAAACTATTATCGAATATACATTTCATGACAGTAGTAAAACATTTTTTCAGTACCGACAGTATTAAAAAGCTCAATATTGTGATAAGCTAAATAAAATAAAACGGTATTAAAGGTTTAATATTGTGATAAGTAAAAGTATACTAATCTATAACATTCATTTGATATTTTTGCGTTAGAACTATAATGTAATTCTAACCGTTAAAGTAACATTGTATTTGTATTAACTAGAATTATAATTGTAATTTCAATTAAATTTATCAGTACTCGTTGTTTCCTGCACCTTGAGGGAGACGCATTATTATTTTTTTTTCTATTACATAAAATACTGTCCTCAGAAAAAAATGTCTCTAGACATAAATCTGTCTCCAAAATTAATGGATGAGGTGAACAGAAATAATCTTGGAACAGCCTTTGGGCAAGTGCTGCGAGTATGCGAAATGTAAGACTGTAATTAAACTTCGACCATCCTGGAGACTACACTTTCTTAGAATATTGCCATTCGACAAATTATAAGACCTTCCATTTATCTTTACAGTTTAAGCTATCTGTTATTGACTGAGAAAAGCTGGTAATTCATTGTAGTTACTTTGTAGTTAAAACTACAACTAATGCAGTTATAATTGTAATTGTGTCGCCCAGATGGTATAGTGGTTAGGGAAGCTTGACTGCGATACCGAAGGGCCTGGGTTCAAATCCCGGAGAAGGCTTAAACTGTTCGTCCTTTCATAGGAGGCGATGGTGGTCCACATATTAGATGCCTCCATAATAAAGTGACTGCAACTTCTGGCCTTGTATAGAGTAATGGACTGTGTTGCACTGTAACTGTTCCCAATCTGCCATTGGGGAAAAATAAAAAAAAAAAAAAAAAAAAAACAATAATAATAATTGTAATACAATGATTGTTCGAATTACAATATAACTTCAAAAGCAATTAGATTTTTCGCTCAGCAGAGTAATAAGTCGTCTTTTGAATACTGCTAGTTCAAATCGGATGCCCATTTTGGCAAACAATCTAAATGTTCAGATAGCTCCGTGGATTTCCTTATGTGTAACATGAATAGAAATCGTTTTATTTAAAATTTTAGAAAGTTCTCTATGAGTACATCATTCTTCTTAAACGTTTCGTTGCATTCAATTAAATAAAGATCTTTTCCTGCTTTTATTAACGGGTGATGTGAACATGAGCCAGTTTTCCTTAGAAAGTCCTCCACAGAAGCATCTTTGCAGTCTTTACCGTAATCCAAATAATATGACAATCACAGGTGCATAAGAAAATTGTACTTTTATTTCTTCTTACGTGAAACAATGATGGAAAATAGTTCATGCAAGTACTTTCACTTGTAACTGAATAATGCATTTTAACTATTTATGGAAAATGTGTGTTATGTTGAATAAAAGACCAATTCGTAATTTTTTTTTTTCCAATGGCAGGTAGTAGCCGTTTATAGACATTGATCACTACTAAGGCCGGTCATGTTATTAAGGAGGGAACTAATACGTGGGCCACCGTTGCCACCTATGAAGAGGACGAACAAATTACATTCATGCCCTATCCGGGTTTCGAACCCAGGCTCTTCGGTACGGCAACCAGAGTCACGAACTGCTTTACTGTCTGGGCAGTAATTCATAATAAATGGATTTAGTAAAATGTCTAATACACACAGCAATTAAGCATACTGATTGTTGATCAGAATCCTTTTTTACCAGCTAAAGCAATAGGTTGGATAAACTTATGAGACTTAGTTTAGTCCTTGATGATCTCCTTTCTAAGAAGAAAAGGATAAATGTAATTTTTATGATTTATTTCTTGTGTAATGTAAACAAGACAAGCGTCCCGTAACAAATCCTTTGCGAAAACATCCCTTTGCACTGGCATAAACTCTTTGCTTGCTTTCCCTTAATCTTGTAATTTCAGTTCACATGTATATCGTAGATCATAAACATACATATTTGCTTACTAACGTTATGTGCACTTCGGTCTATGTAAAATATTTCTTTTAAATAAACTCCTATTTATGCTGGTACCACAAACTATAATATATGTAAGATGATTCAGAAGACATGACAGAAAATATTAATATTTTTCTTATAGGTGATTATCCCGTTGTATTATTTAAAAACTCATTATCCAAAATGCAGAAACATTTCGAATATAATATTATTGATGGTAATTTTCAAATATTATCACGATTTCCTTAGCCTATGTCACTGAAATTATAAGGGGCAGTTGCTTATCTGATTAAATAGTTACAATCATCTGCTGCGCAATTTTAATTAAGAGGTCATTACAATTGCATTGTAATTTTTATTAGATTACATAATTACAGTTATACTGTTTATTCAATTAGATTTCGAAATTAAAATGCAATTATAATTAAAATGCATTTGAGTAAATTGTATATGTAATTAAAAATTGTTACATTGTAATTACAAGATAATTGCATAATATTATTCCAATTACTATGTGTTTTCAATTGCATTCTGCAATTACATTTGCAATTAAGATCATGATTTTCCTGGGCTACGTAACTGCTTTTATCAGAAACAATTGCTATCCTAATTACATTATTATAATTACTTACTGGAGTTACAATGACAGTGTAATTGTAATTAGATTATATGACTGCAGTTGCATTGAATATGAAATTGGATTTCACAAATATAGAGTAATTGTAATTTAAATGAAATTACGTAAATTGTAATTGTAATTAAAAAAGCAGCTACTTTTTAACTGTAATTAAAAAAGCAACTACTTATTAATTGCATAATTTTATTACAATTGCATACTACACTTAGAATTACAATTATGATCATAATTTCACTATGTTAAGTAATTCTAATTATCAGAGACAATTACTTTCCTAATTACGTAGTTATAATTACCTACTACAATTGCAGTTAAAATTACGTTGTAATTAGCTAATATTACCGTAGTTGTGATTAGATGCAATAAAATTTGTAATTGTAATTAGATTATATAATTATAATGTTTGTGATTATCATTGCATTGTAGTTGTAAGACTTAAAAATTAAAATGCAATTACATACATTATTGTTGCATTTAAAAAGTACTTACTTTCTAATTGTAATTGCGAAGCTAATTACAATTGCAATATAATTGAAATCACATATTTCAAAATATTGTTGCAGTTTCTTGCAATTTTAATTTTAATTCCAATTACATTTTGCCAAACTGCATCTAAAATTTGGAGAATAATTAGGCTGGAAAATGAAAATTCTCTTTACGAACATAAACATTTAAGTTTACAATAGCTGGTATAAGCACAGAACAGCTGGAAGTTTTGAAAGAGCTATTTATTCCGAGGTGTTATTCAAAACCTAACGATAAAACCCAGTTGCCCCTAGCGAATAGATAGTTTCCTCTCCTCAATTACCTTCCGCAGAGAAAAATTATCACCTGTCAGTTTACATTAAGAGCTGAGAGGGGAGGGCACTCTGAGACAGGCCGTATATATGCTGCTTTGCCGTTTCGTGCCAAATTTAAGTTTACGTATATATGCTGCCTTGCCGCCATGAGGACCAAAATATTTGGACGCATATATGCTGCCTTGCCGCTATGAGAGCCATTATTTTCGAACGCATATATACGGCCTTGCCGCCTGGATTAAATGACGTATGCCCAGTTTTTGGCACATGTCTTCAAATACATTACTTACAAATTGAGGACCATTATCCGATATAAATTTTAGGGGCGCCCCGTATTTTAAAATATATTTATTTAAAATAGAATCAGTAAGTAATTTCGCGGAGGCTCGTTTTAAGGGAACAATTTCGGTCCATTTACTAAAATGATCAACCATAACAAGGAGATAGCGACTTTTATTTAACTGACTTTTTGGGAAAGGGCCCAATAAATCGATGCCAATTATTTCATTTGGAAATTCGGATTTAATACTATTTAGAAACCCGGCCGGGCGGAAATTAATATAATTAACTGCTTGACATGTTGGGCAGGACTGGACATACGCCCTTGTTAACTTTTGCAGTTCAGGAAAGTAGACTGCCTCGCGTACGCGTTGGATAGTTTTTCGAATACCAGCATGAGAAGCTAAAGGGCTGTCATGGAGCTCCTGCAGGATATTTAATCTAAGACTAGCTGGGATAACAGGTCGAAATTCGTTGTTGGAATTCGTAGTTTTTGTATAAAATAATAGACCATCTATTAGTTCGTAATGGGCCGCCCTATTTCTTATCGCCACAATATCTTGGTGGCTAAAGTTTTCAGGATCCTTTAAATACTCATAAATGCTTCCAAACTCAGGATCTTTACCCAGTTCGGTTATTACAGTTTCTCGGGAATTTATTGTACATGCTGTGAGCATTTCCACCTTTACAGTATTACCTTCTTCATCTATTTTAATTCTTGATAGGGCATCTGCTATGATATTTTCCTTTCCGGGGGTATGCTTGATTACCAGATTATATTCTTATAGCTTGAGTGCCCATCTTATTAACCTTGGGGATAAGTTTTTCCCTGAGTACAATCTAGTTACCGCCGCATGATCAGAGTACACTGTTATTGGCGCCTTTCCAAAATAGACTCGGAACTTTTGCACTGCTAACAGAACTGCAAGTGCCTCTCTCTCGGTCGCGGAATAGTTTCTTTGTGTTTGATTTAAAGTTCGGCTAAAAAATGCCACGGGCTGTTGATTTTGCGAAAGTACCGCTCCTACCGCATAATCCGAAGCATCCGCTGAAATTTCTAAATTCTCATCGTTTTCAGGAAATTTCAACACAGGGGCTTGCGTTAATGCTTGTTTTAATTTTTCGAAAGCACTATTGGCTTCGGCCGTCCACGAGAATCTTTCCTTTTTCCTTTTTAATTTTAACAATGGTTCAGCTATAGCTGCAAAATCTTTTATAAAGGACCTATAATATGAACAAAGTCCTAGAAAAGAAGAGAGCTTCTTTGCCGTGTTCGGAGTCGGATACTTTTGTACAGCGATTATTTTTGATTCGTCTGTCTCTATTCCTTTCTGAGATATTTTGTAACCTAAATATTTTAATTCAGGGGATGCAAATTTGCACTTTTCGACATTAACTTTTAGACCGGCCTCATTTAATAAAGAAAACACCTGTCTTAAATCCTGTACATGTTGGTCGAGATTATCACTAGTAATAATGATATCGTCTAAATAGATAAATGTGGACTTTCCAAGAACAGGTCTTAACACAGTGTCTATACATCGCTGAAATGTTGCCGGCGCCCTTGAAAGGCCAAACGGCATACGCAAAAATGCATAAGTGCCAGACTTGGTTATAAAAGCAGTCTTAGGCACGTCCTCAGGCCTAACCCCTATTTGAAAATAACCAGTCGTCAAGTCTAAAGTCGTCATATATTTGGTGGATGTTATGTTCCTTAGAATCTCCTCAATAATAGGTAACGGATATACCGGATATTTAGTTATGGAGTTTAATTTACGGTAATCAATTGCGAATCTCCACCTTTTTGGATGTGTTAAAGGATAGTCATTATTTTTCTTACATAAAACCACCGGGCTAGCATAACTACTTGAGATGGGCGTTATGATCTTTTTACGTAGCATATCGGTGATATGCCATTCTATAATTTTTTCCTTATTCTTATCATACCGGTATGCTTTGTGGCGAACTGGCATTGAATCTCCGGTGTCAATACTATGGTTAGTAACCTGAGTAAATCCTGGAATATCACTAAATAACGAAGCAAATTCACTTACCACTTGTCGGATTCTTCCTTGCTCGTCATTAGGCAGGTGGTCAAGATTTAACATCGGCGGTTCAGCCTTTTCTGCACGAACTGGTTTCATTGTCAGCTTAAGGGACGCTTCATTAAAATCCAGTGTTGCTTGTGCGTCTGAAAGAAAATCTATTCCTAAGATTATATGTGCTTGCAGATTCTTTACTATAAAAAACATCACCTTTACTTGTTCGTCCTTGACACGGACATACAGCGGTACTTTACCTATACACTTACATTTTTCTCCTTGCGCAGCTAACACTGTCGTATTATCCGAATTATATATGCGGTATTTCCGAAAATACTTCCTAAAAAAATCTTCTGCCACACAGGAACACTGCGCGCCTCTATCCAAGATTGCGGTGGCTGGGATATTATTCACCAACACTTCAATCTTCGGAAGAGTCCAATTTTTCACCATTACTGTATTTAACTTGAAGGAAGAGGGGTTTTCTTGGCCTTCGGATTTCCGCACCCTCTCGTCAGCAGAAATGCGTTTTAGTTTAAATTATTTTTCATTTCCGTGCTTTCCTTCTTTTTCCACTGGCCTATTGAACTGTCGACGTTCGCCGGCTGTTTTTGAATGCTCGGGTTTCCTTGTCCACTGATTCGCTTTGCTTCCGTAGCCGTGTGCTTGAGTTTGCTGTAGTCTTGGCGCACCAAATTGGTTTCGCTGTTGATATTGGCGTCTTCTTTCAATGTCCGCCGTTCTTCTACTTTCAAACTGGATTGCTAGCTCCAATAACTTTTCCAGTGTAGTTGGATTTCTTAATTCAATAAAGTCTTGCACTTGGGGAAGTAACCTCGGCAAAATAACTTGAATTATCTCAGGATCCGGACGGTTTCCATACAAGAGTTTGAAGACGTGAATTTTTCTTAAAATAAAGCTTGAGAGATTTTCGATTCTTTGCTGATATATGCTGAAAAGTTCCGTTTCTAATTTCGCACGATCCCTTACGACAGGGAAGGCTTTTACTAGGGCAGTCTTGAAATTTTCGTAAGTATAGGTGGGACTTCCTGCTTGACGCAAGAGACTTCTGCCTATACATTTGAACCAGTTAAGCGCTTGGCCCCTCAAAGCGCTGGTAGCTAAGGTAACTTTTTGAAACTCGTGCACGGAGTAGAGCATGAAGTGGTCATCCAATTTTTCCAAAAAACTGGTTACCGGTGAGTTTCCATTAAATGTTGCTTCTGGTTTCATCGAAGCGCGCATGGTCTGGACGATGTAACCGAATCCTTCCAGGGCGGCAGCTGGCATTTCTGGATTCTGAGCCGCTTCTGCAGGCAGCACAGGTTCTTCTTGAAACTCGGCTATGGTTATTCTTCTTCGTCGGGCGCCACTATCAGGTTCTATTTTCCGTCTTACTTTCTTTGGGAACATGCACAGACCTGACTCGGAACAGGGAGCTTACTAAAGCTATGTTCAATAAATGTGGGAAGTAGACAAGATACAAAGGGTATACGAAACCCTTTATTTTTCACTCTTTACAATAATTTCCGTACTTCGGAATACAGAGACCAACTACTTGTGGTCTTAACGTAAGAATATAAAAATATTTAACTAAACTCTAACTTAACTTTGGAATAATAAACGTGGAAGATTGGCCGGATATTAACAGGAAGCCGTATGTAGTACAGAGAACTGTTAATACTACAATACGTTTAAAATTATCACGAGGATTAAACCTCTGGCCTGGAAGGCAACGAGCAACCGAGTAAAACTTCTAAGGTAAGCGGCCTGCTTCGACTAACTCCTTCCTCTCTCTCTCTTGGCAAAAAGCCACAACTTAAGTACTCGGCGTTCGCCAGACAAATTTTGCATAAATAAGTTAACGCTTTTAATTCTGGCCGGAAGTAGAAAATAAGAAGTGATAGTAAAGATTTAAAATAAAATAAACGTTAGTAAAACTTAAGATCCTTACAATATCTCAAACTATTCCGTAGCTTGAGAAAATTAAGTAGGTTAAAAAAAAGAGCACTTGTGTTTTGTTCACAAAGTTTGGTGGCGTTATTTACGGCAAAGCACTCGAGAACTATCTCCCTAAGCGGGGATGTCTTTGGGGGGAACTGTCTAAACGCTGGTTTCAAGTGCAAAAAAAGGAGCTGGTTCAAATCTTAGGCACATCCCATTTTATTGCATCTTTTCTTCAAATAGAAGCAGGTCCTCTTCAGCGTTATAGAATCCACTCTAGTATGTTTCTAGTTTACTTATTAAAAAACGTTGTCTGTTCATATTAGTTTGGAAAACTAAGTAAAATTATCACAACTAAAATTTGAAAAGGAAAATTATAATTGCAAGGAACTTGAAAAACATAACAAACATTTGCTAAAATCCATAACAGAAATTTCTGTTCATAATCACACCTTCTTATCGGGGAAATTTTTCCATTATTTCATTAAACTTGTTCTATAAAATAATCAGCAGACTATTGGTCGAATTTGAAGCGATCTTTCAGTTTCAAAGCACAATAAAGACTAATGCTTAATTCCTTTCATATAGCGTCTCGTTATTAATTTTAGCCTTCTAAGGTAGTATGAATAATATAAGGAAAATTCACGATTTACCTAACAGATATTTGCATACAAAATTTAATGACTTAAAATTTGTATATTTCCATACAAGCAATAGAATAAAATAACTGTTGAATGCGAAAGTTTGTTTTAAAGAAAGATTTATCCAAATCGAACATATTTGAAAATTTTGTTGCGAAAACGATCTAAAGGATTCTTAAAGTTTTTATTATTAAACACCTTAATAGTCTGTGAACTGCAATCAAAATACTGTTTTACGTCATGGCCGGAAGCTCACTGACCTTCTCTCACTGACCAGAAACTTGGATTGTAGCTGTTTTCGGTTTCACAGATAAAAAATCTGATGTGGATATAACATGACTTCCGCATACGGCCTATTAAATTATGCATATTTTTGCTGCATTTCATGTAAAGTCCTTTCCTCTTTCGTTAGAAATATATTTCTAATTCAATCAATTCAGTTCTCACTTCGCGGCAAGAAAAAAATGCACAAAACTCAAAACATCTTTATTAAAAATTGTAAAATGCAAAAAAACCTAAAACACCAGAGTTAAAAATTTTACGATGAAAATTACATATTAAATTAATTAAAATTAGGCAGAAAGACAGATTTTTCAGTGCACAAAACTTTTGGTCTCACTCGTTTTTAGTTTAAAATGTAAACAAATGGCGGCGGCGTTAGTCTTAGTGGAACTTAAGCAACTTTTAAGTAGTTCATAATTCTACAATTATTGAATGCAGATTAATTAAAGGCATAAAAATCTTAACCGGGCATAAGAACAATATAATTTAATCACTTATATAGCAAAAATGCACAATTTACTATGATATAATAATAAAAAACTTAGCTCAATGAGCCGAGCAACAGAGTGGATATATATATTCACTTTTGGTGCCGTCGATTGCACCCAAAAAGAAAGGTGCGCATCTATATGTTATAGCAGTCCCATATACAAAATTTCAACGTTCTGATGCTACTCATTTTTGAGTATGCGAGATACATACATACGTACGTATGTGCACAAGTACGTACAGACGCCCCGAACAAATCTGTTGTGAGTCTATTTTAAATAAACCATTTCCCAATCCATTTTGGGAAAAAGAGTTCTTTATTCTCTCCGTTCATACAGATGTAACGCAAAAACATTGTTCAAATGGAATCGAGTTCAAATGGAATCGAGAGTCAAAATGGATGTTTTCGTTGAAATATGACAGTACTTCCTTTACTTCGTACAAGGAAATAATAAAAAGAGGATATGACAATTTCTAGCTTTGGGTTAATCAGGACTTTGACAGTGACAGTTATTGAATGATTTCATTCTTTCTTTTTAATTGATCAAATATTTGTCTTTTACTCTATACCACATCAATAAATTTTTGCCCATTTTTCTCTTTTAATTTATACTTATCTTGTATGAATTAAGGTTCCTAATAGTATAAGCAATTACTTAATTTTACGCATTCTTTTATAATATTTCATTTAATTCAAAAGGTAAGTAATTGTTAGTTACTGATCTTTATTACTTATTCCAAGCTTTAAGGCAATTCCTGTAAAAGCGAAATTTTTTTAAAGTCTAGTTTTTAATCAAAGAATTACAGTACATAAAATCAGAACATACAAAAATCAGTCTCTCGAACATCCGCCTTTGATAATAATAACAGACATTATAAGACTGGCATGAAATCGAACACACCATTCAGTGACATTTTGAGATATGTAATCAATGCTGCTTCAAATTCTGTGCCAGAATTCATCTGTCCTACTGTTTGACTGATGCTGTCATGCCAGTTTATTTGCAACCATCGGCCAGAAATTTTCAATTCGTGAGTTAAAATCGAATACCCTGTATACTGAAGAAACCTAGGTCAACGCAAGCAACAAACGGTCTCACATTATCTTACGGAAAGGTAGGGTGGCAGAAGTCCCAATGATATGGCATAACCACGGATCTTACCTTAGAATGTAACGATGGCTGGTTAATGTACCGAACATGCAAACTAGAAGGGAATGGGATGTATACCGACAGAGATCCCATAAACTAATTTAGAGGCTGTGCAGGTATGAAGATGACACGTATAAGCTTCTAATATTCATTTCTTTCAGTGCCTCCCCATACGCATACGGCCATCATGATGATGTAAGCAAAAGCAGAATACGTCACAAGAAAAACGGCAGCATGCCTTTCACTCTAGCATCAAGGAAAGCCGAAGCAATAGTCGCTTTGTTGGCAACTTTGTAGACGTCAAAGTAGATGCTTAGAAGTGGGCAACACACCGAATTTCCTAAAATAGAGTATGTGATATGGTTATTCGTTTCCTAGCAGCAATGCGGACAAAAAGGTCTATTGTTTCGGACACGGATATATGGGAACCATTGAAATTCCACACGTCGCTCTATGAAGTTCTCTAGGACTCGTCCATTGCAAATTCTCATAAGAATTATTGTATCCCGACCATTGGGAGCAATTGTTCTGGAGTACGATAACCCGAATGGTTACGATTTTCTCGTGATTGAACTCTGAGATCACATGTGTGAGTCCATTTTTCTTACAGAAAGTATAGTACGACCTCCAATATAGAAACAATGACAAAACGAGACCTCCGAATGGAAATTTGCCATTTCATTCTGCCTTTTTGTATTGCAAGGTGTTATTACTCTTACTTGTAATGTGTGTATTCCATGAAATGCTACTCATTAGCATATCTCAACATGTTCACTTTTCATGCTAATTTTAGGTGTGCTGTGCGCTTTCTTAGCGGTGTAGCGATTGAACGGCCAATGATCAACATCCTTTTTAACTTTACATCAAAAGACAATATTTAATTGAACGACGAATTCTGGATTAATTAAAATGATCCGAAGCATCACTCGGATTTATTTCAAATATAACAAATAAACTCTTAATTCTGGAACAAGAAGATATATTCAATGGTTGATGAATTCTATCTCCTTATCGAACATGTTTTATTAAGTCATCACTTGAAACAGTGATTTCATCACGCTCAAACTTTGGAGATTTTCTTAAATTTCATGAATATGGAATTTATTCATGAAGGTTCAATAAATTCATGAAACTCAGTTTTCTCTATTATTTTTCAATTTCTGTTACAACTTTTCGTTTATTTTATATTTTTATAGAAATTGACTTTGATATTACCAATCATTAGAATTCACGCGAAAAATACGTGTAAATTAGACTTATTCAGATATCTAAGCCACAATTTGAAACTTGAATTAGACTTCAGAAATTCGGGAAAAATTAGTGTTCCAACGTTACATAAAATTTCAATACCAAAAGATCCGTTTTCTCAATTTAAAAGCATGCTACATATAAAAAATAATTGTGTATATTCACTATAATGTAGATATACGTATACGCATCCCAACGACCACGAAATGACTGGCGTACACTTTAAAGATGCCGGCAGGTCATATATTTCAGCATCAGAGATGTTAATTCTGGTGACGCGGTATTTAAGAGAGTTAATCTGCGTATCACAAAAAGATTCGTCGTTGTTGTGATGCATATATTTTAGTTGCTTGTTATTCATTTCAACAATTCTTGTAAATATCGAGCACTGTTTCCTGCAAATATCCGTAATGAAAACGACTTTTCTTTTTCCATGTTCTTTGCATTTACCTTGTTTTCATGTTAATATTTTACAGTACACTCTGTGTATACTATAATGCAGCTCGCGTTGTGATAAAAATTAGTTTTATTCTTGAAACATAACTACAGTTTGGAATGGAAATCAAACTGCTATGCACTTTTCTTAAAATTATTAGTTTAGTTTCTCAAAGCGCATCATACCTTTCACTGTTTTAAAGCAGTTTCAAACTGTGCACCGTGTTCTAATACACTCGTATGTAAAATTAAGAGAATTTTCAAATTATATCTATTCTGACGAAACGTATTGAACCTAATTATGCCTCTGATGAATTATACAAATATTTGGAGTCGAATAAATAAGTGTACACGGTGTGTGTCTGCGGGTTGTGATTGTTTCGAGAGGTGTTTCTCGATTTGTGCGCTCGTACACCTTCACGACATTCGCAGTGTTTGTTGCAAGAGTTGGGAAAATTTTATATGGTAAAATATCAAGTAGACGAACGTATGGATGACGGAATAAGATGGAGAACAGTCGGTAAATTGGAGGCAGGTAATTACAAGCGCAAATAGCTGCACAGCTCGATGTGTCGATTGTCATTTGTCGAAATAGCTTCAAGACACTCGATCCATATGAAGAAGACCTAGAAAAGATCGCCCAAGATCCATAATGACGAATGAGAACCGTTATGCTGTATGCTGCCAGTGAAACCCGAATTTCACGGTTTAGAGTGCCCGAAGACTGCATGAGATAGGGTTGTATGCCAGAAGACTCTCTGTTTGCATCCTGCTCACTGCAGCACACATGAGACAGCATTTAGCATGGAGCAGCCAACATGAACCTTCAATCAGATCTCAGTGGAGTACCGTGATTTTTACAGATGAGTCGTGCTTCAGCCAGGACACTGATTCTCTGCCTATCTGCGTCTGGAAAGAACCTGAAACATGATACGATCCGTCCCTCGTAAGGGAAAAGGATCATTACGAAGGTGGAGATGTAATGGTTTGGGCAAGCATTATGTTAGACTCTGCACGCATGTAACAAACACTCCCTGACTGCTGCGTCACATAGAGAGGAGATCTTAGAGTCCAGAGAGGAGATCTTAGAGCCCTATGCTGGACATTTCCAGGAGCGCAGTTTGTCCTGCGTTCCTGTTAATGTATAAAAAAAACTCGTCCACATGCGACTCAGCTGGCCAACGATTATCTGAAAAGTGAGGATATACCGCCGGATGGATTGGCCAACCAAATCTCCTGACCTCAACCCTGTATAGCAGTGCTCCGCAACCTTTTCTCACCTGCGACGCACAAAAAATCTTTCTGGAATTTCGTGGCACACCAAAAGCTAATGTATATATGTATTGATTTATACACAAAATTTACAATAAATTTTTGTTTTTAATTTGAATATATACAATTATAAAACCATAACATATTTATTTATATGCAATCATAATAATTATCAATGTGATACCTGCGCTTAAAAAAAGTTATATATTTTTGAGTTCCGAGTTATCAAGGAAGTGCCGAAAATATTCAAATGCTGACACACAACCACCAATTCAAATCACACACACAACCACACAACAGTGAAATATATAAAACATTTAAAATAGACATTATTAAGGAAAAAAAATTGTCATTGTGTATTAAATACATGATAAAAAATTGCAAAATGTCAATTACATGTATTTGATTGCGGCACACCTATATCCTACTCATGGCACACCAGTGTGCCGCAGCACACAGGTTGCTGAGCACTGCTGTATAGCATGTATGGGACGCTCTTGGGATGGCAATTTTAGCTCGCCACACATCTCTGAGACCCATTCCGCAGTTGAAATCTGTCTTGCTGCAGGAGTGGGATAGGATCGACTGCCGCAGGGACTCTCAGTTACCTTCTGCTCAGTATGCCCTTACGCTGCGCGACCTGTCTGGCTGTGAGAGGAGACCATATCCTTTCATATTCACTGATTTTCAGTTCGATATCATAGCTTGGGTTTTGGACATCCCTGCATTATGAGCTTTACTGATAACCATGCGTACATAAAATGCATATTCGCACCAAATTTCATCAAAACCGGGCCATTAATTTTTCAGAAATTCGAGATAATGTGCAAATTCTCTTAATTTTTCACACGAATGCAGTTAAAGACGATGCTAATTTTAGGATGGATAATGGCTATTGAGAAACATAAAAGATTATTTAAACTACAACATGGAACATTAAATATACGCTTCAAATATTACCGAATTAATTCAAGTACGTATTGCTGTAATTTGCATTGTAGGAATAACACAGGTTTATGCTTCAGTTTGCGTTTAGTGAAATAGTAAAACCAAAGCCTGATCTCCATATATTAGTCCTCCAGATATGCTAAAACGTTTTTATACCGTTTCGAGACTAATAGCCCTTGTGAGCCCTTTTAGGCTAAAAAGAAAGAAACTCGTAACTTTTTAAGTTTTATAAGCTGAGCCATCTTCACCTTCCATCACTTCATATAGTCATAGGTGAGAGAGGTACATAATAATTTTGGTCAAAAATTTCCATAGTAAATTTTCAGTGAATAAGCACAAGTTTTGTCTACGATGACCCATATCAAGCTTCCACAAATTTCTACTTTCTGTATTTAAGCTTTCTGAATTAATATGAAGAGTTGTTTGGATTTGGGGCAAAACTGGACAACCGAAGGTGGTACTTTACATAACGGTTTTCAATGAATAAGGTAACATATTTTGCATGTATAAATTTTATATTTAATATTTTTACTTATAACAGTTTTTTCCTAGATCATCATTTTAACGAATTTTTAGTCTTATTTATACTTAATACTTAAAAAAAAAAAAAAAAAAAAAAAAAAAAATTTTGACGTAGATTTAGAATGAAACTCGATTTAGAGGCGATCAGACACAAGTTCCTCTTAATAGTATTCCCTTCTGAAGAAGAATAACTTGTATCTGATCTCGCCCTCAAAATGGATAGAATTTCATTCAAAATCTATATCAAACTGTGGTTGCAAATTAGGCTAATTTAACATTTTACGGTGACGCTTTTCACGTCTAATTTGCCATTTTTATTTGTCATTTTATATGAAATTGGAGTATCTACTTCTTATAGGTATTCTTGTTCAATCTCTGCTGGCTTTCTCCTTCACAAGTAACATCCAAAAGTTTGTTTCCTTGAAATCCAACGAAAGTCCGAGGATAGCATGCATACGGGGACTAAAGTTCATATCTGTGTGTCTGTATGTTGTCGTATGGACATATGCAACACCTCAAGATTTTCATTTTCTGAAATATCGTAAGTATGAAGTTGTTTCAGTCAGAAAGTTATAAAAAATCATTATCAAGGAAACAGGATTTCCTTGTATTTAAATATGTAACCTTTGAGAATTCGAAAATTCTATAGCCTCCAATCTCCCCTTCTCTCCCCGCTGAAAAACGACACAGTTATAACATGCAGTCAATGGGTGTTAACTGCATATCTAATTTTTGTTCTAAATTTTGATAATAAATGTTAAACAAGATTAAACACACTGAAATTTAATAAATAAGATTAAATATACTTCAGCTCTTTAGCTCCCCCGATTATTAAATTTTAGCCTTTACTAAAAAAAATGTTTCCCAGCAATAAATGAGGTTTACTAAGTTAGTGCAACCAAAATTAGACAAATCCCATTCCCCTCCTCAAACTATTTTCTAAATAATTTGTATTATTAAATTTTATTTCATCTGAAATTTTTATTACATTTTATTGATTTATGTCTTATTAAATTTAATTTGATTTGACTTGTCCAGATCTATTGCAGATTTTTATTTGAAGATTCGAGCAATGTTTAATTAGTTAAAATTTGCATTTAATTTTGCTTACTTCAGTATGAGGTACATTAATTTAGAAGTCAAATAACAAAAATCAGCGTTATATCTGCAAATTTTCACAGGACTAGTTTTGATGGTTTTACCGAATCACCCTCCTCAGCTACCAAAGTGTAAATGAACGAGATAAAATATAGTAAAAATCTAAAATACGGATTACTGGACAGAAATTAAGTAGCGCCAGTAGCTTCATTTTAAATAGTTCTAAGCTTATAATTTTATTTTGCATCAAAAATTCAATATACTACAATTTTTTAAATATAGCCTGAACTTTCGATCATTTTGCGTAAGTATATAATATATACAAGGTAGCCCACGTCTGGAGATAACACGATAAGTCCACTTATTCGCGATAAGTCCAATTAGTTACGTATTCCACCAATTCTGATTTGGGCACAGACTCACCCCACAATTCCGTAATAGGCGGAAGGCAGAGAATTCGTCAAAAAGCCCCCAGTAAAGAAGTCCTCGTGGCGTACTCATAAATCGTTAGCAATGGGATCCCACTCCACTGCAGTAGAATTTTAAAATTCTGAACTCTGTCTTAGCGCCCCTCGCTGAACCGGCAACCCGGGGTCACCACTTCCGGGCGCATGTAAACCGTGAAGCGCGGAGAGGTCTTTTAAGGGCAGTTCACAGTGGGGTTTAACTGAGCTAATGAAGACATTCGGCATAGCCGACGCAACTCCAAAACTATTTTTTTATCATAGCGGAGCGAGTTGAAAAATCTGAACTTCACGTATAACGGAGCTAGTCGACATATGGAACTGACTCCGTTAGCATAGATAAACTCGTGTGAACGGCCGTTTAAAGACCTGCTGTCCCTGTTATCTGGCCGTCACGCCAGCCTTTTGGATGGTTTAAGCCACGACCGTGCAGGATAGCATAGGTTGTCCTTCTTTGCCATAGGAACCGGGTCCGTGAATTTTATACCACTGATACAGACGCTGCTTAGGTGCAGATCCTAGCCAGAACGATTGTCGACCATCGGAGAAATTATATGACAAGATGGACACCATTTTTCTGGTATAATTTTCACACAATGAGTGAATCGGAAGGTAAAATAAAGGTGGAACACTGTTTTATTTGGCAACATCCTGTCGCCAGATAGATGGACAGTTAACAGATACAGAGAAAAGGGTTATGGTCTTTTCTAAAGAGAGTGGCATTGGTTTGAAAGCAGTGTGCTTTGTCGTAGGCCAGCCTGTATAAGATCCTCAATAATCTAATATATAAATAATAAGCGATTGTATGTAAAATTTGAAAATTATAGTAAATGATTTCTTATACTGTCAGATAACGTATGACAGCTGATTTCCCAATGTATTCTATTTTATCAGGTAGTGCATTCCATTTCCATAAATTCATGGAAGAGTGGTGGTTTACAGTGTTTGCTAATGCCTCTGCAGGAGTTGACACCTTGTTTTTAATCGCGTAAGTATAAATTTTATTTTATCATGAGTCAAAGAACACACAAACGTTAAATTTATAACTAGCCAAAATTCAGTTTTAGGATAATATTGGTTTTGTTGCAAAACTCTGAATTTTGACAAATAAAATTACGTAGCTCCTTTTTATTGTACCAACATCCTCAAAATGCACAAAATTTAAAGAATGTGAAATGTGTCTACAGTATAATAGATATTAACTATGTATGTATATTATATATATAATATGCATCAATATTTCCATAATATGTAAAAACCTAAAAATATGTGTACACATAATTTTGATGCAATAAGTGAATATATACTCGTATATCTCATATTCAGTCGCCAATACCAGCTATGTAAGGATCAATAACTGTCATAGATTTTCTTTAGGATAACTGGAATGCTATATGCAGGGTAATTTAAGAGTATGTGGACTGAAGTAATAAAAAAAATCTACATCACAAATCTTCTTCGTATGAACCATATGCCTCGCATATATTCGAACAGTTAAGTTCTTGGCATGCACAATGCAACAGATCCGTATTCTTTTTTAATTTGTTGATGCTACTTTCACAGAGCTTAAAGTAATGTCCTTGAGATAGCCCATCACGAAAAATAAAAGCGTATTATGTAAAGCCAACTTGGAACTGCCATATTGCGCAACTGGCACTGTTTTGACTCTGATGACTGATGACTCTGTTTTCCCTAAAGATCAAGGATGCTGTACATGTGCCACCATATTTTAAGATCCACGAGAACTGTGACAACATACTCAGAGAGCGATAAAAATTTGGATGTGGAACTTCTGCATATATAAGACCCGTTTACCTTATGATCACATACCATAAGGTAAACAGGCAGTTCATTCGTAGAAAGTTTATAATTCCGTAATGCTAAGGTATTTCTCCCACTTCCCTAGCGTGCCTTCGTGGTGTAGCGGTAGCACGCTGAGCCGGTATTCCAGAGGTCCGTGGTTCGATTCCCGGCGAAGGCGGTAGCATATTTTTCATCTTTTCTGCTTCCAATTAACCTAATTACTCTACAAGTGGCGCCCGAACTAAAAGGGTTGTGGATGATGATTCTTCGCACCCAGGATCTGGCGAATAGGTCCCCTAAAACCCTAGTCGCCCTTAAAAAGAGGAGTATATAAGGTATTTCTCATACTTCCCTAGCGTGCCTTCGTGGTGTAACGGTAGCACGCTGGGCCGGTATTCCAGGTATTCCAGAGGTCCGTGGTTTGATTCCCGGCGAAGGTGGTTGCATATTCTTCATCTTTTCTGCTTCCAATTAACCTAATGACTCTACAATGCCAATAAGGCTTTGACACTTTTCCCACCCGTAGATTATAAAACAGACATTAAACTCAAAGTTGCTGTAATGTAGAATATGAAAAAAGGATAAATAAATAAAAACAAATATAGTAGTATAAAATAAATTAGTATAAAATAAATTAACAGTAGTATAAAATAAATTAAAATGAACATACCAGAAAATATAGGGCGCTATCAGAGTTGGCCTCCTATCAGGCTTACTATACGTTACGGAAACTTAATGCTAACATGCCACAAAAATAAATGAATAAATAAACACAATATTTACGTTAATTACAACAACTGCATTAGGTTTTTTTTATATTTTCAGGGGACTGCAAGTGTCGTATGGACTATTTAAGAAAAGTGAAGCCGGAAAAGTTAAAATTAGTATTCCTAAATTTATTGTAAAATGGTACACCAGGTACGTAAAAATATTTTGTATTATTTATCCGTAGCTCCTTTTCTCGATTTTGTGTAAGTAACGGTACCCTGAGATCGTATGCAAATTAATATTTCTTTTGCCATATCACAGCCACAGTAAAAAAAAAAAAAAAAAAAAAAAAAAAAAAAAAAACAATAGGTTTAAATCGATATATATATATTTCAGCTATTGTCTATATTGATGATTTGGGTTCTATGCGATTCCTGATGATTTAGAATTTAATTTGTGTGACTCTTTTTGTATGGCATCTGCTTTATCTGATAAAATAATATTAAATTAATTAAATATAATTTCATCAATGTGATCTCCTTGAAAACAGCTTTAATATTCAATATAATCTGAAATTATTTATAAGAACTTCCCAACTTTCTAAAAAATGCTTAATATTAGGTACTGAGAATCGGAGTCCGGCTTTAGTTCTTCAGTGGTTTTTAGAAACTTTGCATTTTGTACTAAGGTGGGTTGGCCTGTTGTTGATAAACAGAATGAAGTCTCTGTTTTATGCATGAATCATTAATTCAAGAAGTATGACATTAAAAATTATTTAAATAGAAAAGCAAGCTTTATTTATGATCAACAACCAGACTCTTATTTTATTTCCTAATTACATGTGTTTATTAAATAGATGTTAAACTACAAACATAAAAAGAGATAAAATTTTCAAGAGTAAAAGAAATACTTAAATTAAATTAAAAAGAAATGAAGTGATACTCCAAAACATTTCCGTTCAAGTAGAATAATAATAATAATTCCCTAAAGCTCATTAGGAACATTCAACATTTAACTTAAATTAAAATCATTTATTAGTAGAATAAAGATCATTATGAAAGAAAGTACAGTAGACTCTGAAATAGATTTTGTATTTCCACGCCCTTGCTCGTTTGGTTAACTAATGTGAAATTTAAATTGTCTAAATACACTTTATTATTTTTATATTTTACGTATTATTCATCTTCATTCAAATTTCTTGGCTTTCTTCTTTTTTGACCCTTGCAGATGTTACTGATTTGCGATTTGCAAAGAAACAGGAATAAATGCTATCCAAAAATATACTATCAGGGCATTAAAGTGGTATGATATTCTCTAATCGACAGATGAAGGAAAGCTGATTTCATGTCTGAACTTAATTATAGCATTTTAATACATGTTCAAGAATCTCCTGTTATCAGCATGGAACTGAGGAACAGGCCGAATGACTAAAACTCGGAAACACCGGTAGTTTACCTTAAGTTCTATTCCTCGAGGTAGACCACGCTACAAGTTGACGTTTGTAAACTTTTGTCATATGTTACATAAATATGGGACATTTCTCCTGGAAAATTTTCCATGAGGGCATTTTTCCATAAGCAATATCTTCGCTTGTTTCACCGTAATCGAATAATACAACGTGCAATCTCATTATGAGCATCTTGAAAATTGTTCGATATCAAAATTTGGTAGAATCAGTAATGTTGTTAGAGTAAGAGCAGAAGACATGCAGCTTAAATCTGTTGCTGAGCTGCTGTCAGGGCTTAATTTCTAAAATTAGAAGCGCCGGAGCCCTATGGAAGACTGTGAAGAACGAAAGAAAATATAATAATTAAAATAGCTAAAAATTTAAATAATTAAATTTAATTTAAGAGAAATGTAAAGAGAAAGAGAAATCTAACGAATTATTAATTTTAAATAGTTAAATAGAAAAAAATATATCGGACCTTGTCTTCTGAAGCAGCTCAGCCGATCTCCATCTGAGTTTAAGCCCTGATTATATGTATAATGTAGTATAATGTACTATTCCAAGGGAGGACAGGTACCACTTTTTTTTGCAGCACACCAAGGAAAAAAAAGATAAAACGATTAAAGCTCCAGTAAGGATAATAGTGAGAATTCTAGAAACAGTATGAGGATATGGAAGGGAATTTTAACGGGAAAGTGAAGCTGTGAAAATAAAGAGGGAAGAGTTCGAGACTTTCTGATCGCGATGCCCTGTCGATATAATTCTAACCGTCAAGCAGAAATTTTCCCTGAATACGATAGCGTAACAATGGGAGACTAAAGACTTCTCTGTACAAGTGACAGCAGTGGTCCTCCCGTTTGGTTACATCATTCAGAAAGTCTACAGGAGCCCTGCAATAGGAAGTCACTAGCGTGGAATGTGCACGACAGTACTTTGAAGACCACAAAGCCCACTTTGTGCCCGCTCTCATAAATTCATTGCAGATCCTGGAGAATAAGTCTTTGACATGATTGGGAAGCTTCTCTTTCCTTAAAAGTCTCAACCTCTGTGCAAGGCTTGAGTACGAAGGAAAGGCAGGCCTGCATTCAGAAGTTAGAATTGATATTTAAGACATGTTTTACAGTTAAAACAAAATTTATGTGCTAAAATTGAGGTTCACTTACATATGAGAAGTGCCGCAGCCCTTTTGTTTGATGCTTGGGCTTCGGTGCGTTTCCGGCTGAAATTATAATTTACACTCATGTCCATAAATTAAGGATAATGTAAAATCAGGCAAAGGAAGAGTTAGAAGCAAAACAAATTTGACTTATCTGTAAAGCTTATTTATTAAACAAAAGGTAAAGAGCAAAAAAAGATGCTATATGTTTGATATTAAAAAAAATTAGCGATTTTTTCTCCCTGGAGCAAATTACAAAAACACTTGTTTACAAAAAAAAAAAAAAAAACAATATTACATGGTTGGTATGATTGTTAATGCATTGTATGTCTCCCAGACGATGCAATACAGTCCGTACAACGCATAGGCATGCTGAGTATCAAATTATCGATCTGATCTTGGGGGATATAACACCACTCAAAAAGCAATGCTCTCCGAAGATCCGGTAGACATGTAGGAGGAGGTTGGCGGGCTGCATCTCGTCGGCCAAGCATGTCCCACACGTGCTCTACTCAATTCAAGTCCGGTGAGAATGCTGGCCAGTCCATACGGGTGATATCCTCCGATTGAAGGCATTCGCTTACGATGTTTGCACGGTGAGGACGGGCGTTGTCATCCATAAACACAAATTGTGCGCCCATGGCACCCCGAAACAAACGTACATGTTGTTCCAGAATGACGTCCCGACAGATTTGGCTTGTCATGGTTCCAATTTGAACATGCAGGTCAGTTCTGGAACCCAGAATAATTCCACCCCAAACGAGCAGTCCTGCACCACCGTAACGGTGTCGTTCAATGATGTTTTATTGGTGGTAACGGGTACCTGGAGCTCTCCATATGAAAGTCCGGCGAGAATCAGACTGCAAGCTAAACCTGGACTCGTCGGAAAACATCACACAAGCCCACTGTTGCGGTGTTCACATCGCATGCTCTCTACTCCAGGCTAACCGCAGGCGACAGTGAGTTGCAGTAAGTGGAACGCATCTGACAGGTCTACGAGCATATAGACCAATCTACCCTAAGCGTCTGTACACGGTCTGCCTTGAAATTGTCATACCAGTGGCTGAAGAGAGCTGACGAGACAGGTCTGAGGCTGTGCTCCGCCTTTTTCTTTTGGCAGTAACTGCCAAATACCGGTCCTCATTCGGCGTTGTAACTCTGGGACTACCTGTGCTGTAACGTCTACTCACATTACCATCATCTTGGAATCGTTGCCAAAGCCTGGAGATGACACTCTGGGCAATTTCAAGTTCGTCTGATACTTCCAGTTGGGTACGCCCACAGTGTGGAATGTGGGCGTACATTCCAGACGGACGATAATTCTACCACGTAAAAAATCATCCAAATGCGTCCTTTGTGTCATAACTATTCGGTTATTGCACTGAAATGCTTATAAAGCGCCTGCGAACAATTTTACTTCTTTGCCTGTATTCCTTATATATCATTCTCTTACACTCTCGTCATTGTGACGTACCATCGGTGTCGTCTGGTTACTTCCTGAAATTTGCATATGATTCTTGAAGATGTGTGTAGTGATTTTACAGATGATATATTTATTTTAGAGTTCGATTTCCGCGTGACTCCGAATTATCCTTAATTTATGGACATGAGTGTATCTCTAAAACTGAGAAGTACCGGAGCCGGGCACCGGCGCAATTTAAGCTCTGCCTACTGTCTGATGCATGCGCAAAAGAATCGAATGAAACTACAATGAAAAATATCTCCATATCCGTCGCACTTTATTCAGCTGCACTTTCATATTCCCATGAGAAATTTTTAAGACCTTCTCATGTCAGTCACGCTAGAGATGACATCCCATTATAGTTTTTACACTGTAAACTTGATTTCGTTTCATGTTACATCTGTGCAAACGTCGGACTAGAGGTAACTGAATAAACAGTGATCAAGACTCCCATGAATATTTGTCAACTTTATTTCCAAGTTTATACGAATCCCTCCTCTTATGTTGAGATCTGTAAGTAAAGAAATATTGCATTATTAAACTGAACTTCAAATATCAATGACGCATGCGTTGTAAAAAACATCTTGTTTAATAAGATACAAAAGCTTTCTGGTTTTGGTTATTTAATAAATTTATTGAATCTTTTTATCAGTAACAAATTTTTGTTATTATTATTTCATGTTTTCCATTTTATTTACTCTTGATTTTGTATTATATTTTATTGCCGTATTTTCTTTGAAATGCCTATTATCCTTCTAATCTGATATAATTTTATATTAGCAAAAATATTTGTTCAAATAATTAACATCATAATATATTCACTTCGAAAATTCCATGTAGTCATTCATTAATATAAAAATGCTTTATGCACATTTTTATGTATGTATATTGTATTTACACTAGTTACAAAGTATTAGTTGTTTTGTTCTAGCTAGCAAATTTCTAAAAGACATCTAATGAAAAGGTTACTAAAGGTGGACTGTTGGATCAAAAATTTGTCCGCTTACACTTACATGCCTACAAATAAATTTTCAAACCAAACAAATTCAAAATTATCATTTATCTTTCCGCAGTTAGCTTTATAATTATACTGAAGGTCAAGAGAGAATAGAAATACGCCAAAGTAAAGCAAACAATTATACAAAGCAACAATTTTGTGTTTGGTATAGATTTTAGCCAAAAGTCTACTGATTTTGAGGGCGACCAGGTACCGGTCCCTTTTCATCAGAAGCGATCTGCTGACATACCAGAATTTATTTGCTAAACACAAGGTTGTTGGGAAGGATACATTCGTATTAATACTTCAATCAAAACGTTTTTTATTCCGAATTACATATTTCCTTAGTTATAATTCATGACATTTTACTTAAGACATAACTGCTGAATATCAACCAAATATTGAACTACCTGTTTTTGAAGTCTTGAAAGAGTTTCCGTTACCTATAGTTTTGATAATATATTAATAATTTCTAAAACAGGTTTGCGTTTTCACAAGTTATCGTCATTGGTTTGTTCTTGTGCTTACCATTAGTGGGCAACGGGCCAATCTGGGCTGATGTTGTTACTCCAGTTGTTGAGAATTGCAAGAAAAGATGGTGGTTAAATGTTCTGGCACTCAACAACTTCTGGTCTTCATCTGAAACAGTAAGTATATTAAAAAAATATATGGTCTTAAAAATAGTAGACATTAATTAAATATCTTAAATCAGTGTAAAGTGTGTTTCAAACATATATACCTTAACTTCCGTTTCAGAAATTGGCACTTGACTCATACTTCTATACAATTTTTTTTAATATGTGTAGATAAGTGTTTATTTTTAGAAAAAGGACACAAAGTAGCTTCTCCTGCAGCCAAAATTCTCAGTGACTGGAAAAAATTACAGAAACTCTTTAGGGGAAAAAAATTGAAAATTCTCGGTGAAAATTTCTTGAAAATATGTCCGGCAGAAAAATTTACAAAATATTTTGTGATCATTTGAAAATCCACAGATTTGCATCGATGTTACATGCAAACTTTGTAATTGAGTCTACTATATCGAAAGCGTCATTCAAGCTGACAGCGTTGAAAAGTGGGTACCTGCAAAGTATTTAAATGACGCAGCATCTATCTAGTCTATTAAGACTATTAAAAGAAATGACTATCATGTTCACTAAGTTGAACTGCTCAAAGCACTGCTGCAATGCAGAAAGTGGTTAACCGTATTTAATAATATAGGCTGATGAGATATATTTGAAGCTGCTGTCCTGTGTTTACTTGAGCTTCGCCGAAATGTTCAAAGGTGAATATTTATTTCTTCCGTCGAATTCTAATGATTCTGAATATGGATTAAAGTTAAAACAAAACAAAACAAAAAATCAGATATAATTTTTAGATGATAAAATAAAAAAATTGATTTTGAACGAAAAAATTCTTCTCGTAATTGAAATAACAAACTCAAACAAAAGCTAAATTTAGACTGCTGAAATTAAAAAGCTAAGTTGTAAGAAACAATCTTTTCTTCAGAGACATACATACTCATACTTCTATACAATTTTTTTAAATATGTGTAGATAAGTGTTTATTTTTAGAAAAAGGTAATACTTATTGATATAATACATCGTTTCATCATTCAATTATAAATATTAATGTACTCTAAATTATACACCCCCTTCGGTGCATGAATAAAGTAGTCCCAGCGTTAAACCTGTAAGCAAGTTCAATGTCACAGAAAACTATTCTAATAGTTTATCTGTATCCCTCCACCAAAGCGTTATTCCTAGTAGGGAACTGTGACTGATGCTCTCCGTAAATCGGCACCTTGTGGGCTGCCTATGTCACCTATGCCTGGAACCAGGCCTGTAACGCTTTCAGAAGAACACAAAATTCATTAATCTATAATAGTTTAATTCTTTTCTATAATAGTTCTATTTTACTCTAAGCGTCAATTTAAATATTATTTATTTAGTAAAACGTAAAGTTTCTGTCATTTAAGGTGGAATACCAGAAACACTAAGTATATTAGTAAATGATCAATTCTGAATTCGTTTCACATTTTCTTTGTACATGGCTTTTTATATATATATATGGTTTTATAATTAATAAAATGAGAGTCAGTGCATCTCGAGAGGCGAAGCTGTTGGCCTTTTTTAAAACAAAACTTTTTTAAGTAAAGGGTGACCCGTGTCTAATAGTGAAATCAAAGTGAGATAAAAGTTAAACTCCATTACTTGTATCTATATTAAATTTTAAAATATACTGAGTAGATAAATTTAATTTAAGCGTATTTTATAATTGCACTGTAGGTTTTTCAATACAAACAAATACATTTCATCTTATTCGTGAAATTATTAAAGAATTGGAAATTATCGAAGTCCAATACTTTGAGTTCAGTGAGTGGAAATTCAGTAAATTTTACATATTCTGTTCAGTAGCACCGTATTGTTACATATGTCAGGTGTTATCGGGATGTAATGTCTATCAACATCGATTAACTTTTCAGGAAGACACTCTGTATTATATACAAAAACAATTAGTGCTGTTTTTTCAGTTTAAATTTATGTTAACCCTTCCACTTCTCAAATAAAAAAGAGGAAATAAAAGTCAAACGCTACCACCAATTTAAAGAATATCCTCTTCTTTCTTATTTAATTAATCTTCAGAGAGAAGCATTGTAACTCATAACAGCTTTACTGGTAAAATATACAGTCACATAATTAAAAGCATCTGTAATTTTTTTGAAAAATGTAACAGTTCTGCAACGAAAATAAAAGTATTAGTGTATATTTTTGTATTTATGCACAAACATATCTAATTTAAATATTTTTCTAGTGTCTTCCACACGCATGGTTAATTTGTGCTATGATGCATATGCTGTTCTTAGCTCCCGTTTTACTATTAATTCTCAGCAAGTAAGTTTTAAGTTTAGTTATTCATTTTCTTTCCTTTTAACCGAATTACTGAACTGTTACATAATTAATCTTTTTAATCAAAATTATTAAGAGATACCATACAGTCTGCATACCTCACTGATATGGTGCAAACTAATTGTATTATGCTTATATGGTTATCTTTGTTACTATTTTATTACACATTTACCTTTATATATTGTCTATATTGCTATCACTATATTCTTTCTATTATTATTATAGGTGGACATCCATTGGTGTTTTTGTAAATATCATCCTCATTCTGGGCAGCAGCACAGCTATTGCAATGGTGACATTGATGAACGATCTACCACCAGCACCAGCATTTTACTTCCTTAGTTTTATGTGAGTGATTCAAATTTTTGCTTTCAGTATATGTTACAAAAATCTGATGTGGACACCTCATGATTTCCTTATATGGGCTTATTAAATTATACACATTTTTCTTGCACTTCATTTAAACTTATTTTCTCAATTATTCTAACTTAATTATCCGATAAACTACGTCCAAAGCAAAATGAAAATGACATCCGAAACTGAAAATTTTGAAATTAGATATCCCGGTTAATTTTGTTGTACGGAAGCCAAACTTCTCGCATTGTTATTTTTTCATATCGAGTATAAAACTATAGGAACTATAGGAACAAATACAATATATACAGGAAAAAAAAAAAAAAAAAAAAATCTGAAAGATTTCAGATTTTAAATTACGTCCAAAGGGGCGTTTTTTTTTAACGTTTTGTGTATTACCTTTATTTATTAAATATCAAGTTCTTTGCACTTAAACCACAAAATTCAGTTTAATAGCAATTTTAAAATGAGCATATCTTTAGAATTTCCGATACGCAGTCGCACGCGCTGGAGATAAAAAGGTTCCCACCCCCTGTAGAGTGTTGCCATTGCTCGCTTTAAAATCCTTGAGTTTGTTAATCAAAAATTCGTTAAAGTTTTAAAAAAATAGGAAATCGATCATAAAACAAATTCCAGATTTCAAATTTGATCTACCACATGACCATATTCGTAGAATGATTACGTCATTCAAAATTCGATGGCTCTATGCACCGTTGTTTTATCACAATGCGAGAAATATACATACATTTATGCCGATTTTTCATTATTTAATTTCTTCAAATATAATGCATTACTCTAACATTTGGTGGCAACAGTTTGAAAAGTGAAGCGGACATTTATTGTGATTCAACGGAAAATCGCAAAACGAAAACAATAGTCCTTCAGGGACAAAGCCTCTTTGGACTAATATATATATGTATATATATATGAATTGGGAGACCACATTAAAAGCTATATTTCGTTATTTGACCAAACTAAATTATTTTTAATTTGACATTGCTAAAGTGTGAATATTTTTGTCATTTAAAACGTATCTGTACCTGGAAGTATATGGCTAAGACCAAAGATTCTATAGACATACTTTTACTACTGCCGATTGAAATAAAAATGGATGGTGCACAGCTAGATGTTATACAAGATCCACATGCAAAATTTCAAAGTTCTACGGCTAACCATTTCTGTGTTACGCCAGACACATATATGCGTACGTAAGACGTTATGAAAAAAATTCATTGTAATCCATTTCACAAAAAACAGTCCTTTATTTTGCTCATATGTACATACATCACGCAAAAAAGTAGTAAAAATGAACTCGGGAAGAGGTGAAAATGGATATTCCCTGTAAAATGTAATATCCGAAATATTTTGGGATCACAATACTTTCTTCACTTCATACCAGAAAATAAAAGCATATTATTGATACTTATAAGGGGCTTTGAATTTAATAGGCTATTCCTCGGCGTATTATTTTCAACTTCAAAGTCGAGTAAAATGTCTTTATAACAATATGCATATAATATATAGATAATAAACATACATAATGATGTAATTTTTAATCAAAGAAAATCATTTTTATAGGTTTGCTTTCGATTATCAAGGAATAAACTATAGAATAGCGCAAGAAGAATATTTATATTATTGAATGTGTTCCCAGTATCTACACCTAGAGCATAAATCTGCGTTAAATATTTTTAAAAGTTCCAATCTTAAGTAAACAACTTTTAAAGCTTCATCTGCTTTTATTTCTTCTTTACTTTTCTTACTATAAAGAAGCCAATATTTGGCTATATTTTAAGTTACTACATTGCAAAAGGTATTATCAATAACTTCCAACAATTCATTTCGAATCGTTACGTTTCCTATATCAGTAATTTCTCGACCGTATCTAAATGCTTTGCCTGGACTTTACCTTTGACTATTAAATTAGCCTGGACTTTATTTTCTTCACCTTTCACTAAATTAAGAAATTGGAAATTTTTTCTTTGGACCTTGGTTTAACTAAAAATTGTTTAATGACAAAAAATATAGCTGTATTATGTTGATATGTATGAGGAATTTCTTCTAAAATAGAGTCATATTCGGTATTATTTTCACTTTTACAATTTTTATTTTTTCCATTTCATATCCACAAGGTTGCATCTCCGTTTTTTTATATCACAAGTTCGATATTGGTAATTCTTTGTAAAGTACGGACGATTTACTTAATTTATTACTAATGATTTTTAAAATCTCCATATTCATTAAGATTATAATTCCATATTCATTAAGATTATAATTCCATTTTTATTAATTTAGGGGACATTATTGTAATAAAATAACGATTTAGAGAAATAAAAAAATAATTCGCGCACATTTTCTAACTAACCATATTTAGAAGGAAACTAAACTTAATACGCACACACAACAACAAAAAAGATAAAAGATTTATTATAATAATTTGCTAAAAAAGAGGGAGATGCATAACCAAGAGACGCAACCTCAGAATAATATAAATGAAATATATACATGATATATAAAAATGCCAAAATGAGCAATAAATATAATAATTTGCTGTAAAGGTCTAACTTGTTAAATGACTTATTGTAAGGTCACTCGACAAGAATGCTGCGAAATTCGCCATCATGAGGGAAAGCGCCATCATGAATATATGCAAACAGGAAGAATTTGCAAACTGTGCATATATGAATTGCGCAAACTGCGTTAGTCTGTAAAGCCTACACAATAAAACGAGCAAAAATAGTTTTGTATAATATATGACCCCATCAATGCACAATATATAAAAGTCAAAATATATAATGATATTTTCATGCATATGAACATCATTTTAAAATAAAACTGACTAAACATTATTTCATTTTTAGAAATTTAAAAATAATTTGGGACAAAGTTTTCATTCAAGCCTACGACCACATTGGCGCATTTTCCATCGGAATGCTTTTGGGTTTCTTTCTGAATCGCTGCTCTGAAGTAAAACTAAGAAAGGTAAATTTATTTCCTTATGCACAAAATTAATGTAATTTGTATTGCGATTTAATTTGAATAATATTAACTAAGTAACCCTACAAAAATTATGTTCTGTAATATAGTAGTTAAGCTGCAGTAGATTATTAAATGAGAGATTTTTTTTCCTTTATAAAAGAAATTTACGCATTATTAGAAAATAATAATACATTTATTATTATATAAGTTCTACAATATATCAGTCGGATAGGACTTTTGAAAACAAAGCTAGCATCCGGGTGATAATGTGTGTTTTGAATGACTGGATGAACAACCCGGTCAGATACCCGAATACTTCATTACCATCTGAATGGTCTAGATTTTACGTTCATCTAAACTGTTATTTCAACTCAAAGTGACAGTCGCAAAAAGGTGCAAAAGACATATAAGCAAAATGCAGAATCTTTACAAATTTTGGCCGAAACTAAGGATTTTTGACAATGTTACGAATCCTACTTTAAAACTAAAAACAAAGGAAAAAGTCCCAAGTCATAGAAGATGTTTGAATATATTCATAAATCATATATTCACTGAAAAAAGATAAAAATGTATTATAATAATTTGATGTTATGGCCTAACTTGCAGAATGACTTATTGTAACATCGCTAGGCAAGATTGCTGCGAAAAACGCCATTATAGAAACGCCTTCATGACTATGCCAAACAGGTGATTGGGTAGCGATCGAAAGATATCGTCTGTTTACTCAAAAATGCAGACTTCATTTTCGTGCAATATTAGAGACCTAGACTAAAGATAACATCAAGCGTTGAACATCCACTGCTGCATTTTTCGGATTTAAAAGCATGACTATGCTTTCCGTATCGGCATGATGCAGCAGCATTAATTACCCATGCAAGAAAATAACTGGTGCTACCTCAGTTGCTCTCTTGCAGGGACTAACATAGTCCTAGCATAAATTTTTCAAGTACAATGTTGTGTACAGAAAATAAAGATGACTAGCGGACGAGCCCGCCAGCTGAGCGGGCTGAAGCCCACTTTCGTTCGCCGATGCCTTCGTGGAGCGCCCGTTTCAAGGAATCGCCGCTTAGAGGGCAAACCCGACAGCTGAGAGGGCTGAGCCCGCTTTTTATTCCCGTATGCCTCTACAAGATACTTCATAACGTTACACATGCGGAAAATCACGAAAACACGTATGCAGCCACCCCTTTCGCCGGAATTCCAAAGTTTGACCTAACTACCAGTGTACGTCGATTTTACCTTTGCTACGCCCGCTTTATTCACGTATGCATTCAGAAGATACTTTATATACGATACACATGCGGAAAATCATGAAAACAGCCATGCAGCTAGCCCACGCCCCGGGATTCGAAAGTTGGACCGAACTACCAGTGTTCAGCGATTTTTCCTAGACTGCGCCTGCTTTATTCACGTATACATCCACAAGATACTGCATACATGTTACATATGCGGAAAATCACGAAAATACCCATTCTGCCAACCCGTTCGCTATGATTATAAAGTTGGACCGAACTACCAGTGTTCAGCGACTTTACCGCTCAGCCGCTAATGGGCCGTTGTACAAACTATAATCACGAACGTTTTCGGGTTTATTAGTCCAACAGTAGATTCGTTATTAGAATTTCTTTTTTTAAACTTCAACAGTATCCGCACAAAATTACAACAAAATTGCTTCACAAGAATGTAGTTAAGTTAAATTAAATTTAAATAATTCTCTTGCGCCATTGCTCCAAGGAATGAAATTTGAGTTTAACAATAATTCTCAATTCGTATAAAGCTAATATTCAATTAAATTTTAATTAAGAAATTTTAATTTAAAAAAATATATAAATAATTATTATTACTGCGAACTAATTTACAATATCATTTAAATTCAAAGAGCATATGTAAATTAAGTGCACGAATCTGAAACCATGAAAAAATATATTATTCCAAAAAAAAAAAAAAAAAATAACATATTTTTAAAAATAATAAGATATTTACATATGCTCTTTGAATTTGCAAAAATGCATGCAATGAGTAAAAAATATATTTGCATCTGAAGAGACAAAATTATAGATTCTATGTACACCTGAAAAAAAATGTATAAAATATGAAATGTAAATGCAATTTTTAAAGCAACAATAACAGAAATATATATCACGAATGAATAGATCTTTAAAAAAATATGAAACAAAACATTAATTATAATCACAAAAGTCGAAATATTGATAATAGTTTCAAGTCCGTAAGTTAATTAGAAGAAAAGTTATTAATTTTTACGTGATTTTCCACCTTTAAATGCGTGAACTTTTCGCCAATCCAACGCTCGAGCGGATGCCAGCCGGTCCCCCCCCCACACACACACATCCATCGCTTTCGAAAAAGTATTTTTATCTCAGCTAATTCCGAGACTGTTGCCATTCGGAAGAATGAGTTCGGAAATTAGCGTTTTCGCAGTTTTTAATTAATATCTCAGCCGATTAAAGTCGTACGACGATGAAACTGGTACCGATGGATTAGGATAACTTTTTGGAATCGGGGGCTATGCGTTTCGAATTTCAATTACGCGCCGTTCCGTAAATATTCGAGAAAACAGAATTTGGCACGTAGCCAAATCTTTCTAATAGGGAAAACCCGAGAAAGAAAGTGCATAACGTAGGAAAAGCGTAGGGGGAAAATTAGTTTTTAATTAATATATCGGCTAATTAAAGTCGCACGAAGACGCCAATGATCAAAATGGCGTGCCAAGGACGTGACGAATCCAACGGTGTGCTCCGCTAAGCCCGGGACCCAGCCGTTCCGGAGGAGTTGAGGTTACAAACAAACACACAACCAGACAGACACGCACACCAAAAGCTCTCAGTTATTATGTTTTTTTAAAAATGCTTTCTCAATTATCATTTAAAACGCAGATTTGATCCGGATGATGCAATATTTTTTAAGTTGAGGGTTTATGTTTTTAATTTTCGTGCACAATAAAATATTCTAAAATTTAGTCGGAATTAACTTAAGGTTTAGAAGGCTTAGATTCTTTTCTTTTTCTTTTTTAGCCTAAAACATAATAGCAATATCGTTATAATATATCTATACTGCGACTTCAGATGTCATTATTTCAGTACATAAACAAATTTTAATATGAAAAAAATATCAGACAGCTGAAAAATAAAAAAAAATGTTTTTTTGGAATACTTAAAAATCTTAAGAAAATGCTGCAAAGAAGTTTTGGATCTAAAAATAGTTTATTAGAATCAATATATTGTTGGCATTAGAAATATCTATAAGCAGAATTTTTCCTATTTACTAGACCATTATCTTATGTTATGCTATTTACTGTCCACTCGACTTGCAAATGTTCACCTTTCAGAAGATAAGATTTTTAATTCAATTTCCATCCAACATGTTAGACTGGTTCTTCTCAAAGTGTTGCTGTTAGACGAAACGGAGAACATTAATTTTTCTTTCAAATTATAACAGTAGTTATCAAAGAGACTAAGCAGTGTGAAAGCAATAAATGTACTTCCTTTATTTTATTCTTAATGTACTGTTAGGTATAATTCACATTTTATCCAACTGATAATTTTCCTGAATGTTTGCGCGTACTATAATTAATAAAAAAGTTTCTATTATTGCATATAATTGCTTCTCAATTTAAAATAATTATTAAGTTTTATAAATATTGTTTTTTTTTCATTCCCCTTAACTTTATTAAGTGTCTTCAAGCAAGAAAAAAAAAAAACAATTTCATTTTATTTCACATTTTAGTAAAAGGAATAACGTATAAATGAGTTTTGTTAATAAATTAATATTTCAAGTCTCACAATTCTAAATAAAATTTTCTCTCTAGAGCTCTGTTACATTTGGATGGTGTGCTGCAATAGCTTGCAATTTAGCTGTTATGTGTGGATTGTACGGTTATCGCAATGGAGAAGCCATGCAAATGACATTATCTGCAATTTATGCATCAATTCACAGAATTGGATGGTCCCTTGGCATTGCATGGATTGTATTTGCATGTGCTTATGGTTATGGAGGTAAGAAAATATAAAAGAATAATTGTATTATGAAATAACCTTGTTAAGTATAATAGAATTCCAAATATTATACAGACTAAATGGGTTTAGATGTTAGCTTAGATGTTTGCAAAATCTAAAAAATTGTTTTTTCTTTTATTACTGTTAACCAAATAGATATTTACTGTAATCCAGATAAGTCAGGGGCTTGTTTATTTTGTTTATAGTATTTTATTTGAATAAAGAAATTATAGATTAATAAACATTTCTATTTTTGCAAAATAAAATGCATATCATGTTTTTCTCAATAAAATTAAACAATGCAATTTATTATTTCTCTTAACTCAGAACACAAGCATTTCTATTTTAATAAAAGCATAAAATTAAATTTTAAAATTAAACACAAGCTTGTTTTATACTGGATTAAAACCACATAAGGCAATTATTTCTCATGTCCACAAAAGCCAAAATGTATTATTTATTTCTTATTAGAATTTATTTTCTTAAACAAAATGCATTAGTCTACTAAAAATTAAACAAGGACGTTATTTATTAATATGTAAAATTGTAAAACTGCTCAGAGAATCACAAAGAACAATAGGCCAACATATAGTAGGTAACTGCATTTCCATCAATAATATTAAAGGCCACATATCACCACATAAATCCAGATAAGTCAGGGGCTTGCATCGCAATTGATATCTCATAACTTTCATCTGAATTAATGCAATAGCTTTTTAAAAATGTACTCTATTGCATTGTCTTTTTTATATTTCTTTAATGAGTGAAAAATTTAAACACATAAGCAAATTAAGAACAAACTTAATTTTACTTAACAGAAGACACAGTGATTGCACAGAAGACACAAGTGATCCAGTAACTGAAATTCTACTGCACTTACACACATAAGATATTATTATTAATAACGTATAAATCATCAAGTTGAGTAAAATCAAGTCATACATCATCAAGTTGAGTAAAATGTTAATTCATTAAAACATCGTCATTAATTTGATTCTTACTTCAAATTAAGATTGAAATTTACGATATCACAAAACGTAAAAATACTACACAAATAAGTTAAATTTATGCAAAAACCATATAAATTTTGTAACTGGGTATCTTTTGATATAAAAATGTCTATATTACAAGTCTTTCTATTTTATACACCTCATTCCATTTGTTATGTTACATTACACTAACACAACAATTACCATCCAACCATGGCAAAGTGCCAATTCTCAAAACTGTTGCTTACTTGCAGAATTGGCGGCACTAGTTTCTGGTCGGTTATATGCTGATAAATGCTGAGAGTACAATCCCAGATGAACTGACAAGGCTATATGGTTGTTTTTTGTAGTTTTCTTCCTATATAACATGAATACAACCAATTTCCTCTTGAAAGTCCTTTATGAAGGCATCCTTCTTAGGCAAATAACAATCAAGTCTTTGCTATACTCAAATACACTGGTATTCACAATTAAAGGATAATGAGAAAAATTATGCTCGCTAAGTTAATGTTGCAGCCAGTGCCCAATGCTGTAATTATTTATGCTAATTAAATACAACTGAACACAAAATTGCACTTCTGCGCATACATTAGAGTCGAAAATATGCAAATTCGCTAACGGACAATGTGAAACGCAATGGACTCATGTTAGAATTCTGGTCCGTAATGTTGTTTAAAATGAATGTGGTTTCTGAGAGTGATAAGTATTCAGCAATTGTGGCTCAAGTGGCAAATACACTCTTTTGCAAAAAAGTCGAAGCACCATGAAGGAAGTGGTTGTTTTTGATGAAACTGAATATATCTATAGCTCATACACAGATAATAAAATGATTAAAAAATCATAGTTCCTGTTTACGGCTCAAAATCATCCACTGAGCGTTCAAATTAGCAGTTGGTCGAACCGCCCCTGGCAGAAGTACATGCTTGAATTCGTCGAGGCAAGGAATGACAGAGGTTCCTAATGTCATCCTACGACACATTCGGCCAGGCATTCATCAGTTCTCGCTTCAGATCTGGGATATTTTGTGGTGTATCCAAATCTGGCGGCATACCATGTCCCAGACAAGCTCGATTGGTGAAAGGTCTGGTAACCTTGATGGCCAAGGAAGAGTATTAACTGCACGGAGACAGTCCAGAGATATGCGAGCGGTATGTGGCATGGCCTTATCTTGTTGGAAAATGACCCCAGGATGACGTGCCATGAAAGGTAATGCAACCGGCCGCAGGATGGTATCAACATGACGTTGAGCTGTTAAAGATGACTAAAGATGACCTGCTGTCATAAGAAATAGCGCCTGGCTGTATGCCTTCGTAAAACAAAGGCTAATTGGGACCGCTGGCCCCGTCCTCTCCAGACACTAACACGATGATAATCTGCTTGTGAAGCGGTGTTCATCGCTGAACATTGCCAACATCTTCGCACAAGTGTCTGTACGCTGCAGGTGGCGGCCTATTGCTCGATATGACCACCCAGCTTCACGCAACCCTACAATTCGACAACGTTCGAAGTCGTTAAATTGTCTGTAAGGTCTTCGTCGAAATTGCATCTTTAGTTACTTCTTTACTGAATTACAATGGCAGCAACAAAAAACATTAAATTTCTCACCTCTGTTACTAGTTTTATACTTTGTAAATTGCGCACTAGAAATGCGCTCTATGATCGGCCTTGAAACTTTGATCATTTGCATATTCGATCAAGATGTTTTTGCATACCAAATTTCGTCACGATTGCAAAAGTCCCTCTTGGAGCTTCGATGTTTTTGCAAAAGACTGTAATTGGTAGAATCGAATGAGATCAAACACAAATGAAGGCCGCCCAAGATTTGAATATCCCTCAAAGTGTCATATCAAAGGTTCGAAGCTGATTTCTAAGCACTGAATCAATTGATAGACAGCTTGGTCACTAGCAGGCAAGACTGCATCAGGAGACCGTTTTCTGTCGTTGTTGCGTCCAAGAAAAAGCGAAGCGAAAACGAAAGATTTGGTTTTAGACCTTCAGGCTACCACAGAAACTCGAATTAACCAATGTACCGCTGCACGAAGGCTTAACGTGCTTGGACTGGACTGTATGCAAGAAAACCAATGGTTGGTGTCCCAGTCACTCCAGCTTCCAGAGGCCCGTTTAAACTGGTGCTATCGTCTCGTTTAATGGAGCCAAAAAGTGTAGTCCGAGTATTCTTTACTAAAATGTCCAGGTGTAGTCTGAACAGTGATTCTAGACGTGTTTTGATCTGGAGAAAGAAAGGAACACGTAACTTGCCTTCCCTTGTCCGTGGAATATCCCGTTTCAGCGACAACCTCGGTTAGATGGTTTGACAGGAATCATAACAAATGGCCGCCCCGAGCTGTTTATCTTTCAAGCAGATATCTAAACTAGGTATTGGAACCCAACGTTAGAATGGTTAGGGGTGCTTTTGGCCCAGAGTTTTTGCTAATGGATGAAAATGCTTGGTCTCATTGAACATATGTGGTGTCAAAATACCTGCTAACACAAGATATCACTTGAATCGATTGGCCACCTTACTCATTTGACTTGAACCCGATTGACCATATGTGGGATGCCTGAAGGCACCAAATTTCAGCGCGCCAAATTCCTCCCCGGACCATCCGGGAGCTGAAAAATTCACTTTTAGAAGAGTGGCATACAATTCCACAAGACTTATCAACGTTTTGTTAAAAACCTATGAAATCAAGATGGGAGGTATGTATATCTGTGCGAGATGGCCATACACCATATTAAAGGAAAACATTTTTCCAAAATATTTGACTTAATTTTTCCATCATTCTCCAATTTCCATTAATTTGATTTTAATTTCAATATTTTGCCAAACATTATAATTTATGTTACTGCCAAACATTATAATTTATGTTAACTAATGCTTTTGCAAAAATTTCTATTGACAATTCTTCATTAAATATCAGTTACATTTTATTTCAATCATCATCCTTCAATTCTGCTGACCAGTGTAACTGACCTAACTTACAAAATCAAATTTTTATCTCTTCTGATAAAATGCTAGTTTGGACCTAAAGATTTTTATCTTTCAAGTTTCATTATTATATTCCATTATTACAACAAACTCAGAAATTTAAAAGCAATACATATACTCAAATTTTACATTTACTTCATTTTTAATAATATATTTACTTGATGAAATTTATAATATATACACACATACATATATATGACTATATAAGATAAAAATATGTAAATCAAAATTCCCTTAATTTTCCCTCTCTATTCTAAAAATCGTAATAACTTCTTTGGATTTCATTTTTAGATCAATCCATCTCGCATGGCTTGGGTAACGCTATGACGTAACTAATTCGGAACCAAAACTCACAATTTTGAGAACTGAAACTTTTTCTAACCAAAACCTTCCTATTGGTGAGCTTCTAATATTGTATAAATGCACCACGTTTTAGCTTTAACTTCTGTGCTGCGTTGACTCTTCGCTATGCGCTTTCCATCGCCACAGTATCAAAAACGGAAATTTTCTGGAAATAGGCACGATTGCAGTGCCAGGTAGAATGTGGCCACAAATGGGAATTCAAATAAGAATGGAATTAAAACTGCCTCGATTGCCAAGTTTCTTAGATGTTACGAACTCAAAATATTAGCATTCTAAGCAATCAGATTTCTTCCTCTTCAAGTTGGATCTATGATCTATCCTATCTAGGGACTTCTGTCACACGCATCAACACTTCTGTCTTTTTCTTGTTTTCATTTTACACACACACACACACACACACACACACACACACATATATATATATATATATATATATATATATAACTGATAATGTTTATGAGCCTATTAATTGTAACCTCGTTATACGTTTCAAATACACTCTAATACCAGTTTTACTTTTTATTCTGCAATTTTAAAACTAGCCTACCTGAATGACAGTTTATTTTTTTTTTTAATTTTAGAACAACTGTACTATGCTTTTTCTAAATATGATGATGTATGTTTACTTTTAGGATTTGTGAATTCTATTTTATCATGGAAAATCCTAATTCCCTTTGACAGAATAAGCAATTTTGTATATTTGCTGCATCCTCTGATTTTGTTTTTACATGAAGGTCAACTCAGAGAAAGAATATATATGGCTCATTTAGATCAAGTAAGTAAAATATCAGTTCTGATTTTAAAATTAGAATTTCTTATAAACTAGTCTACCTCTGTCTATAAAAACATTAGCTAGTTATACGAATATATGCACATTTTTTCTAAAACCCGCACCAAAAACGTTGATAAAAAAAGAGACAAATGAAATGCTTTAACTAAGCATGTTACTATTTTGTACTTTATTTTAAATGCAGTATATTGTTCTTTGTATAAACGTAAGTACATCCGATTCACATTATTATGACCTTCTTGGCATCAAACAAAAAGAGATCACCAGAAAAAATATTTCACAAAAAGTTTCTCAAAAGAACTATAACGAGAGAATATATAACTCTAAAGAGAAATATTCCTATTATTTATATTTTATATTTAATACAATGAACGTGTTATTTATTATAAAATACAAAACATAGCTATCTACAAAAAATGCTGTTTTTAACAAAGCTTATATTTTTATACATGCTTATATAAGGAAGGATCAAATGAAAACGGAAATGTTGTCACAAAATGAAAAGATTTTATTTGTTTTCAAACGTAATCACCAAAATTACACAAGCACATGTCCATTCTTGCACTAGTGGTGAATGCCTCGCTTGTAGAAAGAGTTTGGCTGAGACTGAAACCAGTTTCGAACTGTGTCCATGAATTTGCTGTCCACGTGTGCATCAAATGAAAACAGAACAGGGACATAATCTGATATTTCTGCTTGACTGTCACGAAAACTGTACGCGAACTAAGAAAGACAACCCCTATTGCGCAGTGGACTTGCCCTAGGTTATCGAGCAGTACCACATGATACTCAACGACGCTTAGCCAACAGTGTCGTCCGGCAGTTAATCATTTGTCATTTCATCCGCGTTTGCATAATGTTTGCGACCAAAGCATAGCAACATGCAGTTATTCGTATTTCAGCGGCAGAAGGTGCTGGAGATTGTGAAGTGCCTCGTCGAATAAAAACAGTGTACGAAGAACACCCACTGTCACTGACTTGTATGCAGGACTGGCACAAGCGTTTTCGCGAGCGACGGGAGTTTTTGAAAGATGACCGGGGCCTGTTCAAAGTCACCTCGTATGACCAGATCATACACAGTCCAGTCACATTAATGTGACCACCACGTACTTTCCATGTCAGAGTTAAATAACCAATCACAGAAGGCAGGTGGCAGCACAGTGCAGTTGAGCGTATATAAAGGGTGTGTGAGGGCTTCGGAAAACATTTCAATCGTTGGCGTAATGCAGAAACGAAGCGATCTATCAGACTTCCAAAAGGGCATGATCATTGGCTTTCGGGCCAAGGGTGGAAGCATTTCCGAAACGGCTGAGTTTGTGAACTGTTCACGTGCCGCCGTGGTAAAAGTGTACCGTGCATGGCAAAATGGGACTGTCCAAAATCAGCGACGTGGCAAATGTGGTGCACCACGGGCCATAGATGACAGAGGCGAACGACGGTTGCGGAGATGCGTTCGGGCAGATAGACGGGCTACCGTTGAGCAACTGACCACCAAAATGAACCAAGGGGCTACCAAAAGTGTCTCCCAAAGTACTATTCAGCGAACATTGCTGCGTCTGGGCCTCCGAAGCAGACGCTTGGTTCGTGCACCTATGCTGACTGCTGTTCATCGACGGCGAAGGCTAGAATTTGCACGCCAGTACAGCAGCTGGACGTCCACTGAGTGGCGACAGGTTGCGTTTTCGGATGAATCGCGTTTTATGCTCCATCGGACAGATGGACGTTGGCGTATAAGGCGTGAAACCTCTGAAAGGAACCACCCTGCAACCATTGCCGGAACGGTCCAAGCTGGAGGCGGGAGCATTATGGTCTGGGGAATGTTTTCCTGGCATTCTCTAGGTTCACTGATCATTGTGGAAGGCACAATGGATCAATACAAGTACGCATCTGTCCTTGCGGACCATGTTCACCCCTACATGCGCATTGTTTTTCCTCAGGATGATGGCATCTTCCAGCAGGACAATGCGAGGTGCCATACAGCTGCCAGTGTACGTGCGTGGTTCGAAGAGCATCAGGATGAGTTTACCGTCCTCCCCTGGCCAGCAAATTCACCTGACTTAAACCCAATCGAGCATCTATGGGACCATCTTGATCGAGTTGTTCGCACCATGGATCCTCAACCGCGTAATCTAGCGCAGCTGGCCACGGCATTAGAGTCGGCATGGCTCAACATCCCAGAGAACACCTTCAGGGACCTATGTGACTCTCTTCCTGCACGTCTCGCAGCAGTCCGCTCTGCGAAAGGTGGTTATTCTGGCTTTTGACAGATGGTCACATTAATGTGACTGGACTGTGTATGATCATACGTGCAAACACACAACGAGCAAGAAATGACATCAACGAGAAGATGGGAGTGAGTTTCGGTACTGTTCGTGCCATCATTACGGAGAAACTGCATTATGCTATTATCACATACTCTATTTGTTGCCGGAACAAAACGTTTGGAGGAACAGTTCTAAGAATCGCTCTTCCGCGAAATCGGGTTACCATCTTCACTTGGTAAACTGGTTAAAAGCCAAACAAGAATCAGTTATCGCTCAGATTGGCGAAAGTGACATTTCCTTTCAAGTGACGTTTGCTTCTTCTTGTTGTTTTGTATCGCTCACACTCTTTCCGTTTTTAACTTTATTGTTAGTTATGGAAGATAATAGAAACTGGGTGATTGCTATCAAGTTAATCACCTTGATCTCCACTCTGGCACTTCAAGTAACAGATAAACACACTTCTGGTTATAGCAATCAATTACATCAGTAATAGCCAAATTCTGTATACACTAAGACTAGTTTAAAACGTGTGCTGGGTAAGTCTATTTATCAGACATTACTTATGCGTTTTTTCTGATATCTGCATTCCAATGAAAATTTGATGGCTCACTGGAAAATTTGTGACCTGGTGAAAGCATTTTCTTGACTAGCTTTATGGCTCATAATTACTGTTTTGTCCATAAATATAAACAAACAAACAGACAAAAAAAAAAAAAAAAAAAAACAAGACTTATGACAAAAATCTATGTGGCTGATATTTACATCCTCACAGCCAGCAGATACTATTCAGCAAAATGAAGATTAAATAAAGCATATGAATACATGAGCAATCAAACATGTGCGAGTTGTTTACTGTCCCATAGAACACTCGGTAATATACCTAAAACACATTAATTATTCCAACTCTAGAAATTAGGAGGTGCACATCATGAGTTTGTTTTATGTGATTACGGCAAAGCCTCGACGGATATCTGCCGAATAGGAGAAACCCCTTTGTAGAAGATTTTTTAAAACTGGCTCGTATACCAGTTACAAATGGGGAAAACCAAGAAAGCGCCCATGTAGCCAGCCCGTTTGATGCATTCTAACCTCAGACAGAACTATCAGTGTTCAACGACGCTTCGGCCACTAGTAGGCCTGTGCACATAATTAGAAAATACAATTCATTATGTAAACACATATGAAGGTGATAATCTGTTGTGCTCTGTTTTAAGTAATGAAATGTTATAAATGCACAGCTGTTACATTTCTTATTATTTATTAGTCATGTTTATATTACGTAGATAATACATATGTATAATTATGAATTAACCCAAAAACAAAATATGTACACTCTTTAGTACTCAAATGCTCATCAATTATTTTTCAACTGATTATTACGTATCCAGAATAATTTACAAAGAACTGATGACTACAGTTGCTGCCAATTGCATGATCGTTGTATGAATTAGAAGTAACTTCAAATAAACTTTTTGGCAATGTTTATTTTTGTATTCATACATACATACATTACATCTAATAAGTCATATTTTACATACACATAGAGAGATGCAATGGTTTAGAAGTTGTTGATATATATTTATTAGTATTAATGTAATGATAAAGATTTATATTAATGAATGTATATACAAATGTTTTTTCATCATGCATAATAATAAATCCATAAATTTCCAATGTTTCAAAATGTAGCATTTACAATAAAAGTGTCGTTTCTAATGTATTTATAATTCAAAAAGTATTTCATTAACATGAAAATAATAGACAAATTTAATGAGTATACTCATTATTACATAAACTACGCTTTTCTTTTTTTATGCAACTTTTATTCTGTTTAAAATGTATCACTGATTATGCAATTAACAATTTAAAAGATAAGTAATTAGAAGAAAAGCCGAGCATATACAAAAGGATTTAAAAAAATTATTCAACTTAAATTTTAAAATAAAATTTTATTATATAAAAGTGATAATACACGATCAGCACGAAATACGACTAATTTGGTGAACTTTTGACGATGAACAATTTGTAAACAAATCTGAACTGCAAGAACGTCATAAAATACTGTCAACTCTGAAATTTCCACGATTATATATTTAATGAATATATAAACATTTTTAAAATGCCTCAGGCAGTTATATTATAACAAAACAGCAATAATTAAATCGGCCTCTATTTCCACCGTCTATGACTTCACAGTGAGAGCCATCGCCATAGTGAAAGTTACCCGTGATCCTTCAGAAGCAGAACTTTCGTCTGATTGGTTGAACGTACGAGGAACACGTCTCCAGATGGAAATTTTTCAGGAAAGTTTCAAAATGTTGCTCATAGCCGAGACATGTTGCGCCTAGCTAGACGAAACATTTCGCGGAAGCCTCCCGCTTAAACCAGTGCTACTAGAGTCTCCTTTCTCGGAATTGTCCCGCGTAGCCGCGGGCGTCCTTAGAAGTGATAGCCTCTTTATAGGAAACAGAGTGCGCAGTGGGTGTCACAAAATCTTATAGACAATCAGAAGTGGATTCGCATGGATTGCTTTTGCAGTTCTTGCATAACGTGTTGAGGACAATTTCTTTGGCAGAGTTATGGCAGGTGATTAATCTTGTGGCCATCTCTATCACCCAGAAAGTAAACTAAAAAGCCAACATCCCAACTTCCTATCACCAAAGAAGTCCAGGATGATGCAGACTAAGGGTAAAATCATGCTGACTTTTTCCCAATATAAAAGTCCCTTTTCTCATTAAGTTCCTGGCTTCAGGTCAAACAATCAATGTTGCTCAGTACTGTAATCACCTGGAACGTTTGCGTGCAGCAATCAAAGCCAAGCGGCCAGACATGTTGTCTTGTGGAGTACTTTTGCTCCATGACAAGGCGCGCCACATACGCCTGCTCGTTGTAAATGGCATGGAATCAATCCTAGCGACGATCCTAATCGTGTTAGTGCGGAAGTAGCCGTTCTTATGATTGCGCGATCCTCGCGTTCATTTGTGTTCCTACGTCGCCTAGCTCTCTGTGACAGCAGATTATCCCTTCCATGATCCATTGTCTCCAACAACAAGCAACTATGGTATCGCTCTGACCGAGGTGGCAGCCGATTCATCTGTTTGACCAATCTGCTTCTCTAAGGCCTACTATATGCCTGCTCTTTAAGTTCGACAGCCGTCGGTACTGCCACAGGTTACTTTTCAGAGACATCTTTAGTCACAATACCGTCCATACAAGATTCGCTTGATTAGCCCTATGGCATGAGCAATCATGCATTTAAATTCTCCCAGCCACATAGCCAGCCCTTGTCTCATTGACGTCGAAATTTCAATCATTTGCATATCTCTTACCAGACTACATTCCTGTCGAGTGACTGTGGCTCGATTTCTTCTGGGTGCGCGTATTGTTTGTGAGTATATTTTTTGTAATCATATAATATTCAATGCTAGTATATTTTAATATCCACCATATTATTATGTATCTGCATTATTTAATCTAATGATGAATTAATAGAAATTTCTGCGTTGATTGAGACGCATGAAAGATGTATAATTTATTTTTCATGTACTAACCTTACTATTCTCTCTTTTTTAGGCTATGTATGCTACAGCATATATTGTCTTTACTGTAGCCATTGCAGCATTATGTTATGTCTGTTGCCTTATTCCATTCATGTTCTTTGAGAAAGTTGTATGGGAGTATGCATCACATTTTGGGTGCAGTACAAGAACCATAGACAAAACAGAAAACAAAATCAAAGACTGTATATCAACAGTGATAGATATATGCCCAGAGAAGGAAAAAGCTGGATATTCTCAAAAATTTAAAAATGTCATAATGGAAAAAGACTCTAAAGCTTTTAAAACCTAGTAATTATTTATCATATTAGTTCCAGTTGTAAAAATTTATTGTACATACTGTATATAAAGTATTGTAAAAATGTGCTATATGAATTCATTATTACACAGAGCAGTGCTCAAATAAACTTATGTTAGAAAAGAGTTCTGATTAACATGAAAATCTCTTGGTTGTACTTACGTGGTAGAGGATGGCTGTATATAAAAGAACTACAGAAATTTACATAAAAAATCTAATGTATGACTAAAGTTCAAAAATGAAGAATATGTATATTTATATATATGCCCATCGCATCGTGGAATATGGCCCCACCTACATCCATCAAATTTTGAACACTCTTAGTTCTCTACCTGAATATGTGTACATCAGTTTTTACATCAGTACATCAGTTTCAATTCGAATTTTAAATTTCAAATTTGTTTTTCATTAATTTCATATCTTCAGTGAATTTAATGAACGTAAAAGCAATGTGTTTGACACTCTGCAAAGTGCAAGATTAAAATTTGAAAACATTTCAAATTAAATTAAAATTTTTATTACAAAATTCAGCAGTTTAAAAGACGTATTACTATTCACCAAAACCAAAGATATCTGTCTTTGCACTCGAAAGTGCTTAAACTGCACCCGACTGCACTCGAAACGTAGCTGACGAACGCGCTTTTACGTTACCAGCGAAAAAGCGTCCAAACGAGTACGCTTGCGAAGAGTGCGTTTAACCAATAGAATTATTTTCCGCGAAAATTATGTGATGCTATTCAACGGAAAGGTATTTTATTATTAAATGAAAATAAACTCGCATGGAGTGACATTCATAAGCTTATTAAACAGCGTGAATATGGATATAATAGTAAAACTTCAAATGATAAAATTAAGATTTTTGCACACAACCCTGACAGTTATAGGGGTATTGTAAAAATTCTTAAGGATGCAGTTGTAGAGCATCACTGTTTTGTATTACCAGAAGAAAAGCAGATTAAAGTCGCAATAAGAGGTCTTACCTCTTCTACTAAAGTTGAAGACAATAAGGAGGAGCTTAATGCCCGAAATTACATCCACTGAGACTGTAATAAATGACACGCCGTCGAAATGGAGACGTTACGAAACTGCCTCTTTTCCTCATTACTCTACCAAAAAAAAAAAAAAAAAAAAAAAAAAGGAATATATTATGAGAGCTATCTACTGGATTTTAAGATAAATATTGAAGACTATAAGGGAAGACAGGGGCTTCTGCAGTGCTTTAGGTGCCAGGGGTTCCACCACACGCAAACTGGTTGCAATTATACACCTAAACGTGTTCGCTGTGCACAAGAACACTTTTCATACTTATGCCCTTTCAAAAATGACAAAGATATAACCCATGCTGTCCGGTTCTGAACATTCCTTAACTTTTGGTAGTTGTATTAAGTTCCCGAAACAAAAAATGACAAACAAAAAGCTTACACCAGCAGAATTGTCGAGAATAAGACATATTTACAAGCTCTTTCTGCAGCACTACTCACTGAAAAAGTTCAGGAAGCCAAGAAAGTATTTGTCGATCTTTCAGAACTCTTAGCAGCCATAAAAACCACTGGTATTCAAATTACACAAAAATGAAGGAAATTACTCAACTAAATAAGAACTTCAATTCTACCAACCGAAATAATAATGGGTAGATACAACCATAACAGAGTTCCGATGAAACTTACTGTTTGGAATGCCTGTGGTATTTCTAATAAAATTATGGAGCTGCAAAACATTCCTACTAATTATGATATAGACGTGCCTTTAATTACTGAGACGCATGTTTCACAATGCAATAATATTAAGATTCCGAATTATATGTACTACAGGTGTGATAGGTTGAGTCATCGCGGTAGAGGAGTCGCAATTTATGTTAGGCAATCCTTTCAGTCATGCCACATTGCAGACTTCAGAAATAACGGTCAGAAGATGATTAAGATATCCGTACTGTTCCTTATTACGGCGTAGTGTATTTCTGTGTCTTCTATAACTCGCTTTCGGTTCTATAGGATGAAAACATCTTAAAGAGTTTCTTGCCTTTAAACACGCCCGTTATTCTCGGAGGTGATTTAAACGCAAAAAGTGAAGAATGGAAATGCCAACGTACTAATAAAAATGGTACTAAGTTACATTATTTCATCATGAATAACCATGTTTCATTCTATGTTCCGGAAGATTACACTTATTTCCCTAGCGAACCCAGTAAGGCTGACATTCTGGATTTAATTTTGACTACTTCTTCTATACCCATGTACTTAGAAATTAAGCAGGAACTGACCTCGGACCATGTCTCGATTATTGCTACTCTTGGTACGACTAAAGTATCCAGAAGAAGGAAATTAGTTTCAATGACTGGACATTATTCAATCAGCTTCTTAGCGAAAAGCGCACCAGCATGCCTAAGCTTAAAACTTTTCAGGATATAGACGTTGCTATTGACCAGACTTACCAATTCTATTAGTCATGCAATTAGCAGTACCACTCGTAAACTCCCGGCCAATCACGGTGTGGATAGGCTACCCTCTTTTATTCGAGAGCAAATAAGAAAGAGAAATAAGCTCCGAAAAATCTGAAATAAGACTTGAAACCCAGCACACAAGAAAGAGCTAAATAAGCTAAATCGAGTTATAAAATAGAATATTTACGAATTCAGAGAAAGATGGGAGGAAAAAAGTACTCAGTTTTGAACGAACCTATTGGGGACCTTTTGGTCCTTCGTTAAGCGCTTCAAAAATAGTTCCACTACGATAAGCCTATTTATAGCAATAATTGTATTGCATTGACCAACAAAAGGTGAAAATTCTTGCTGATCATCATGAGCAGCAATTTAAACCTTACATTTCTGCTTTAAGGATGCATCAGTTGTTGAACTGTTCAAGGAAAGTCTTTTCTCAATATGATTTGTGTACACTATTAATGCCAGAACTCATTTATCTCAGAAAGTCCTCTCAAGTGGTCGATGGTAAAAAAAGAGGGGCGGGAGAACCTTGGACAACCCCCCCGGAGTGTTCTCCCTCAAAATTGGGGTGGAAAGTTTAACAGTTAGCTAGGTTCAGCAATACCTCAATTACCTATGGTACTATGGAAGTGCTGTCATAGCTTCTACCCGTACCTGTTCAATGTCGAACAGTGTATTTACGTACGTTTGCAACCAAAAAAGGGAGATGCACAACATGTTAGAGCAGTCTCATATACAAAATGTCAACGTTCTGTGGCTACTCGTTTTTGACTTAAATGAGATATAAATATGCATATATATATATACAGTATAAAGTCCGTAATCCGGACTCGTCGGGACTTCGGCAATTCCAGATTCTGGGTTTTTCCGGATTTAAGATCATCAATTTAAATCTGGTCAGATGGCGTGCAGAAATTGTACAATTAAAAACATGAAACCGTAATTTATGAAATAAAGAGTATCAAATTTTACAAAAAAAAAAGCTTAATTTTTATTTGTTTAACTTTATTAAACATTTCTTTCAACGCTCGCATGCGTAAAGCATACGCGTAATGTATGCGCATTCTTTACACGCATGCGTAAAGCATACAAAAAAGCTTGTGGCATTTACGTCCGGATTATAGATCATTCCGGATAATGGACGTCCGGATTACAGACTTTGTACTGTATATATATATATACATACGTACGTAAGTACAGACGTTCCGGAAAAATATTTTTTTCTTCTGTCCGTATATACAAATATCACGTAAAAAACATTGTTCAGATAGATTCGAGAACTATCAAAATGGATATTTTCATTGAAATATGATACCTGAAATTTTTCGCGATTACAATACTTTCTTTATACAAGGATGTAAAAAAGGAACCTAATCAAGTCACATGTTTTTATTCCCAATATCAAAGCAAATGGGCCATCTGCAAAAGCTTCTATCTTCCTAATATTAATTTTTTTGGGGGGGGCTCATCAGCTCGAAGCATTTTATTTTGTCTTAATAATATATCGAAGACATAATTTAAAAGAACTTCTAATAGGTAATATTCTACCTTAATATAAAATTCAATGTACTTAAATATCTTACAAATCTCATTAGATGAAACCTTATGTAATAATAAAACGCTACTTCACGTGTGGGTTCCGTAACTTCAAAACCAGACTGATTTCCACAATAGAGAAAATCTTCAATATTGCAATTTCTCAGATATATCACTTAATTCCTCAAAATCATATGAATCAATCAATCTTCAAAATCCCAAAAGATAGACCAAATGAAGAAAACCAGAACTCTCACAAATATTCCAAAGTGGAATAATTTTTTTCCATTCTAATTGCCATGAAATCACGTTCATTCTTTCTTCAGAATCTTGAACCAAATATAATAAGCAAGCATTAGAATCGAGAATATTCACAAATAAGCACACTAGCTGCATGGGTATTTTCACAGCTCATATCCACATTTCGCATGCAGGCATCCCTTCCATCAAGCACGTAGCCCTTGAGCACTTTGGCATAATCAAACCAACCACAAAGGAAACTCAATGCATAGAATCATAGTGATTTTTTTACAAATATCACTTGGGATATTAACTTGAAAGACAATAGAATTTGTACAATTTCCATAAATATCAGAAGGATCTCCCATCCATCAAATATCCTTTAAAATAGAGCTTCAAAATCTTGGGCATAGTCTAATTATGAGAGCATTGAAACCGAGAATATTCATAAAGCAACATATGGAAAATCTGCCATTCAAAAGCGTGATGATGTTTTGAAACATCCTACCAGTTCTAACTTACTTAATATAAAAGTTATGCCATAAGCCCAACACGGAATCAGGATGCCCATTTCTGGATGAAATATGACTTAGTATTCACAAAAGTATTTACCTTTGATTTTACAACAGAGGGATATTAATGAAATTTTTCTAAACCCCCCCCCCAAAAAAAAGATTTAGTTTCTTCTCCTCTCCTTTTTGAATCCAAGACTGTCATCCAAGACTGTCTCTTGCAAATCACTCACATCATCCTTTGCCATATCATGGAGGAAAGAAGTCTTTGGTCCTGTCTTTGGCTGATACAAAAATTGTCAGTGAAAGGAAGATTTTATAACATTGTTCTACAAATTTGGTGAAAATAAAAATATCACATTTGTAATCCAAAGAATGCTAAAATTTATGCTTCTGATCAAAAAATTCTTAGGTGAAGAGTTGCTAATAATTCTATTAATTAAACCTAAGAGTATAATACTTAAAATGTTAATTATTTCACAATTAAATCTTAAATTATTGATAACAATGTATTCCTAAAAGGCAAATGTAAATGAATATCTTTATTCAGTGAAAATACATTAAATAATATCACATACCTTACTTCATTCAAAAAGTTTCACATTCAAAATTCTAATGCTTCATACCTTTCAGCGAATAGCTGAAAAGATGAATAACAGCTAAAATTATTTATACAGAAGCTACAATATTGAATAAAAAGGTAATATGAAAAGAAACACAAGAGTGAAATAATAAATGTTTCACAATTTTTACCACAGATGCATGACTTTGCTGCTGTACAAACAGGAGAATAATTTACTACTACATTTACACCATGTTCTTTTACATTACTAGCTAATTCAAAATATTAACACAATAAAGGATTAAATAATTTAATGCATAAAAACTATTAACATTACTTTAATATCATATTGAATTTCAAAGAATTTTATTGTTATTATGAAAGAAATAAAAAACAATAATTCTTGCATAATTTGGGCACCAATACACAAAAGAAGCCAAAGAATATTAAATTAGAGAGAAATAACCACACTCGATAGCTTCATCTTTGAACACTTCAAATTCTACACAATGAAACCTATAATCAGCTATTTATTATGAAAGAAATCAAAATATAAAAAACATTTTGCATAACTTGGACATAACATTTTGAAACAGACATACTTTGTAAATGTCTTTCATTGAAGGAAATCTTCAACCAGGAAATATTCAAAACACAGGAAATATTGTTAACAGCCAAAAATTTAGATGTTTTTACATCCTTTTATAAGAAAAATATCTGACAATTCAAACGCATATATCTAAGAAAATGTGAAATAATGCATACACACATCTACTTACAGAATACAGATGTTATAGCAAACAGAGCTTATTAATTTTAATGAAGTGCTTCTGAAACATTAAGCCTACATATTTACAATGCTGCACATGTGAAACTGAAGCATATAATACATATTTTATTCATGCTGAAAGCATAGCTACATTGCATAGCATAGTAACACACTTTAAAAAAAAATTAAATTGGAATATAAAGATTGAAAAAAGAAGAATCAAAATAAAAATTACAAATCTCTACAGAGTTATGAAACAGTTAAGAAACTCAGTATCATGAAGTACCCTTAACCAATGATCTAAAACTCAAGTGAAATTCAAGCCGAATGCACAATTTGAAAGTAGCTGATGGACCAGAATACTTTTTAATAACAAAAAAAAAAGTTCTGAAAGTTTTCAAATTTCATATTTTGCCCACAAGGGTGCTTTTTTAATATGTAAACCACATAAAATTCAATTCAACAGCATTCAATTGAAATATTTAAAACCAGCATATGTTTAGAATTTCCAATACAGTATCTCGCGTGCTGGAGTTAATGTTTTTTTTTTTTTTTTTTTTTTTTTTTTGTGTGTCTGTGTGTGTGTACAGTGTTGCCATTGCTCGCTTTGAAATCGCTCAATTTGTTCATAAAAAATTCCTTATAGTTTTACAAAATACGAAATAGATAATAGTACAAGAAATTCAAAATTCGGGCTTTCCAGTGACCATATATGGTTGAAGAATGACGTCGAAATTTGTTGGCTCCAGGTACAGTTGTTTTTTCGCATTGCAAGAAACAATTTGATTCTTCATTATTTAGTTTCTTTAAATATTATACACAGAGATAATATCTGATGTCAACAGTTTGAAAAGTGAATCAACACAGAAAGTGACACAACGTAAAATGCCGTTTTGAGACTACTAGCCCTTTGGGTTAAAATGGTAAACTAAATTTCAAATTACACTTACTGAATATTTACCAAAACATATATAAACAATAATAATAACAACACAAAGGGAAAAATTTCATATTTATATTATTTTTTTATCTGAAGTCTAAAAGCTATTTGTAAGAAAGTCTAATGTTTATATTTCTATTGTTATAATTCAAACATACAGAAAGCTAAACATTAAATTTTAGATTGACAATATTTCAGGTAATTCTAACACATTGAATTTATCACTAAATAACTTGCTTTTGACCTTAAATGGAAGTTTCAGAAGACTGAAGCACCATCAGCTGTTGGTTGGCAAACTAAATTTATTAACTGTACCAACATAGGAAATTCTTCCATCGTACCTTACTCACACAGTCTGATATACAAGTATACTGTGACCAAGACGAAGCCATTCTATTTTTTCCCCCCTCCAATAGTAGTCACACAAATAAAGTTCAACGAATATATTTATGTCTCTAAAACTATGAGCACTGTGGTTTGCAACAAATGCATGACTGAAATGTATCACAGCTGCATAAAATTGCTCCACTTGGAAAATGAATTTGAGACCACTGCCCTTAACTATAACAAAAGTACATTATATAATATGTTTTAAACCCTTAAGCTAGAATACAAAAACTGGGAAAAAAAAATATTTGCAGGTAATAAAATACGCAGGTAAATCAGAAATCAGAAATATAAATTTGTTGAATTTATATTTTAGAATTGTAAATTCATTAACTGGAAAATTACATGCATTTTTCATAATTCTTTTACATACTTTATAAATTATTTAGATATTTCTAGAAATGATAAGCTAAACAATTCAAAACAACCAAATAGTTAAGCATTTACAACAGTTTAATTTTAAAAAAGTTATATATATATTATAAATCATTCTTTTAAGTCATTACAAATATTAGCTGACATTTATTATAAAAAGCACATCTGAACATTTTAGCATTCACATAAACATTCAGATTACAAAATTCATAAGCTAGTTGAAAATTTTTTGGACAAAATGTTTTTATTCAGAAATTTTTCCCCCTTTTCTTTCCCCAAAATCAGTCCATCTTACTGAATTACACTTTATGAGTGATGCAAAAATATGAAAGACTAATTGGTAATATCCAGACACAGCATTTTGTCACTTCTTGATTTAAAAAAAAAAAAAAAAAAAAAAAAAAAAACCTTTATGCACAATTGTCTATTTTCATTGAGATATTTTACTGCTGTTCAATTTAACTCAAATACTATTTCCAGCATCATAAGACAGAAATGCTGTTAAATATTGTGCTGTGTGAAAAGGTGTTGTTTGAGCAAATCTGATATTTCTTCATGATTTCACATAAATGATTTTCAGGAAGTTTGTTCAGTCTGCTCATGGGTTGGCAATACTGACATCCATAAACACTGAGTGGCCAGTCATAATGTGTTATGCCAATTACTCCTCAGGTACATATTTGAAATGCTTCCACTGAAATAATGAATCTAAGTTTTGTATCACCATATACATAACATAACATTTCAAGTGCACCATTACTCTTCTTCCCAATTTAAGATAAAATTCAGTCATACTTCTACCACATCCTCATAGGAATGTATGCTCTATCCACTAAAATAAAATGTACTAAATGGTTTTACTTCTTGTCATCAAATACTTAAGGCAATGGTTGTCTAGCAGCAATTTTAGACACATCAACATATAATTTACTCAAGAGCCAGAATACGATTGGCAAATCTAGTATAGTAACAGAGAAACAGGGATAGCCCTTAAAAATTTTTCAATCAGCCATTATAATAAATAAAACCTATTTTAAATCTTATAATCATTAATAAATTATTAGTAATACCTGAACCCTATTTCAGACATAATTTTCTCATGATGGATAGCAAATTTACCTCAATTTCAGCAACTCAAGTTTTTATTTCTAAACATACAAAGTTTTGTAATTATATGTTAAAAATTTTCGACTTCAAACATAAATAACTTTTTCAATAGTTTTATTTTAATTGAAGAGATGCAGAATTAAAAGTTATACAGGAAAATATAAATATATATAAAAAACAAAATGTCTGTCATGGAAATTTTATACAAACATTTATTTTTCTTCATATTATCAAAATTTGAAAAAGAGCACTTAGTTTTGAACTGAATGAGAATCAAACAAAATAACAATGGATCATAAGTTCATATACAACTTCCCACATTTGCATTGCTCCTTTACCTGGACTTATAAGTGACTCCAAAACAATCAAACCTCAGTTAAGAAACAGGCCTCATTAATGGACAATTTTTGAATCTTTAGACCCCTGACATATCAGATCAATGCTCCAATTTAGTCCTTGCTCCTATTACTGCCTGCTAATGGGTTTCACTGTATCTAACTGCATAGTTAAATTATCACACAATATTTTACTCAGTTACTTTGCATTGTATCAAGTAGACAGATACATGTCTTTATGATACATGATATTTTAAATAAAATCCAGAAGCAAATGGCAACTTAATTATAGCACAAAAGCCAATTTTAGAACAGTCATTGATCAATCACATGTAGTTATTATGTTGATACACATAATTTAGCAATCAATGAATTACAGAAATATACAAGTAATAAATTAATAATTACTGCCAGACCATGAATTGAATTCTTTTTATGTCATATATTTAGAAAGCACACATGTATATTGAAAACAACAATACAATTTTGATATACAATCTATTCCTATAGAAACTATATAGCACAAAAACAATTCAGAGTAAGAAAAAGGAAATGATGTTTACAGATATAAGTTACAGTAATACAAAAGTTTCGATAACATAAAACATGAAATATACAGAAAAATAATTAACCTTGCATTAAGGATATCTGAAATGTAAATCAACTGCACTAGAGTAAATAATACAGTATGCAGAAAATTAATTTTTATATAAAAGTGATTGATTGATTGATTACCCACAACATGCTTTTAAAGTTTATTACATTAAAAACATGAATTTCACAAAAGTCCAAGTTCTCAGATATTTTCAGTACACATTGTTATTACTGAAATCTATTCTAAACTTTCACTCCTGCTCTAGGTTTAATAAACTAAAAAATGTGTCTGGAATGAAAATAATGCAAACATATACTTCCACTGCTGCTTAGTAGCGAACTGATTGACTCGCGGGTATCTTACGAGTAATTAAATAAACAATTCAAAGATACTCAACAATTTACAATTATGATATTAGACATTTAACTTGCATACTATACAACACAAAAACAATTCAGAGTAAGAAAATGAAATGATGTTTAGAGATATAAGTTACAGTAATACAAAAGTTTAGATAATATAAAACATGAAATACACAGAAAAATAATTAACCCTGCATTAAGGATATCTGAAATGTAAATCAACTGCACTAGAGTAAATAATACAATATGCAGAAAATGAATTTTTATATAAAAGTCATTGACTGATTACCCACAATATGCTTTTAAAGTTTATTACATTAAAAACATCATTTTTACAAAAGTCTAAGTTCTCAAATATTTTCAGTACACATTGTTATTACTGAAATCTATTCTAAACTTTTACTTCTGTTCTAGGTTTAATAAACTAAAAAATGTGTCTAGAATGAAAATAATGTAAACATACTTCCACTGCTGCTTAGTAGCGAACTGATTGACTCGCAGGTATCTTCTGAGTAATTAAATAAAAAATTCAAAGGTACTCAATGGTTTACAATTATGATATTAGACATTTAACTTGCATTAGGATATATTACACTAGCAATTTCAGAAGTTAGCAATATCAAGTGTAATTATAAAATTTAAATTTGCGATATCCCTGCAAAATACTTGAGATTAATCGATACAATGTTGAATAATTAATAAGCTGAAAATTTTTGTTATTTACATATTTCTTGCTCCTTCATTAATAATTTAGCATCCATACTCAAATGTATGTATTGATTCTAGTTTCAACAAGTGCATATGTGTTTTACTCATTTTTATAAGTGACCAACCAGCACTTTTCACAATTAGATACTCAACTATGACAGAATAATTTCTATTAAAAGCATCCAAAACATTTCAGTCCATTACATAGCTTCAGTCACCAAAACATATAGCTTTACACTTCTCTGTATAAATGAAAATGTAATAGCATACTATAATAAGATAACAATAAACAGTGAATGGAACATGTTCAATATTTAAAAATGAGCAGATTGCATTTCACTATGATGTTGACTCCAAATAAAAAGGTTGGCATATTCCCACACAAAAATTTAACATAACACATTCTTATTAGAGCACTAGCTATGAAATAAAAGCATAGTTCTCTTGAAATGAAGTGGTCTTTCTAAAACTCAAAAGAAAGTTGTAGATCAAATATGCATATAGCCTATCAGACATAATTAACAATGTTCACAGCTAATAAGATTATGAAAACAAAACGATACTGTTCGTTATCAGGACCGGATTCAGAAATGTTATGTATGTATGTTGTTCATGTAGGCATGTATATATGTAAGCATGAATGTGTGTGTATACATATACATATATATACACACTTACACATGCATACATTCACACATTTCTGAATCCGGTCCAATAACATAAGAGTACTAACAAAACTTTTGAAACTTGAACTTCTGTTCCAAAGTCTGCCTTCCTAAACATGTAGTTCAATTTATAAAGAAATTCACTTTTAATTGAAATACTGGAAAAGTGGTGAATTTTACAGATTTAAAATGCAATAAATTCTAAAACTAAAAATTTACTTGCTTTACGACCTCAGCCACTCGCATATCACCCATGTGTTCAACAACATAGCTATGCAACTTACGAAGAAGTAAGCAGCCCTAAGTAATTTGAAAGTACATGGTTATGCTCTAATTAAGATGAATTTTAAGTACAGTGGCATAGCTATTTTACACTAGATAAAGTATTAAAGAAATCATTGTCAGATTTCAACAGACACAATATTTTTTTTTACATTTCTTCATTCTGTCAAAATTTTTAATGAGAAGTATGAATTCCAACTAATTATGATCATACTTGCAGTAATATGACAGAATTCCCAATTTAAAAGAGAAATATTTCAGAGTTTTCATTCCTATTTTTGATGGGTAGAATTAAACAGGGATGTTGAATAACAGTCCTATGGAACTTTTGCAATTTTTTCTAATCATTTAAGGCCTACAAATGTAAATTTTGCATTTGAGAAATCTTCCTATATTGTCAGCATCACAAAAACTGAATCAATGAAGTTTTGGTATTATTGACAGATTCATAAACAGAAAAATAAGCAAAATAATAACTTAAATTTACAAATTTATATGTTAGAATTAAAATTTTACTTAAAAAATAGTTTTAATTTACTGCCTTTTTGAAAGTCATTTTGAAATTTTTTAGCTATTTGCTTCTATGTTGAGAGAAGTGATAAATTTAAAGATTACCACGAGACAGTGCCAGTGTTTAAGTATTATTAAATGATTACTAACAAAACCATGAAAGAATTTTAAATCCAGCACAAGATGATTCTAATAATGATGAACAGCAGAAAAATGTTTGAAATTTTCAAAATAACAAAACTGTTTAATGTGTCAGGAATAAATCACTGCATATAATACATAAAAAGTTCAAAATTAGCATATCTTAACTAACTATTATATAACAGATGATTGAAAAATTCAAAAATAATCTTTTATATTCTTTTTACCTTCATTTTATTTCTATAAGCATTCAGTTCTTCATTCTCTTTCATAAGTATTCATACTTATATATGTATATATCTTTTAAAGTCTAAATCTAATGATTTTTCTTTTATTCTAGAAATTCCAAAATCTGCACAATCCCTAAGCTTAAGAGTGCATGTTGAATTTCAACTGCAATCGGCATATAAAATTTAAGAAAAAATTACAATTATTAAAATAAAAAATAATGTATTCTATTACAAACATTTAGTACTATCAAAAAAAAAGGAAGAAATTACTTTGAAAATAATTATAAACTAAAAGCTGATACAGTACTTTTATATGAAATAAAGATGATAAATTCTTTAAAGCAAAAATAGGTCTTTATGCATCACAAGGACATCATTTCAAACAATGAATATTCATTTACGAAAAAAATATATCACTTCAAATATATCAAGAATGTCATTTCAAAGTATATCTATAAGTACATCTATGAAATGGTGAAATTTCATTGCAAATTTATATTTTGGCAATCTGCTTTTAATTCAGAATAATTTCTTTCATATTTACTACAGCAGTTTACTAGCAAGCATCATTTTAATCCCGAAAGGATATGCAAAAAAAAAAAAAAAAAAAAAAAAAAAAAAAAAAAAAAGTGTTACAAAATGGCAATTTTTAAGGTATGAACTTTTTTTTTTTATAAATACCAAAAATCTAAAATTATATAGCATTACAGGATAGAAATATCCACCTTAGATGAAATTTTTTAACTTTTTATTTCTAACTGCAACTAATACTGATAAATACAAAACAATCTCGCAACTTTCTAGTTTAGTTTTAACAACACAGCAGCTCAAGGTTTCTAAAATATATATATTTTTTCCCTTACTGAAGTATAAACATTATAAAATACTGCATGCCATATCAATTAATATACAAGGAAAATGCACTAATTTTTTAAATCTTAACAAAAACATTGGAAAAAATTCATAAGATTATCTCTGTCTCCAGTTTCGGACTGTCATTTTAAAACCAAACAAAAACTAGGTAATTTTCAAAAGTTGAAAAAAAAACTGATTTTGTATTCAAATTTTTGACTCGCAGTTAAAAATCAAAAAATTTTCTTAAACAGGTCCAGCTTCATCTTTCCTGAAAATGACTTCCTACTTATTTTCCAAATAGCTCAAATATAAAAACATAAACACGCTAATTATTTTAAGTTTTTTTTTTTTTTTTTTTTTTTTTTTCCAAAAGACTTCCAATTTTTACATTTCAAACAAATAAACCAACATACCAATAATAAAATTTGACTAGATGTGCATATATATACATTAATTACAAATTAGTGCAAAATCCACCAACCATGTTATTCATATTAGTTTGAAACTGTTTACAATTAAATAATTTATCTCAAAATACAGCAAATCTTGCATGAATGCAATCAGAATGAATATGTGTGCATTTCTTCCAACTCAGAAATGAAGTTTTTCGTCTGAACTCTTTTAACAACAACAACAACAAAAAAAAAAAAAAAAAAAAAAAAAAAAAAAAAAAAAACTTAAGAGTTTCAAATTTTAAATTACGTCCAAAGGGATGTTTTTTTAACACTTTGTGCGTTACCTTTATTAAACATCATGTTCTTTGCAATTAAAACATACAATTCAGTTCAAGAGCAATATTGCAAAATAATTTTAAATTGATCATACCTTTAGAATTTCCAATGCACAGCTCATGTGCTGGAGATATAAATGTTTTTTCTGTACAACGTTGCCATTGCTCACTTTGAAATTCTTGAGTTTGTTAATCAAAAATTCGTCAAAGTTTTACAAAATATGTATTTGACAATGAAACAAATTCCAATTTTGGGCTTCCAGATGCCCATATTTGCAGTAGGATTACATTATTTAAAATTTGATGGCTCGAAGTACCATTGTTTTATCAAAGTGCGAGAAACATACATACATTTATGCAGATTCTTCACTATTTAATTTTTTTAAATATAAAACAGGGCGATAATATTTGGTTATGACAGTTTGAAAAGTGAAACGGACATTCAGAGTGATTCAATGCAAAATCGCAAAATGAAAACAACAGTCCCTTTGGACTAAAAAAAAATGTTTAAAAAAATGAAAATCTGAACGCTTTCAGATTTTACATTACGCCCAAAGGGGAGGTTTTTAACATTTTGCGTGTTACCTTTATTTATTAAATATCATGTTCTCTGCACTTAAACCATAAAATTCAGTTCAACAGCAATATCACAAAATAATTTTAAAAGGAACATATCTTTAGAATTTCCAATACACAGTTCCGCAAGCTGGAGATAAAAAGGGGTAGGCAGACTTTTTTTTTTTTTTTTTCTTCTCAATTTGTACTCTGAATCTTTTTCTTCCAACATATAAGCAACTTTGACTGGCTGGACACATTTCAAGATACATGTCTGTATACTTAAAGCAATATTTTTTAACATACGCATATAGTTTGAGCACTCAAAGTTAAAGTTTTGTGCCAATTATGAATAAGCATAACATAACAATACACTCATGACTTTTTGTTTTGGTTCGATGTAACCTCAATTAATTTTTGATAAGCCATATTTTGCTCATTTGAACATACTGCTATCATTGTATTTTTTCTTGAATTTCTGAAAAGGTGATTACAACTTGGAACCAACATTCTACAGAACACCAAGTAGAGGATTAATTTCAAAGTTATAGCATCTTACTTTACAAAAAAGTGCATCTAAATGGACCCTGTATGGTCAGCTAATTATGGCTGATAAAACACTAATGGATTAGAACCTATGGGAAGTTTCTACTTGCAATATTCTAGACAGAGCTTCCGGTAAAATTGGAGGGCTTAACAAAACAGTACAAATCAATAAAAGCACTTTTACAAAGTCCGAAAACGAAGCAGCTCAAATACCAGGTGTTTATTAAATAAAAGTGTCAGTTACTTCAGAATTCTGAAGGAAAAATTAGCTCAACTTTGGTGAGATCTTGTCCAACTTTCACAATTGACGAGATGATACGTATGTAACAGAATTAAAGTTTACAATTCGGTATTCATTGTTTCTTTGGTGATTCCTTTTTGACGCCAAGATTGGCACAATTTCAAGATGGGCATTACACAAAACCAAAATAAGAAGTCGAAGAATTGCACAAACTCGGTGTCCATGTACACATCGATCTATTTTCACTTAAAAAAACATCAGAGAACTGCACAAACTAGGCATTACATGCTGTTTTGTTCACATACAAACTGATCTACTTTCACTTAAAAAAACCGGGAAGCTAAATCAAAGTTAAAACTATCACGGTAACCAGAAATGGAGTTTCATTGCCAAAACTGAACAAAACTTTTCGCTAATCAAAGGGACATCCAATTCTACACTAGAGCCTTAAAGTACTTTCATTTCTTATGTTGCATATGATTTTCACATAAAATACTACTATACAATACACACCACATATATTATAATCAAGTAAAAGAGAACTAATTTTAAATTTCTATTTCTGCTGTATGTGAAAAAATTATAGTAAAAGTCAACTTTTAAGTATATAATAATATAACTTATAACTAGAATATTATATAACAAGGAAATAAAATGATTAAGCCAAACAATCTGTTATTGTCAAATACTGAACAATTTCAATAATTTTAATTTACCTTAAATTTTCTACAGCATTAAAAATTACCCTTGCAGCTGGATCATTTTTAGAAATTACTGTCAGTGGTTTTATCAGCAAATATAAAAAATAATTTCAAATAAATATAACAATGAATTGCAGAAATACATTACATTTATTATCCCAAATCATGTTCCTAAACATTTGATTTTCATCATAACAGAGTAATGCTAGAGATATTTCTTTCTTCTTAAATAGTGCGATCAATTCATTTTCAAAATGCAAATAACCCTACTATGAAAATGGACTAGCACCTTTTACGCAATGCACAGAAACCTTACTTTTCATGAGCAGTTCTAATTTCCATAGCCCAATGTTGGTAGTACTATTCCCTGCAAAACAGCTGATTAAATTAATCTAAGAATGCAACTGAAAAAATACACACTCCTGATTTAAAAATATGTAAACACAGATTCATACTTCGGATTCTACAAATAGCAGGGCAAATAATATAATTTTAAATAGCAAATATGTGTACACTATTTTTTAAAAAAAAGTTAATTTACAAATTCGAACATGTACATTGAGCAAAAAAAAAAGGGGGGGAGACTGTTCTGTATCTCCCGTTCTATCGACTGATTGATGATATTCAACTTGCATTTTTCATGTCTCGAAAGCACGACTTAGAATCAGGGCTGTGGAGTTGGAGTCATGGAGTCGGAATCGGGCAGATTTTGGGGTAAAAGGAGTCGGAGCTGGAGTCGCTAAAAACAGGTCGACTCCAACTCCAGATTTTGTTGGACAGTTTGAACTTAAAATGAAATTAAAAAAAAAAATGAATGACAAGCTCAGTTATTATTTTTATTTATGAGCTGTACACATTAATAAATAGTTATTTTCTATTTTATTGGCCTATTAATAAATAAATATAAGGGAGGAGGATGGATGTGATATTTGCAATTAGTGATTAAACTGATTCATTTAGTTACAAATCTCACTGGTAAATTTAGGTAAGCAGCAAGAACTCCTAAATTTGATGCTATTCTTAGGAAGTGAGCAGGGAAAGAAGCAATTACTGATCAAGCACTGTGATAAGGAAATACATATTTGATGATAAAGAGGTTTTTTAGAATTAAGAAGCTTTTTAAGAGATGTAGACAACCCTAATGTTTCACTAACAGAAAGACTGCAGAATGTTCTTGCAGAATTGGAAACTCTTCTTTCTGTATATAGCCACAAAAAAGCTGCAATCTGAAGAATTGATAGAAGGCAAGAATGGGATGTTTGTTCTTTCTGAAATGGAGGGCTTATTGCAGAAGGAATCATTTCTTCAATGAAGAAAAGCGAAATTAATTTGCTAGACAATGAGATCTTGCTGGGTTCAATATATGAAGATCCGAAACACCAAATTTTCTTGGATGACGAACAAATTAAAAAGGCAAAGAAAGTCATCTATGAACTTTCATTAAGAAAGAAATTATTCTCAGAACAACTGGAGATTTCAAATCAGGACAGTAAACCTGCAGAGATTGAAATTGAGTCTCTATGATCCTTTTCCAATGATGAATTATATTTTGAGAAATACAGTCAAAAGTCGTTAATTCGGACACCCATAATCTGGAATGATCTATAATCCAGACCTCAAAGCTAAAACCTTTCTGCGCATGCGCCGCGTTGACACATGCGCAAAAGCGTTTACGCGTGCGCATAAGACCTTTACGCGCTCGTGCATATGTGTGCGCGCAAGTGCAGAATACAATCAAGATTTTTGCGTGCGCGTTTAACGTATAACGGACGGTATAAGCTAAAATTATACAATTATCTATTTCAGTTAATGTTGATGCTTGCGTTATTCCTTAATCTTCGAATTGGATGCAGCTTATTATTTTTTGCAGACTGTAAGAGCAATTTTATAAAAGTAAACTTGAACTTTCGATTATGTCAATTTCCTATTCTGGAGCTCCCAAAGGATCTACAAAACGAAAGTATGTCTCGATGTCCGTCAAACAAAAAGTGGAATTGCTGCAAAAAATGGATAAAGACATGAAGAAGGTGACAGAGAGGTTAGTGAAAACGAAAAAATTTCGATTGACAAGTTAGTCGGTATTCTCGGCACAGCAATTACGGGACTTGAACAGAGAAGCTTTTTAACTGAACAAGAAATTATGTCTGTTTATAGAATTAAAGAGAAAGTATTATCACATAAAACGAAACAACTTACATTGAAAGAAATGTTTAATAAAGTAAACAAATAAATATTAAGCTTCTTTTTTTGTAAATTTTGATACCCTTTAGATCATAATTGTTCTTTATTTCCTAAAATACGGTTTGATATTTTTAATTTTAGAATTTGTGCATGCCATCTTACGAGATTTAAACTGATGATCTATAATCCAGAAAAATCAATAATATGGAATTGCCGAAGTCCCGACGAGTCCGGATTAACGACTTTTGACTGTATTTTTGGATAATATTGAAAAGGCTAAGGCAAAGCGAACGGAAAAAAAAAAAAAAAAAAAAAAAAAAAAAAAAAAAAAACAATAGCTTTTAGATACAAAAATGAAAAAATACAATCAAGATTTCTACACGGCCTTTGAAGAAATAGAGAAATATGATTGCACTTACTAGACACATCTAGAAAGACTCTTCTCAGATCTGAAGTTTATCAAATCGGATCTATAGCCCTCCAACAAAGAAAATCTTGCTGAGGCTATACTGCTTCTTAGAAATAACTAATGCCAGTTTTTCCATTTTATAATAAATGCTAATTAATAATTTGCTATGCCCTCAATGTTTTTTCTGTAGCATCTATTACTTCTTTTATATTAAAAGAATAAGCTGTAACCCATGTGTATACATTTACATATATATATGCAAGATAAAAAAACATGAAAGCAAACTTCTAAATTTAATTCGCTATAACCTCTTTTATTTTCTATTTCATTTGGAAACTTCACCTATCTGTCCTAAAAACAGCACTTTAGTATAAACCGTGTCATTCAAATTAATCATGCGATCATGCGATCTTACGCAACCTTTAATGCAGATGCCTCTTGACCATCACCTAATTGTAAACCAAAACTTAAAACTGACTCTTTTGCCTGCCCCCTTCTTCCTTTGCATTACTACTGCGACACTCACTCTCTTCTGGTTTATGCTTCCATCCTGTTAAGATGCTTTTGCTTGTGCTTTGCAGCTACCTTCTTTGTTCAAGGAATATGTGCTGATGAAACAAAAATGGAAAGCGCATAAGACGCTAGTCCGTATGTGAACCAAATATTGCGAATCCTGACTTGCTTTCTTCAATAATAAAGTTATCTTGAATCCAGACACGTCTGCCACGTTTCTTCGCTGCTCATCTGTTATGCCACCGCCAAGCTTCAAATCATTCATTTTATATCAAGACATTTTTAGCCGGACAAGATTCGTGTACCTGCTGCCTAGAACTCCAATGGGAAATGTATCTACAAGTTCATCATTCTTAAAATTAGATATCATCGAGTATTCAAATATGGTGCCTATTTCATTTTGTAAATTCTTCAGAAAAAGTGCATGGAACTAACTTCCAAAATTTGTGCTTTCATTACATATATATATATATGAGGGAGTCGAAGTCATTAAAATTCCAGGAGTCGGAGTCGGTCATTTTTCCTACCGACTCCATAGTCCTGCTTTGAATATGTATTGACACAAAAATTAAATGGTATGCCAGTTTTTTTCCATATTTTGTTTCTATGTGCTCAATCCTGTAGAAATCCCACAAGTGTATTAAAAAAAAATTAACTCTCAAAATTTTAGCTTCTAAATGTTAATTAAATTTGGTATATATTTGTTAATATATCTTTTTTTAAACTTATTTGATTCCTCCTTTCCCATTTTTAAATTTAGGTTCATTCCAAGTAAAATTCACTCATTTTTCATGATTTAGTTTTAAAATTTGTATTTTTAAATAATTTTTTTAAAAAGATTTTGAATTATAACCTATAAAATTTTTAACTTCATCTTAAAGCAGATGCATTTCTAGGCACACTTGCAAAAAATTAGTTTCTTATTCAAAATTTTCTACAATATACATGAATTTACACTTTGGCATATTTGTTATAAGCAATAATAACAGCGAATGTGGTTTATGCACTTTATTGAAATTATTTGAAAGTATGAACAATGACTTCCTCTCTCCATCTCGTCTACAATGAAAAAAAGGAAAGGAAAATAGGTTGCTATAAATTAAGAAGTTCGCCAAGTGAATTATTCTCGGCACAAACTAAACAAAATGCGGCAAAATAAATTTTTGAATTTTTCACTAAATTTTAGAAAATTTAATATTTAGGCATAATATGAGTTATAGAATCAAAATATGGAAAACAATTGGCATGTAATTTCAGAAAAAGTCCGATTTTGTGTCAAAATACTTCTGTTAGAATCATGCTATATATAAATCTAATATATATCCCAAGTCGCGCTTTCGAGACATGAAAAACGCTATTTCGTCAATCGGCCCGGTAGAACAGGAGATATAGAACTGTTCCCTTTTTTTTTTTTTTTTTTTTTTTTGCACAGCGTTCACTGAAGGGACAGAGATAATGCAAACAGACAGGGTAATTAGACATCATAGAAATAATTTAGAAGTATCATTCAAGAGCTATAAAAATTGACATTTAAATCATTACTTACAAAACTAATTTCCAGTTTTTTCAAACATTACATGCATTTGATATGAGTTAAGTAACATCTTTTTTACACAGGTCCTTGGGAATAAAATTGCCAAAATATTAAAAATGGTTTCCACTACAAATTTTACCACCCCTAAACAAGCATGCACTGTACTTCACATATACAAGCCAATATGAAAGACTTTTAAAGAAGTAATTGATAAATACCCAATTTAGTGTTATCCTCTACATTTAAATGTTCCTTTATATAAAAATATCAAACTTTGTCCACAATGTTTTATACTTATCAACAGAATAATGATTAAAAAAAATTGGTACCAGATTAGCAAAATTTATTATTACTGAATGCATATATAATTTGATATCCTTAACCAACCCAAGACTATCTTTCTGACTTGTTGAAAATATCAATACTGAAAATCAGTATGATTTACTTTTCATATGATCACACTCAAAATTCTTTGCAGTTTGTAATATTTTATGCCTGGAAATATATATTTTCATTGAGAAACAAATTCAAAGAGGCACTTTAATTCCTCTCCACCACAAGTGACCCAATAGAAAAGTCTGTATAACATTACAAGTTTCAATGAGGTTTGAATCCTTGCGAAGGGGCAATTTTAAGCTATTTTTCCTTTTGAAAACTCTCACAAAAAAAAAAATAAAAAAAAAAATAAAAAAAAAATCTATATTTCCTCCTAGACAGGAGACTCTTGCATGCTTTGCTAAAACTGATTAAATAAAGACATTATTGTCAATGTTTACTATCATCAAAATCTTTTAGAATGATAGTTTAAAATAAATATAAGTACTAATTACAGAAATAAATTTTGTTATTGATCCAGGGAGTAGTCATCAATATTAGCTAAACAAAGCATACTCTGAGAACCATAATATCCATAATGTTAATTTTTCCCATGTCTGTGCAACACTGGGATAAATAATAAAAAATTTTTAATATTACCAAATGATAGAAAATGTTAATAAATTAAAAACTTCAGCCCTGTGAACTTCATCTAATAAAGGATATGGAATGCAATTGTTGCAATGCAAAATTTCCCATAATTCTATTTTATCATGAGAAATTAAAGAATTCTGTAAAAATTAGGCAAAAACAATTTAGAGTTTGAAATATCTCAGCTATAGAAACCAACACTACTAAAACTTAAAAAAAGTAAGAGAGTTAAAAAGAGTAAACCTGCTACAGGACATTTTACCTAATATAAACAATAATAGTTCACTGCATTTTTAATAAATAAATGATATGGATATTGTCTCAATTTCAAAACAAAACAAAACAAAAAATTCTGCCAATGTAAACATAAATGAAAATCTGTGTCTCGTCAAATACTTTACTTTCAACAAATCATGAATAAAAATCAATCATCTTCTGTATACCAGGTAAGAACCTTTTTCTTTAACTTTGTTACTTATTACATTATATATTAAAGTCAATTTTAAAAACTGATCTTCATTACATAAACACCTCATATTTTTACATGGTAAAAATGTAACTGTTTATCTTATTAATTAAACCGGACACAATAATTCTGGAAAGAAAATTTAATTCTCTACACAAATCCATACAAAATTATCTCATGATCTTGATAGAATGACACTTTCATAAACCCCACTTAAATATGAGAAAGGATAAGCCATATATACATTGCTGTATAATGTTTTATATAATCATTTAGAACAGGGGTCGGCAACCTGCGGCTCTTTTGATGTAATCTTGCGGCTTTCCAGTTCCATACGGAAAAACTATTAATTTATTATCAAAACTCTTAAAAAATAAGAAAATATATTTTTCAGTACCTAATTTCTCAATAGCTTTTATTTTCATAATCGTTAATTACACTTAACATGACCGTAATGAGATAAACTTGATTCATTGTTACTGTACTGTTAATTTAAATTAGCTCCGCCGTCAGCATGGCAGCTGGTAAAAAAAAAGAGAACTGAAGAAGAAAACCGAGAATTCAATCAGGATTAGGCGGAGTCATTTGCATTCATATGTAACACAGATGGCCTTCCGAGTTCTCTCATTTGCCAACAAAAACTCGCACACAATAAGAAGTCAAATTTGGGGAGACACTTCACTACAAAATATACCCAGTTTGCTGGTAAATATCCAACTGGAGACGCACGAAAAAAGCTCTTGAAGAGCTAAAAAAAAAGTTATGTGCTAAGTAACTGGGCACAATCTTCCAAATGTAAATCTGCCAAGCTCTGCAGTATCATTAGAAATTGCAAAAAGAGTAAAACCATTCACGTCAAATACGTCAAAGATTGTTTTATATGTGCATCTGAATAACTGTTTTGAGATATTAAAATCAAAGCAGAAATCAGGGAAAAATCAAAGATTTACGATTATCTGCAAAAGCAGTACAAGATAGAACTGCTAAGATGTTTTCAAATGTAACAAATATGCAAGTGGAAGACATTCAGTCGGCTTCTGCCTTATCACTTGCTATAGATGAGTCTTCTGACATAAAAGACACGACACAAGTTACCCTTTTCGTAGGGTATATGTCCTCCCAAGGTCCAAACGAAGAACTGTAGGATTGCTATCGCTCTCAGGACAAATTCTCATGTAGAAGATATAGCAAATGCTTGTGCAAAAATGCCTGGAAGACAATGGAATTGATATAAATAAAATCGTTTCGATAGCAACTGATAGAGCCAGAAGTATGAAAGGAATACATAGAGGGGTAACATCAATTCTTCAGAAAAAAGTAAACCATGAAATTCTAATGTTTCACTGTGTAATTCACCAAAAAGCACTTTTTGCCTAAACATTTCCGGCTGAAATAGTTGAGGTAATTAAGCTTATTAACAACATTTTGCAAAAGTACTCTACCATCACCATCTCAAAGATTTCCTTGACAGATAACCAGTTTTCTGACCAACTTCTGCACAATAAAGTGCGATGGCATTCCAGAGGTAACTTATTGCAATTGACAATGGAATTGATATAAATAAAATCGTTTCGATAGCAACTGATAGAGCCAGAAGTATGAAAGGAATACATAGAGGGGTAACATCAATTCTTCAGAAAAAAGTAAACCATGAAATTCTAATGTTTCACTGTGTAATTCACCAAAAAGCACTTTTTGCCTAAACATTTCCGGCTGAAATAGTTGAGGTAATTAAGCTTATTAACAACATTTTGCAAAAGTACTCTACCATCACCATCTCAAAGATTTCCTTGACAGATAACCAGTTTTCTGACCAACTTCTGCACAATAAAGTGCGATGGCATTCCAGAGGTAACTTATTGCAATGTTTTACTTTGTGCTTCAGTGAAATAAAAACATTCATCAATGAAAAAAGCATTGACCATCCCGAATTGGAAAAAGACAAACGGCTGCAGAACTTCTACTTCATGGTAGATACCACAATGAAACTAAATGAACTAAATCTAAAACTGCAAGAAAGGGGCAACCCAGCGTACACCTTACTTAAAGAAATAATTTGTTTCGAAAACAAATTACTTATTTTGTTTAAGACATAGAGAGCAGTAAATTAATTCATTTTAAAAATCTGAAGTATATCACAATGAGACCAATGCGACTATTGACACAAATTACTTCAACATAGCTTTAAATAACATGACGGATGGATTCGCCGAGAGATTCGAGCAATTCAAAACAAACAAAAGTACTCTTGCGTTCATAGTAAATCCTCTCAACGCAAATATAAATGATATCAACAATGAGATATTTGGAATTGATGGTGGATCGCTTCAAATGCAACAGCTGTATTCGAAAACCAAAGACTTGTGGAGTGGCAAGTTCACAGAACTCAAGAGCCAGATGGAAGAGTCTAGATTCATGCACATCAAGCAGCACAAGAGGGCAGCTCTAAAAGAAATTTCGCGAGTTGAGGCCCTCATATTTAGGGCATGGAATAGTCTTCCAGAATGGTACAGTGAGGTGAAGAAGTTGGCATATGGAGTACTGACGATCTCCGGGTCGACATATTCGTGCGAGCAAGCGTTCTCTTGCATGAATATAATAAAAATGTAACGTTTGAAATCAACTAACAAATAAAAATCTAGAGTTGTGCTTCAAACTTAAAACAACAAGTTATAAGCCAGATTTAGTCATTCATTCAAAAGGCATGCAAAGCCAATGCTCCAACAGATGTAACTACCTATATTTGTACATGTTTATATATATATATATTATTCCGTATTTAAAGCCGTTAATTTCTCTGTGTTGCAATCATATGATATAAGTCAAAAATCAAATATATATAAGCAAAACTATAATACTGAAACGAAACTTTTTAGTGGCTCTTTAAAAACTGGGAAATTTTGTAAATTGTAACTTTTGGCTCTGCCGTTTCAATAGGTTGCCAAGCCCTGATCTAGAACCACATAACAGGTAGCACATTTGTATTTCCACAAAGCCCGATTACTGTTAGGCCTACAGTTCCAAAAATTTTCCAGCAGTTTTTCAAAATATTGTTTTTTTTTGGTACTTTTCGGTTATGCACCTGACACATTTAATTGCACCTGTGAAAGAAAAGCCTAACACATGCGAGACCCCACCATACATGTGCTGTTGAGAAACAAAATAATGCCTGGATTATAAAATTCTAAATATATTAAATATGTTGAAGTGACTCAGGTATTAAAATATGATGAAATGTATATAAAAGAGGAATAATTGTATTATTGAATAATTGTATATAAAAGAGGTATAATTGTATTTGAGAAAGCACAATATTTGCAGATATTTATCCAATCGCCATTCATATTTTTCCCTCTAAAGACTGACATATAAACATGGAAACGAGTACAACTAGCTTACTTATATAACCTTGAATGAGAAGTTTACTTCAGCCTGGAAACGATACACCAAAGTTATCTTACACTAATGAAATTATTTTAGGGAACATACATGATCAATGTGCATGATAACAAGATGACAACAATCATTGAAATTTTGGATAAAAAAAAATTCATCCAATTCATTATCATTCATCCTGTCATTAAGTTCCAAATATCTTCAAGTTTAACTAAGTGACAAATAAAACACATAATGAAAGCTACTCAAGATTAAAAACTTCTGACAAATATTTTATATCTGAATAATTTCAGTATGTTTAACTTTTTTGGTACTATACGGTTTTGAAGGCTGCAAAAAATCGCCAAACTATTGTTGATGCCAGTGCTGCCAAAAAATATTGCGGCACCCCTAATGCAAGAAAGGAAGTATAATAGTAATTAACTATGTAAGATTGACGTTTTAATTTAGATGAAAGGTTAATTTCATATATTACTTTTTTATTATTATAATTTATATAAAAAAGGCTAAACATGACTGAATGGAAGCATAAGATTAAATAACTATTTCAGATCATTATTATAATTTATATAAAAATTACTAAACATAACTGAATGGATGCCTGCATCGCTATTTCGCTACAGAGTTAACTAAAGCATGCCTTTTCTTTAAAAAAATTCTCGGTAAAGTGCAGAATCGCCCACTTATTTGTTCGCCGCTTTTTACAAGGGTAAAACAACAGGATTTTTGTCAATTTTCTTTTACTTTTTAAGTGAAAACAGGTCGATGTGTACATAGGTAAAGTCAAGGCTGTGCGCAGTGCCATTTTTGTACAATTCTGTGATTTTTTTTTTTAAAGTGAAAATAGGTCTATGCGTACATGGATACCGAGTATGTGCAATTCCTAAAAGCGCGTCAAGCAGTGGGTGATTCTGCATTTTATCCAAAATTCTATTGCAGATGCATCATGGGCAATCCCTAAATTGTTAAATTCATGGGATATCAAAAAAGGATTTAAAAATTAAACTAGTATTTCAATGACGTCTTAAGAAATATAAAACTATATAAACTTACGCAATCTGAAGTCAGCACGTATGCTAGATTTGGCGCAGTGTTAAATGGGAGCGTTTGCTAGATTTGGCGCTTTTGCGCATACATTTCCACTGTAATTTTTTACGGTCCTCAAAACGGAATAGTACCACTTTTTTTAACATACTTTTATAAAGCCAACAATTTTCTTCTCTCTGACAAGATGCATACTGGCAGAATTTAAATAAAAGAAATAAAATTCCTTCCAATAACCAGAAATATAAACTCACAGTGGGACTCCTATAAATAAACTAAAAAAAAATAAAAAATAAAAAATTGGGGGACAGAAAAGTGTTGCATATATATTTATTGCACATTCTGAGCTAATTTATTCTTAGTACTTCAATTTATTCTCTGTTCTTAGTACATAGTAGGTATATTAACTATATATTATCCATATATATAATGCATATTTACAAAATTACTTTACCTAAGTGAATTATGAGACTGTAATAAGCCTATTACGAAAAGTTTCACCATTATTTCCATATACAGTACAAAGTCCGTAATCCGGACTCGTAGGGACTTTGGCGATTCCGGATTAGGGGTTTTTCCGGTTTATAGATCTTCAATTTAAATCTGGTACGATGGCATGCAAAAATTATATGATTAAAAATATATCATAATTTATGAAATAAAGAACAATTATGATCTAAAGAGCATCAAAATTTACAAAAAAAAAAGCTTAGTATTTATTTGTTTACTTTATTAAACATTTCTTTCAATGTAAGTTGTTCAAGATGCTTCCACAAAAAATTCAAAAAGTTCCTTTTTCTTGTGTCATATATAATGGACTTTCCAATGCCATACTTCTCGCATAATTTCGAGACGAATAGGCCTTTATCCATTTTTTGCAGCAATTCCACTTTTTGTTTAATGGACATCGAAACATGCTTTTGCTTTGTAGATCCTTTGGCAGCTCCAGAATTGGAAACTTTTTGACATAATCGAAAGTTCAAGCTTAATTTTTATAAAATTGTTTTAACAGTCTGCAAAAAATAAGCCAGATCCAATTAGAAGATTAAGGAACAGTACAATCTGCAACATTAACTGAAATGCCTTAGATAATTTTAGCCGAGCTTATACCGTCCATTATTTATTAAATGCGCATGCGCATAAAGTTTGTAGCTTTGAGGTCCGGTTTATAGATCATTCCAGATTATGGACATCCGGATTACAGACTTTGTACTACAGGTTTTAGTCTGGTCAATCTACATAGATTCCTTTAAAAATCATATGCTGTCTAAACATTATGTAAAATTAGCCCCCCATTTTAATTCCTTTCTAAAAACATAGGTAGTTTTTTCTTTATCCCATACATCCCACTCTAAATCATTAAAGTTTACTAATAGAAATAAAAAAATTTATATAATGATTGCACAACATCCTGAAGAATATAATTGCTATTGTTAAAAATTCTATACATTTACACATTAATAGATAACTATTTCATGCAATAAGAATGATACAATAAGAGCTGCATTCACTTAAAATATTCAAAGCATAATTTAGATTTTCCGTTTTCTAAAAATGTTATGAAATCTGATAATATCACTGATTTTTGGCTAACCAAGAATTAATTTCATTTTACCAAATTAAGACCAATATGATAAACAATTTTCTGTTGTACTACTTACAACTAGATAAACAGAGTTCACAAATCCTTCAAATAAACAATAATATAACTAAGAATGCAGTAAATAAATTTATACTCAAATTTTATGAAGAATTTATAATTAGTCCCTTGTAAATAAATAAAAAAAAAAATATATTTTTAAGAAAGTAACTTAACTGTGAACAATTCAAAAGATGTTTTTGCTGTATTTGATTCTAACCATGGTTCATTTTTCGCAGGCATACTTTAACAAAATTTTAAAATTAAGAATACTTTTCCCCCTCCCCCTACATGTTAAATATGCACAGTAATCTGACTTAAGAAAATGCTAGTCTCTACATAACCTGCAATAATTCATATTGAATTAATAGTCAAATACAAAAATCTTAAAAACAGCAGTGGAATAAACTTGAACTTGTACGATGTAATTAAATCAGTAATGTAAAATAATATTTATAAATTTTTCACTTTAATTCAGATAATGTCTTAAAATCTGAGAATGAAAGTTTCAGAAATAACCATAATACTGCAGGCTAAGTGTAAATTTTAAAAGCAATTAAAAACTTACTGACCTTAACTGTTTAAATATTAGAAATTAAAAATTTTATGCAGTTATATAAAATTTGAAATCACATTAAATTATCAGAGGCACATAATCATTAAAGCTATTTTTTTTTTTTTTTTTTTCAAGTATCGTTTGCAAATTAGGAGTTAGCCAAGAGGTCATATAAAAAGGAAATGTAAGATTTAGATGCTTACTTAAAGCAATATGCTGTCTTTTTTACTAGTTACTCACAGATACTTAACAAAAAGTTCATGTTATTTAAGACAAAATTTATTTCCTAGATACTGATATACATATGAAATTAAGAATGGATCATCTTCATACAAAAAACAAATGATCACATTAATATATTTTGCTTTTACAAAATGTGATTTTAAAGATGTATAATTTCGAATGTGCATCTTGTCTGTACAGAAAAAGCTTTAATTTCTGACATATAGCTAAATTAGCCATTTTTATCTAACAAAAGCTAAATAAAATATGCTAGATATATTAAATTAACAAACAATTTGCAACAGCTTTTTACGTCGTACAAAAAAAATGATTTTTCATACACTAATTCCCATTTATCCTCTAGTTTAAATATCCATTTCTTTGAATATTAAGAAATAAAATTCTGCAATGTTGAGAGAGAGAGAGAGAGAGAGAAAGTAATTTCAAATTACTTAAACAAAGGTAAATTTTTCAGGAAAACTAAAATGCTAATATGCACATTACTTATAAAAGCACAGATATTAATTCCTTAGTGCTTCCGCAGACAAATGCTTAGATGAAACCATAATCTTTCGAATTCCACATATGATGAATTTAAGATTAATCGATGGATATGACTTCAGGTGATGCTGCATCATCTTCAAGTGGGATTTCAAACGTTTCATCTTGTGTTCGCTGAATTAAGGAATACAAATCGAAATTCCTAAAATCCTGAACTGTTGAGCTTTGAGGGCTATTTAAAACTTCCAATTGATCATGGAATGTGCTCGTAGAAGGTGGCGAACAATAGGGTTCTGAAGGAGATGCTGGAGAAGTAACATCTTTGTAGCTCGGAGATCCTGGCAAATCAAGTGTTTGTGGTGTAATGCAACTTACATCACTCTCAATAAGAGGCTGGGCAACAGACGTAGCTTTTTCAGATATAGCAGCAACAGCTGAAGAATCCATCAGATCAGATTTAGATGAACAGGATGCAAGTGCATCAATTGACTTTGTTACTGTATCTTGCACTGTTGTGGAACTTAATGGTGAATATATAGGAAGTAAACTTGGAGATATAACTCCAACAGGTTTACAAGGTTGTTTTTTCTTAGGTACATCAATCCAGGAATCTTCTGTATCACTATCTGATTCCAGACTTATAACTTCAACTCGTTTTTTTGGTTTGGGAGCTTCTTTTTTTACAATCTTTGCAGCTTCAAATGATGTTTCACTGATTTCAGGAGGGGCTTTTTTTATGGGCATCACAGGTGTCCAAGAACCATCTTCATGAAACTGCACTTCTGTACATTCTGATGGCGCTCTTTGTGTTATATCTAAGAAGAGACCATCAATTGCCAAATTTTTAAATAAAGCAGGTTTATCACAAACAGGGCATATCCATTTAGGTTTTCTTTCATTCATTTGTAAATACAACGTAGCGTCAAAACACTGAAGATGAGTACATGTCAAAGCACGACAAGGAAGTTTCATTTTTATTTTTCCAAGTGGGCATATTAAAGATCCTCTTAAACTCATAGTTGCAATCTCAGCATCACGGTCTTGACACAACTTTTCCTTAATCATTGCTGTTGTGTGGTCAGGATTTCTCACTCCATTTGATTTCAAGCGCTTTATTAGTACTGATGACGTCTGTTTTTGAACTAAAAATATTCCTACAACATAGGCTCTAATACAGTTTATACCCCAAGAAATGTGAACTTCATTTGGTTCTGAAACACTCTTCTTAATGTAAACCGTTATGTCAATCGGACGTTTTGGACGCTTGGGCTCTACACCAGGTTTATTGGTTGGAATAGGATTGGGTAAATTGATCACAGTTTTATTTACTTTAATACAAACGCTTGTTGGAATTTCATCCTCTTGGTCACAACTAGTGTCCAAGAGACATACACGTAGTTGTACTTGTACATCACAGTTTTGTAATTCATTCAACTGCTGACGAGTAAAATAAAACACAAAATCCCTTTCTTGAAATCGTTCATTTTGAAGGGGAACAAGACTAGTTGGTCGCAAAAGTTCTGCTAATACATCATAAAAAGGCAATTCCTTGAATTTCACTTCTGGATAAACAGGATATGGAGACATAACATTCAACCCAGCATTTGGTGGAAGCATATGTTTACTCATATTCTGCATATATCCAGGTATTGCAGAGCTAAGAGATCCACGGTGATCAGATGTATTTCCATAGTTACTACCCATTGGTTCATTGATTGTAGCTAAAGGATATATATCTTGAGGTTCGGGAAGAGCACGAGATTGCTGATATCTGTTCATATGAAGTTCTCTTATCTTCATGTCGATGGATGCTGAATGGAGTTTAATCAGATCAAGAGCTCTATTCTGCAAGTCGTATTTCTTGCCGCCCTTATTTCGCCCAGCATAGCTTAAAAGTGATTGTAAATCACTGACCCTAAAGCCGCGAACCATCTTCTGCAATTCCAGGTCCGAATTCGACATAATGTTATGAATTTCGAAAAATACTTAGCTACTGAAAAAATTTATAAACAAATAATTCCAGTACTAATATAAAAAAAACTATACTTCTCAATTTGCACACAGTATCATCACATAACGAAATTCTAAGTATATACTATTAAATTGTTGCCAAATGAAAATAACTATAGTTACGAAATCGGTTGCGAAATCAATAATTTGCATAAATCTATACTTTCATTATAAATGTTCATGTTTCCAAAAATTCATTTCATTACATTCTACTTTTCTATGAATTTCTGTATTATAGAGAAAATGCATCTCAGTGGCGCAAAACACATTCCACAAAAGAAGAAGAGGAAGCATTTGATCACGGGTGCTAGGAACGGTCGCCGCTTTTTCGGATGGCCAAGAGTCTCCTTTCCCCATCGATGACGACTAGCTGATAGCTTTGCAATTTGTAATCGATTGCGAAGTCTCGATACTCTGTTTACGTTTTAGGCGGAATTGTGGAAAATTTTGCGGAACGGAAAAGGGCCTTCACCTTCATATTTTATTTTATTTATTTATTTTTTTGCGGTATACGAGACTGGGCGCAATGCGAATAAATCTGTATGATACACAGAAACTTGCTCATATTGCTGATACAATGATCAAGAGTATTGATATGTTTAGTTCATTTCTGTTGTTAAAATAAAAAACCGCAATTGTGCATGTAATGAGTGTAAACAATAATGAAAATTTAGATATGTCTGTATTGTTGACTAAGTAGTAATAATGCCTGATTGTAAAATATATATTAGACTACTGATTGTATATGTACGATTTAAAGTAATAATTACGTTGGGTAGAACACAGCAAAAGAATCACTGAATTTTTATTTATTTGAATGACCCATAATTTTTGTTTTGTTCATAGGGATATATCTTTTTTAGGTGATATATCTATTTTAATATATTGTGTACTAAATTGTGTGTGCATATATATACGAATAAACGGGCCTTAAAACTTGGGTTGATTTAGTAAAAAAATTAAATATAGTATAATGTGTTATAAACATTATAATACTATACCACACAAGCACTTTCTTATATATGTAATATAATCTTAGAGAAATACCAACTGAATCCTTCTTTGAATATGTATAATATTCTCTGACTGTGTTGTTTCATATACAATGATCAAGCAAAGACAGCGTTAAAATTTTGCTCCGAACAGCTGAGATGCGTGTCTGAAATTTTGTACTAAACAGCACAAACTTATGTCTGGAGGTAAGAAATTTATAAATTTTGTTTTGTCTACGATTTTCATTTCTCTACATCGAAAAATTATACTGGTGTGGGGGCACCACTTCACTTAACATTTGATTTCAAGTGGCATCTGATGTTTTATGTCAATAAAAATATGACAGTTCATCCTAATTTTAATCTCTTCTTTATTGTTAGCTTTTAAGAAATTTGCTTCTTATTTGCATTTTGTTCTCTTTCTGTCAGTAGATGATATTAAGGATTTGGTTTTTATTATTTAACCATACTCTCCAATTTCTTTCTGTTGCTTCTCATGTAGGCACATGTTTCTTTTTCATTCTTGCAGCAGATATTAAGATGTGTAGTGCTTCAAGTGAACTAATATTTTGTGGATTTTTGTTTGCTATTGATTTCTTTTTAAATTATAATCCTGCTTAGTGTTAAGATTTATGCGCTGTTTATATCTGGTAATTAATAATAAAAAAACTATGTATTTTCATCATTTTGTGTACATTTTAACCATACAATTATTTTTGTATGCGAATAAATTTGTATTTATTGACTTTTCTTTACACCCAATTATCCCTAAAGTATATATGCTATGCTGAATGCATTATTTCAGATTCAAAATGTATACACAGAGAGATGCATATCACACTATGATGATAACAAAAGTGGTAATTTAATAACATTGACATCAAATATCACCTAAGACAACCACTTCCATAGAAAATTTTTTGTAGCAGCTGTGTCTGACTGTCTTACAGAAGTGTTTTGTGATTTAGAATTAACTCGCTGTAATACTGATGCAATTTAAGGTTACTAATATGCGCATTCAGCTGTTTTTCTTTATTAGTTCAAACAACCCATGTTATTGATCAAAAAGCAATACCTTATTGTTAGTCATATTATAAAAATTAAAAAATGGGTTTTGGAAATTTTCCTCCTTATGCAATGATTTCCAGTTTGGTAAAAAAGCTTTCATAAGTTGATCTTACTATGGGCACGTATTGAATTTTATTTAGTGTTAAAAATCATTTCTATGGTATATGTACATGTTTTTACAGTTTTTAAAATACTTCAGAAATTCATTATCTCATGCCACAAGGCATGCATAAAATAAGCTTATTTCCTTGTACTATTATTAAGCTGTCCAGAAGAAGCCTTTTTTTGACAATGGATCACTGAAAGTTATGCTGTATCTTTCTGTTAATTAGAAAATAATTTTGGATAATAAAATAAATGTATTAGAAAAATATTATATTAAAATGATATTTTTAAAACACATAATTAAATTAATGTATTAGAAATCTGTAATTTAAAGCAAACCTTCGTTCTTCAACTACATATTCATTTCCGATACCCAAAGGCTAATTCCATCATAATAGCTTGTATTTTAACTCGTCATTTCAGCAAAACTTTTTGATTAAAAAATTCTGTATTCGTCCTTTGTGATAAAAGCCCAAGATACGAACCTCCACCATCTGCAAAATGCATGGCTCTCTTTGTACAGGATCTCTGTGGCTGTTACTGGAAGCCTAGAGTATGTTCAAGCAGTAGTAAATAGGCCTCCTTATTCTCTGTTTATTTAGTGTGTGATATATTTGTTTGTGTGTGTTTATTTGATAGTGTGTCTGTATAAATACTTTTGTCTGCCATTGGAAATAAAAATATATGCATTACAAATCCGAGTTATTAAGTATATTAAGGCTGTTTACATTTTTCATTCCAAAACATATATTCAATTAAAATACATTATGCAATTTGTGTTCATCTACATTTGTTAATGTTTAATTAATGCCAACAGAAACATGTTCGCATAAATTCCTCTAAGTAATTTAAACATGAGGTTGTTTAAGAAGGTCATTTTTTATCCATTCATTTATTGAAATATTTGCATTACTTCTTATATATTAAAATTTACATATATTATGTACTTTTTTCAGTAGACAATCCAAGAATATTCTATATGTTAAAATGTATGGTATATGCAATAATTCCCCCCCCCCAAAAAAAAAGAAAAAAAAAACTTATCCTCTATTTGTGATCTTATTATCTGATTGTGTCTTCTTCAAAATACACAAATAATCTGATGGAATGAAAATATTTTGGTCATTAAAACTTTTTAATCACTGCTCTTTACATCTGCATTTCTTTTTTCACATAATCTGAAGTTTTCGAGTAGTCTGAAGGTTTTCAAACTGTGTTTCACAGAAATTTTAGATACCATGCAACTCCTCTAGGGCATCTGTAAGTCAAAATTTAAAACAATTTTTAATATCACTGGACATCAAAATGAAATACTTGAAATAATCTTTGAAATTCTCTTATTATTGTTAAAAAATATTAAGCAGATTTTTGTTTATGATTAAATTTATAATGAAATAATGAATTTCTTTTTACTTTCTGCATAAAATGCACAAATTTTATATTTCAATTCTTTAACATTTATTTTTCTGAGGATAGAAATTCTTCTATAGAAAAAATTACGATTTTAGAAGTTTTTCTGAATTTAAAGATTTGAAGACAACCCTGTTATAAGGGTTTACGATTATAATGTGAATGACCCAAATAATTGTAAATGGCCTATGGCCATACTTAATACACATATTATTTAAATTGACATGCTTTACCTGTAATGTACATTTGTGACTTATGTTATAATTTAAGTGCACCAGTTTACTCACACTTATCTGTATTGTGTGTATGTATTATATGCATCTCTAGACTCAGGTTAAAGCTAGCTCGTTTCCCCTTTCTCAGCTTTCCCAGATGACATTTTTGGGTCTTTACTGGAACTCGACGCACACTTTATTTCGGCTAGAATAACCACTTATCTCTTCTTTTATTCAAAAATTATAACATACTAATTTAGGGAAAAAATTATATTTTATGTTAGTTACTCATGACAACATTCGAAACAACCTACATGTTCGACAAGGGGTAGGGGTCTAGGAAAGCCACAACTTTTTCAATGAACTGGATGAATAAATGCAGCCCTGCCTTTTGTTGTGTTTTATGCATTTATAAATTTCTACCTGACTGTTTATTCTTTAATTCTATATAACACAATTAATCGATGCTTGTTTCTTGTATGGAATTTTAACATTAATTCTACATAACATGAGTAATCTTTTTTTTTTTAAATTGTATTTTAGCATTATTAAAAAACACTTTGGCACTATGAACTGAGAATATCTGTCAATCTGTCTTCTACGTTAATTTACAATAATATAAATGTGAATATCTGAATGGAGTTATATTGAAAGATCTACTGGATGCTATGATTCCATGATGGTCAATCCACCACACTGGAAATATTAAATCAAACAATAAGTACAGGAAAAGATTCAGCAAGACAATATATCCTCTTTTGAATGAATACATTTAACTGTAGTTATTCCAAATATGTTTTATACAACACCCCAAAATCATGGAAAATAACTTTCTAAACCGAGTTTACAGTGTAAAAAAAGTAGTGGAAAAATGTTGTAGTCATGTAACTGGGCTATCTAACATAAAAATTACAGCATATTACACCAGTGTTCTTACCTTTACTGCATATTACAACCAAATAACTACAATTAGATATGAGTTGCTAATTTGAAAACAAGTGAACCTGTAAAACTAACCCTGCATACTGGTTTGCTTTAGATGCATTTGGTAACCAATATGCCGTAAGTCTTTACCAGATTCAGTTTTCAGTGCATTAAATACTATATTGCTCATATGTCTTGATCGTGACAATCAATGCAGCTGCAGCATTATTGAATAGAAATAAGTTATATGACTCTCAAATAAGTGTTTGTAAAGTTGTTCAGGAAATAAATATTACTAAATAATAACATGTATTATGTTTATTGAATTGTACAAAACTTATATGTTATACTTTGAATTATCGTCAATTTTAATTGTCTGAAATCTGGTATTTGATAGTATATAGTTGTAGCAGTTTTTTCACTATAAATTCTGAAGAATCCGAAAATAAATGCACATACTAAAGTATTTCAAGTATGATAATATTCAGTATTTAAGATTATCCTAAAAGTATGAAATTTATTATTTTATTTGAAAATAAGTATTAGTGTATCCATGGCATGCAGGTCCCCGAGATTACTCTATTATCCACTCATAGGTGGGGGTGTCACCTTTGCCAAAGGCTCTTTGTAGCCTGCTTTAGGTTTCATACTAATTTTAATTACTGGCCATCTACTGAAATGGTTTCTTTATGTATATCCACCTTTATTCCAACTCTGGTATTTCTACGGCGATGGAGGTTTAGTTGACCATACTTCTTGACAATTCTTTTACTTTTTTTTAGTTTAATTTTTTTTTCAATTTGAAGCGGTAGACCAGTATTTTCATCTCGCATAACTGTTTTTGAAGCAGACTCTAAAATCTCCTTCAAAGAGTTGGCTACATTGTGTAAATTTTCGCTATCTAAATTCCAAAGGAGTGACCGAATTGATCTGTAATTTGCATCGCACTCATTGATCAAATTTCTTTTTTTACTCAACGTTGCTTCTTCAGATATGGTGGGTAAATTATCTGATGTTCCACCTGAAGGAGTTTCAGTTGATGAATATTTTCGTTTTCTGGTGCCTGAAATACTTCTCGAGACTAAATCTTCATCAACTTTGAAAATAGGTGTTGAAAATAGCCATTCTGCAGTACATTCCAAACTCCAGGCTGGAAACTTCATGCCAGCAAACACAATATGCTTGCACAGCAGTCGGTTTCTTCTGAAATCTAAGCATGTGCATTGACACAGTTGTTTCTGTTCATCAAACGTGACAGAATAAACTGCATCATGCTTAGTTTCAGAAGAAACTTTAAAGAAGCCATGTGAATTTTTTTTTATACTACCCACATAAACTTCAGCAGCTCTTAATTTTGTTTTTATGTGATCAATTAACCATTTTGGCTTATTGATTAAATAATTTGGTACATGTTCATTGTATAATCTGGCCTGCGAAAGCATACTCAAATTTTTTCTGACGTAAATTCTATATCTTTCTGGCAGAAATTTCTCAACCAAGATCTTAATTATTTCAGACAGCATACAGTTTTTATATCCCTGAAGATATCTATATTTTAGTTCCTCATTCAACACCATTGTTCGAGTTTATGAATAAGTCATTTGGTTTGTAAGCCAAAGCCCATCTCTCAATTTCCTTGAACCATGTTAATTCAAAATAATCTTTCACAGCTTCATATTGGTTCCATGATTTTAATACCTCTATTGCTGCAACCATTTCATCTTGAGTTGGAGCATTTGCTATGGCACGTAATTTACACAAAAGCTCTTCTTTGGGAACCACTGCATTCTTTTTCTTAGAAGCCCATCTTGACCATGCCTGCTCTCGATGGAAACTACATATAAAAGCCTTAATTCCTGTAAAGACATTTTCCAAACTTGTAATTTCTTCCATTGCAAAATCAACCATCCTATATTTTGGTCTAACGAGAGGCGACTAATTTTTAATAATTATAAGAGCTTCTTCTAATGCTTTGGCTGTTTCATTTTGTGTAATTATTATGCTCACTATTTGATAGTTCACATTTGTTTTGACAACTAAAAAATAAAGTGGGAGAGCATACTTACAGGTTCGATAGGTCGCGTCGAGAAGAACAAGATTAGAACCATATAAGACATATAAATTTTTCATTTCTTCACTTTGATATACAAATAGCAGATTTAGTTTTGAATCTGTAAAGTCATTTGGCTCAGTACCATCATATGTATTTTCAGTACATGGTCTAAAAAAAACAGAACACTTGGAAGTATCCCAGCTATTTATTAACATTTCTGTATTTTCCTGGTCAATTTTACTAGTTCTAATATCGGATTTTGCTTGGCTTATTATTTTCCTTATTGCCTCCATTTCTGGATAAAATCGTCTGCGCGTTTTATCAGTTTCTCCCAATTCAGTTGAAACGTATACTTCTAATAGCTCTGCAATTACAGTGGCATTGCATTTTCCATTCTTAACTTTAGAAGCTATGAAATGCCGCACTCTAGCATCTATAGGTTCTATTACTGCAGCCATGTTACCCATTAGATGATTTTGATGATCTTGGCTATTAGGTAAATTAAACATGAAAACTTCTTCACCAGTAATACTATCTTTATTGGCTAGTTTTTCCTTAATTTTCCGAGATATCATAATCTTTCTTTTTTGGGTTGGCACTACCTGTAATTTAAACATATTTATCACAGTAAAATTTAGAAATTCCAGCACAGTCATCTAAAACTAATTATTGATAAAGGTTCAATTTTAAAAACATTCTGTTCATAGCAAATTATTCAAAAAAAAAAAAAAAAAAAAGAGGAGTCATTTCTCATTTCTTTCCTTTAAAAAAAGCTGTAAAAAGAATCTTCCATTTTTATAACAATAGATCAAATTACTTCTTCAAAGAAACATAACCAATAAAACTTCACTTTGAACAACTTATTTCTATTTGTAGCAAATTGGTTAGAATATAATTAGCATAAAAAGCCTTTATTTCTGGCCTGAAAACATCATTTTATTTGCATGTCAATTACTGAATTATTTATTTAGGAAAATATTACCGTTAAAAACCCTCTTTTGGCAAAAAAAAAAAAAAAAAAAAAAAAAAAAAAACCTATTTAGAAAAATATGTTGAATAAAGAGACACAAAAAATCATTTCTCTTTTTTACATTGTGACTCTAAAAATACCTTTTGTTTTTATGTCAAAAAGTATGTATACTTTATCATAGAATACCTTCAATACATCTTGCTCATACATGACAGAATTATATTTTTTCCTTAAAAAAAAATTCCCTAAAATTACTAAGACCATCTTAGAACAAAAAGTTAAATAAACTTCTACCTTGAACTGAGGCATCCTGTACATTCGGGTAACATTAATTACAGCTGGACAATTAACTTTTTTAGTTGTCTGGTTCTTGGAATATGCTTTACCAAAAGCATGATCAGTTTGACACTAAAAGAAAAAAAAAAAAAACACACACACACACACACACACATATATATATATATATATATAATCCAAGAGGTGATATTTTTGTATAAATTTTTAAATATAACAATGTTATTTTACCTTTTCATTTTTTTCTTTAGCATAATTTTCCTTTTGACGTTTATTCAGATCTTTTCCTTGATGGCAAACATAGGTTTTTCGCCCAAAGTGGAAATAGGGAATATCATCTAACCAGTTTAATCGTAAATCTGGAGTTAGTTCAACTGGAAAGAAAATTTTGATTTAGATCACAATCTGATAAGCTTTGATTTTTAAAAGAAAGAAATTACAGATCTCTATAAACATATTATACATTTAACTGTCTCTATATATACTACATACTGTAGACACTGCTTAATGTATTGCAGCTGATGTCGTGTATACTGCTATTGAATTTCTAAGTTCTGCTCTTTCATATATGGAAACATAAAAAATGCCTCATTTACTGTAATTTTATTTGCTCAATTTGGTTAATATAATCAAAATATTATACAATAAATTTCTTAAACTGAAGAACGAAAATGATTTTAATCAAGCATTTAGAAAAAAGCGCAAAACAATAAAATTAAAAAAAAAAAAAAAACTTAATTTCATACGAATTTTCAATAGCTATTGATTTGGAAGGGCTTCAGCACAGTTCCCTCTTCTTCAAAAGGGAGGTAAAAATTCCTGAAAACATCTTTGCCAAAATACACTTGCATTTTTGCCCAATTTCAGATTTTACATTGGCAAAATCTCTTTAAACAAGGATGCCCTCCAAGTATTAAGATTATAGGTATAGAATTGGTCCAATAAATTTCAAAAACATTACGGACTACTCAAATGAACTTTTGCAATGAAGACTGTAAACAATTGATAAACAAACTTTTATTTTTCCTAATTAAAATGTTAAGAAAGTGGCTAGTTATATTTATAGTTAATTCAATTCCTATTTTAAAAGATACTTTTCTCATCATCTTATATTATCAAAAATGGGCAAATGTAATCACATTAAGCAGCACCTACTGCAAACATAGAGAGATATTAAAAGCATTAAACTATTATGTAAAAAAATTATGTCACTTTGTCTCATATTAAAATTATATATGCTAGGTAAAGTATAGAATGAGCTAGCTGCCTTACGCAAAAGGGATGCCTTTGAGAAGGTCTAATGGGAAACTGTCTTGTATTCACTTATATATAAGGAGAACAGGAAAATTCCCATGCAGCTAATCCATTCAACAGTATTTGTACCTTGATCAAACATCCAGTATTCAGCTATCTCATCTGCTAGTCCATTGGTGCTAAGAGTCAAAATAGACAGTAATGTGATTTTACACACAAGATAAGTAGCATTCATTGACTAAAGAAATATATATATCACATCACTAAAGAAATATATATACATTTCAGAAAACTTTCCTGTTTTCTAAAATTCAATATCTTTATTATTATAACTTCCTGATATTTCAATGCATTATAATTTTATGGTGAACTATTACCTGAAAATAAAACAGAATATTTTTTCAATTGGTAGTATTTATTATAAGGTTATTTTGAAACATGTTGTTAATGATAAAACTAAAGAATGGATTTTCTTTATAGACTATTAAATGATTATATTTCAAATCAACAGACTGCATTCATACACTAAAATAGGATGAAAAATATAGTAGTCATGGAGACAATTGTCGAGTTTCTCAAGAAACAACAATAAAAATTTTCAAATCTAACACGGTATATCTTGTTTAATGTTTAATATAGTACGGAATGTTTCGTGAAGCATCAGCTATTTAAAAAAAAAAAAAAAAAAAAACATGCAATACCTGACAATGAAACCAAATAAAAATCAAACATAACGCTACAAAATTAATGAATATGAACGTCTATAAACCCTTTTTTCAACTTGGACCGAATCTCGCAACATCAACTAGATCTTACGCAATAAAATTAATACAAATTAGTGCTGATAAGTTCTTTGGAACAAAATGGCCAAATATCAACTAAACAATCAAAGAAAGCATTTACATTCTAGAGGATTTTTATTTACTCATTACATCTTCAAAAATTACTTACTCTCTTTATCTAATGACTTTCCATAGTAATAAACATATTTTGTTACAGTTTCTACTTCGTGCCTGCGAAGTATTTCTTTAAATTCGCTCCAAGATTTCGCAAAATTCATTTTGCCTCTAAACACAAAGGTTCATACACGAGACGGACTTTGAAACTCGTAATCGATAAACCTGCCATTCCCCTATCGTTGACACAAGTCTTTCTATCGATGGGAAAAGGAGACTCTAGGCCATCCGAAAAAGCGGCGACCGCTAGGAACAACTTCCTCGAACGAGCTACAATTCTGCAAATCGGAACCCGGAAATGTGTTGTACGTCATAACCGGAAATGGCCCTACGTCATCGTGACATTATCTTTGCTGACCAATGGCATACGAGCAGGGTTAATATAGTTCTAACAGTGGTTGCCCTACTCTTTGATTTATCACTGCTTGGCAATTACAATAGGTATCGTAAACAAGCACAGTAGTTATTGGTAAAAATTTGCTATCGCTGTTACATGGTATGCACTTGAACTTTAAGGATATAGGAAAACTATACATCTTCAGTGTTTTTTAGGCAGAACATTTTTAAATTCACAGATATTCTTAGTTTGTAAACATTCCCTATTACATATAATTCACAATGTTTGACAGAAAATTTACATGTGATATTACTCTGTGACTTATATTGAATTAAATTATTATAATTTGAAGACTGTTGTTATTGTAATGCTACGCATCTACTTGCACTCTAAGTGAAATAAATAACAGTAAGAAAAAGTAATTAAACGGCATCGAACAACATTTTGGATCACAGTACATTTCATATTTCGGTTATTAGCAAAACAGTTATTTCTCATTAACTGATGTAATGAATGAAAAGGAATAGAAAATCGAGGTAATTCTTAACAATATTTATATAACACATGTACCAACTGCTGGGACAATAATATTTGACTTTTATTTTTATGGATTAAAACTCTACAAGAAATTAAGAAATATTATTTAATTCTTCATAGAAAACGTACTGTTTTGCAAAAACTTATAAACATCTTCAAGTTGATTTTGTTGATATTTTCATTAGATCTCATCAAAGAGTTTCATATTTTTCTATCAGAATGCTTTAAAAATAATTTTTTCGTTATAAAATGTCTGTATACATCTAGGTTCAGCAAAGAATTTTGTGTAGCTGGTACTCTTTTCATTCACATTTTTCACACTTGGAATCTTTTGTATTCCAAACTTTTGTATACTGTAGTTCTAAATTTGATGTACTTTGAAGTAATTATCTCACAATTTTGTGCATTTATTGAACTATAATAAAATTACTGTATTATTATTTCAGTTACATTTTAACCCTTTCGTGGGCCGTGGGAAGATTACTTCCCACCTACCTGATTCTAGGAAATACACCTGTGGGAAGCGCAAAACCCACTATAATATATTGGCTTTGGTATTACAGTCAAAAGTCGTTAATCCGGACTCGTCGGGACTTCGGCTATTCCGGATTATCGATTTTTCCGGATTATAGATCATCAGTTTAAATCGCGTAAGATGGCATGCAGAAATTCTAAAATTAAAAATATGAAACCGTAATTTATGAAATAAAGAACAATTATGATCTAAAGGGTATCAAAATTTACAAAAAAAAAAAAAAGAAAAAGCTTAATATTTATTTCTTTACTTTATTAAACATTTCTTTCAATGTAAGTTGTTTAAGTTGCTTCGTTTTCTGTGATAATACTTTCTCTTTAATTCTATAAACAGACATAATTTTTTGTTCACTTACAAAGTTCCGCTGTTCAAGTCCCGTTAATTGCTGTGCCGAGAATACCGACTAACTTGTCAATCGAAATTTTTTCGTTTTCACTAACCTCTCTGTCACATTCTTCATGTATTTATCCATTTTTTGCAGCAATTCCACTTTTTGTTTGATGGACATCGAAACATACTTTCGTTTTGTACGATCTTTTGGGAGCTCCAGAATCAAAAATTCTATTTGACATAATCGAAAGTTCATTTTATATCACTTTTATAGTATTGCTCTTACAGTCTGCAAAAAATAATAAGCCGGATCCAATTCGAAAATTAAGGAACAACGCAATCATCAACATTAGCTGAAATACATAATTAGATAATTTTAGCTTACACCTTCCGTTATACATAAAACGCGCACGCGAAAACGTATTCTGCGCTTGCGCACACGCAAATGCGCAGTCGTAAGAGGTCTTACTCGCACGCGTAAACGCCTATGCACATGTGTCAACGCGGCGCATGCGCAGAAAGTTTTTAGCTTTGAGGTCCGGATTATAGATCATTCCGAATTATGGGTGTTCGAATTAACAACTTTTGACTGTATAACGTTGGGAACTCTAATTCCCACTTCAGTATTGTGCTGCCATCTGTGTTCAATCGATTGAAAACAAAATTACCACATTTGTTTTGAAAGTTCGAACGCGTTGTCTGAGATCTGCTCCACTGAGACATCTGTTTTGATTTGACATTTGCATTGCTATACTATTCTGCTACAAATGTAAGTAAAACACTGTTTTTATTATAATAACGTTCTCTTATTTTGTATATTTCTGCAAGAACTATCTAATATTGAATAATAAATAATGGGTGGAAAGTGAAAATGCTATTGCATTGTGCATAAAAGCCACGTGCAATAGGTATGTTGGAAAAATTAGAATATTTTTGAAAATACATTTGAAAATATCATTCAATTCTACTGAGAAAGAAAAGGATTATTTTGGCATGATTTTTACCGAGGAAATTTTACAGAATATTGATGACGAAACTCATATGCAAAGCAGCCTAAGAAAAGGAAGAGATTGGGTCATACCACTAAAGACATTATCCTGAACTGGAAAGAAATCACATCAGAAAATGGGTAGGTATGCATATACTCATGGGTAAACATCAATTGCCTGAACTGAAAAACTACTGCAGCACAGACCCTATTCTCAATGTCCAATCAGTAGCAAGAATAATAATCGCAAAGAGGTTCAAAAAAGTAAAGTAACTGAGATTTTACACAAATCGAAAACGATAATAGCACAAATCTATGTGGGCAACTTGGGCACGATAAACTCGATAAAGTCAGACTAATCCTCTCACAGCTCAATGATTCCATACCTAAAGTCTACGAACATTCGTCAACATTATGAATAGATCAATGTATGATAGCTTTCAAAGGGAGAACTTCATTGAAGCAGTATATGCCAATGAAGACTATGAAAAGAGGTTACAAGGTGTGGTGTTCAGCAGACTCTGAGACTGGATATATTCAAAAATTTGAAATTTATTGTGGAAAAGAAACTTCTGATAATAAGGGTAAAATATTGAGCTTAGGGGAAACAAACTAAACAAACGGAAGATGTGAAACAGACAGGTCATCTTGTAGCCTATGATAACTATTTGACATCTTTCAGGCTCGCAAAAAGTCTACTTATAAGTGGTCTGTTTTCTGTGGGGACTGTGAGGCCGCAAAGGAAGGATCTCCTACCAATGCTGAAGGCTAATAACAAACTGCAAAGAGGGGAATCAGTGTTCCTAACTAAGGAAGGTGTTCTTCCAATAAAGTGGATGGACTAAAAGGCTGTTACATTGTTGACTACTACACACAATTCAGCGATTATTACATCTATAAATCGTACACAGAAGGATGGTACTAAAACAGAAGTTGATGGTAAAGCTGTTGCAGCATATAACGATATTATGGGAGGGGTTGATTGCTTCGATCAAAGAAAAGAAAGATACCAAATAGGAAGAAGATCTGCAGAATGGTGGCATCGTATTTTTGATTTTCTTATTGATCTTATCATCGTAAATAGTTTTATACTGTGGCAAGTAAACAAGAGAAACAGAAGTTTAGACCAGCTAACATTCCGTATAGCATTAGCTCATCAACTAATAGACGGATATTCCTCGAAAAAGGAAAGGCTGTCCTGCTAGCTTCCAAGCAAAAAGGTGTGCAGTTCCGGATGATATACGCTTAGCCAATGTGGGAAATCATATGCCAAAGATGGTTTCCAACTATAGACGATGTAAGAAATGTAGCACAAAGGCCCAAGAAAAGAGGACCCGCTATATGTGTGCAGTATGTGATGTACCCTTGTGCATTGCAACATGTTTCTCATCTTTTCACGGCAAATAATCGCCTTTAAATTGAATTTTCCCTATGACCTTAAAAGGTCCCGTGGGAAGTACACTTCCCACCCCTAGAATTTAAATGTAAAAAAAAAACATTTGGCAAAATAAAATATATTTCCTTAAATGCTATTGTTTAGTTGATAATAAAACATAAAAAAACGGCAGAAATTCAAAAGAGAAATAAATGGCCCACGAAAGGGTTAGTGACTATTTTCATTCTGGGATATACAGTCTCAAACCTTACCTAGTGGTGCAGTGTTCCAGATTTAAAAAACATTTTGAACAAATAAGATCTTACTTCAAAATAGTTTTCTGTCCATCTTATCAAAAGAATGTAATCTGTCACTGAATAACAAATTTTTTAAAATTCCAGTCTTATCATTTCATCCTTTCCGCTATATTCTAATTTATATTAATAACTTCTTACAATCCAAGGTGCCCTTCTAATGTTTTAATGTGACGCTATACTGTAGGCTGTTTTCATATTTCAAATAAACTAATTTTCCTGTAATTCTATCTATTCTCTTATTATATTTTGTCTTATCTTGATTCAGATTTATTAATTTGATTATATAATTTTATATTACTTGTCACAATACTAACAGTTTTGGCTCAGATAATTAGAGTTTTTTAATTCTTTCCAGACATTGTTTAAATATTCATTGTATAACTGGAAAGTTGTAATACTAAAGGTAAATAAAGGAAGAAACTAAAGCATATTTCATACATCTTCTTCTTTCCCCCTCTTTTGTAATTCATGCAGTGTATATATTTCTCGTTGACTGTTCATTATTTTTATAATTTGCATGTATTGATATGCATATTTTCGCAAATTTTGCATTGTTACTCATTTCATTCTGATATTCTGTTTATTTATTACATCAATTAATGTAAATTTATTTGTTTCGTCAAAATTTAGTTATTGTTTATTAAGTCCTAGTAAATTTAATGTGAAACAGAGTTTCTTTGAGTACTTTTCTCTAGTGCTGTAAATATTTATACATAGATGTCTGTTTCTATACTTATTTAAGGATTTTGATTTTCCATTAAATACAAGAATCAAAATTCAATTTTATAAAGCTAATTACTACAATTAAAATATTTGTTGCAAATAAATGCATTTAAAATTTTTAAATACTTAAAAACAGTTTAAGTAACTTCAGTTTTAAGTTTGCTTGTTAGAATTTCAAATAAAAATACAATTAATTTGAATATTTTTTATGCTAACTTAATTAAAGAGTTTAAAACATTCAATATAGCATTAAAAATTCTGCATTATTTAATTTCATCGAGAACACAATGAACCTTCATTACAATATTTCAGTTCATTCAATATTTTCAGAAATGTACTTGTCCTAAAATTTTACTGTTGGCTATTTTATTTATATTTCCCTAATTACTTATTTTATGAAGCTGTATTTGCTAGTCAATTTATGGCAAAGCGCACGAAGGCTATCTGCTTAAGAGGAATCTTTCCTTTGTGAAAGATTATGTAACATTCATATTCACTGTGCACATAGGAAAAATTATGAAGACAAATTGTGCGCCAATAGTCTAACCTGGATTGAATTACCAATTCTTAGAGATTAATTTCGGGGTTCTTACTTTAAAGATAATTTCTGTACTAAAATTGTTGAGAACATGGGGGTTATTTAAATGTGCAGCTGTTTTAAAGTAACACTTTTGTAATAAAATAGTAAAATTTATCTTTGAGATTCTTGTAAGAGATAATAAAGTTCATCATTATTATTCTTAATGGAGGGTTTTCTTGAGTTTTAGTTAGAATCATTAATATGCATGAATCACATTAATTTGAAAAAAAACCGTTCGCGTACCCAGAAGGCAGAAGTTGAAAGGAAAGCTTTAAACGAGTAGAGGGTCCTGTAAAAGCGAGGGTCTAGACCCCGGAAATTTCGAAAAAACTCTCAAGAAGATACTTAAATACGGTCGTCATAAAAAACTCACAATTGCCGATTATACAAGTCTTGGTTGGCGATGTACCAGTAGAAGCCCTCATCGATACAGGAGCAGAAGGTAATTTTATGAGTGATATTTTTTTAAGAAGAATTTTAATAGGTTACGATTATTTAAAAATAAAAACACAGAAATCATAGCAGCGCAAGGACAAACTTGTCAATGTATTTGAAAATTATCTTTAAAAATACAGGTTCAAAACGGAAGCCTTAAAGTATTAATTTTTGTAGTAAAAAATTTGCAAAGTCCACTTATTTTAGGTATGGAGTTTTTAAAAGCCGCGAAGGCCAAACTGAATTTTCAGGAAAGTTCTATTGTGTTGGAGATGGATCGGAGGGTGGTGGAGGCAGTGGAACAATCGCAAGTCGACCTTAGCCATTTGAATGACCATGAAAGCCAAGCCATCCAGCAAGTGGTGAGTACTTTTTCAAACGTGTTTTCAGAACCGCCTGGTAGTTGTCAAATTGTTACGCATGAGATACAGTTAACTGCCGACAAACCCTGTAGGACTAAACCTTACCGCTATGATAAACAGAAAGAACAAATCATCGAAGAACACATTCAGGAAATGTTTAAAAACCAGATAATAACGCCCATAAATAGTGAGTACGCGAGTCCAGTCGTATTATGTAGGAAAAAGAACGAGTTTCCTCCTTCGGATAAAAGGGCTTGGAGGTTTGCTATCGATTACAGAAAACTTAATAGTGTTTGAACTGTACTCAGGAGCTGGTTGACTTTGTATTTAATAACAAAGATTATCATCACAAAGATATTTACTTTATTATACATTTATTAATCATTTTGTTGCTGTAGAGGAACGATCTGGCTCCAAAACATTTTAAATTCTCAATCATAAAGCTGTAAGATTTGTTACAGCAAGTACACAAAAGAAAAGAATACTCAATTCAAATTACGTAGGTCGAGAGTATAACGCGCTAGCAGCGCCTCCTGTCGGCAACTCTTTATCACTACTGAACAGTGTTACTAAATTCCCAGTTTACCCTTTGCCGGTTATAGAGGAAATTATTAGAAAGATTAAGTCTACGAGATACATGACTACGTTGGACTTAACGTCTGGCTACTATCAAATAGCTATGAGACTCGAAGACATACATAAAACCGCGTTTATAACAAAATCGGGCACTTATGCATTTTTACGCATGTCCTTTGGGTTGTGTGGGGCCCCGTCAACATTCCAGAGAGCTATGGACATTCTATAGCCTGTCCTAGGAAAATCGACTTTAATCTATCTAGATGACATAATTATAACGAGTAGTACGTTGGAACAACATATTAAAGACATAGAAGAAGTTTTTAAATTATTAAAAGAGGCCGGTCTTACAATTAACGCCTCAAAATGCAAGTTCGCAACTAAAGAACTTAAATATCTGGGTTATAAAATTTCGCAAAAGGGTATAGAAACTCATGATTCAAAAATAAAAGCCATCAAGAATTTTCCACCTCCCAACACCGGCAAGAAACTTTCTTCTTTCCTTGGGTTATGTTTTTATTATCGGTCATTCATAAAAGATTTTGCGAATATTGTTGAACCCTTGTTAGTAATTAAAAGAAAGAAAAGTAAATTCACGTGGACAGCAGAAGCAAATACCGCATTTGAAAGGTCAAAAGAAGCGCTCATCAATGCCCCTGTTTTGAAATTCACGGAGGGGGACGAAAACCTGGAAATTGCAGCAGATGCGTCGGACTATGCTGTAGGTGCTGTTCTGATGCAAAATGGCCATCCTTTGACATTTTTTAGTAAAACGTTGAACCCTACACAAAGAATTATACAGCTACAGAGAGAGAAAAATTAGCCGTATTAATGGCTGTACACAAATTTCGAGTTTATTTCGGCAAAGCGCCAGTAACAGTCTTTTCGGATAATGCGGCTGTTGGTAGACTTTACTCGGGGAAAAACCTAACGCCCAGGTTAATAAGATGGGCTTTAAAACTTCAAGAATGTAATCTCATAATTAAATATAAACCGGGTAAGGAAAACAATGTAGCTGACGTACTTTCTCGTATAAAACTGGACGATGAAGGCAATGAACTCAAATGCGCTGTGTTGACTTCAAAAGTTTTAGATTCTAGAGAAACAATTATTGCTGAATTGAAAGCTGATCCTGAATTTGGAAGTATCTATGCATATTTGAAAGACCCCGAAAGCTTTGAGCACACATATATCGATGCGAAAAGAAATAGAGCAGAAAACTATGAAATAATAGATAATTTATTATTTTATACGAAAACAGCAAACAAAAATCTCGAGTACAAACCAGTCATCCCAGGCTCGCTTCGATTAAGCATTTTGAAGGAATTACACGACGCGAAAACAGCGGGTCATTTAGGGGTCAGAAAGACTTTAAAAAGGGTACGCGAGGCGGTATATTTCCCGCAATTATACAAAATAGTAACTGCGTATGTCAGGTCCTGCAATCAATGTCTGTTAATAAATGATATTAATTACAGCCCGGCCCCTGCACTTGAATAGCGTTCGCGCTACATTTCCGAATGAAATTTTAGGCATAGATCTTCTTGGTCCTTTTCCCCAGAGTGAGTTAAATAAAAATCGTTTTCTTTTAGTAATTGTCGATCATTTTTCAAAATGGACAGAAATTGTTCCACTTAAACGCGCGTCAGCCAAAACAGTCGCAGATGCATTCTTACACAGATACATTTTAAAATACGGTTCACCGATAAAAGTCATTAGCGATAACGGTAAACAATTCGTTAGCCAAATATTTGAAAACATTTGCACTAGACTTGGCATACGCCATATCAAAATGGTTCCGTATGGACCACAGGCAAACATCGCAGAAAGAGTTAATAAAAATATTGTAAAAATAATTCGAAGTTATGTTAGCACACATCACAAGCGCTGGGATGGCTACATAAATGAGTTAGCTTATGCTTTAAGAACGGCAAATCACGATACTACGGGAAAAACTTCAGCAGAATTATTTTTAGGACGGAAGTTAATTACGCCATTAGATAAATTATTCTTTGTGCTACAAAGAGAGCAAGAATTTAAACAAAAAGATGTGCAAAAACTTATTGACCAGGTGGTTAAAAGCTCGGATACGGCAAGAAATAGACAAAAATTGTACTATGATAGAAAACGCCGTGAAGCAGATTTTAAAGTTGGGGATAAAGTGTTGAAGCGAAAATTTTCTTTATCAAGTGCCCCAGACAATTTTACTGCAAAGTTAGCTCCAAAATTTGAAGGCCCCTATGTAATTCAGGAAATCAAGGGAATCGTATTGTACCTTAAGAACGAGAAAGGGGAAATCTGTAAAGCAAGTCCCGATCAGGTGAAAAAATATTATAATCAAAATGATTTTGAAATCCTTAAAAGTTTCTTGCAGGACTCAAGCGTAAAAGAAGTGGAAGGTCAAGAAGTAACGTCACCCGCTCCACCACCCAAGAAGCAGAGAACTGAAAAGAAACCTAGCCCTTCTACAAGTCATGCGACGGTACAGAAAAGAAAAAATGAAAACGTTCAGAATCCAGCATTTAAAAAATACAAGAAAGCAACGCCGCCGTGTAAAGAGTCTTTGGTAAAGAGGAAAAGACCAGTTACAACGTATCGCAGTAGAAATTCTGCATAGAGGAAAACACTTTTAGGGCCAGATAATCAGGAGCAAACAAGGCCGCCGTTCCCAAGAACGAAAAGACAGCAGGAGGAACGAAAAGACCACTACCAACAGAAGAAATTCAAGCACGATTCCAGACCGGAGGACGCCAAGACCAGCCGTCTAGGGGCAAAACGGAAAAGACAGCAACCCGACGACTACCACTCCAAGAGGCCAGCATACAGAGGGGGAAAAGAAAAATCAACATGGACGAAACTCGAAGGACACAAAGGAGACGACTGACTTCGATGAATTCCATATTGTGGGAGCAGTTCTGCCAGAAGAGGATGTCGGAGTTTCAATCATCGAAAAGATAAGTTAAAATCTTCTATAAATTTTTCTTTTGTTCCGAAATGTTATGCGTAAATACGAAGTTCTATGTTTTGACGGAAGTCAGTTTGTCTCGGTTGAGACTTAGTTTTGTTTTACTTTATTTAGCTAAGGCAAAAAGTATTATTTTCTTTAAGTATAAAATCTAAGAACAAGCAGTTCCTGTTTGTCGAAAGACTAATTCTGTTATGTTAAAGCCAAAATTGGGCCGAAAGTAAAATAACTTCGTATTCTTGTATTAATGAGAACTTTAGTTTCAGTGCCGCCAGCTTGTCGAAGAATGCGTGAAGTAAAAATTTATTTTTCTCTTATTCATTTTATGGTAAATTGTAAAAATCATATGGATTAGAATTTTGTAAATATACGTAAATACTTGAAAGTTATGTAAAAGTAGAATTTAGTCCAGAAGCATAAAATTTTAGATGCTAAAAGTAAATACTCGAAAGAAATGAATTAAAGTTTAAGTATTAAACTGTAGATAAAATCATGCTTTAGAGCGAAAGCCTGCATGTCTAAAGATGAATGAGGGGGAATTTAGAATGAATGTGTTTTGTAGGGTTCTCCACCTACACTTGAATTTTAAGAATGTTAAAATAGCTCATCGACTTTTAGAATGTCGAGTAAGGTGTGTCAATTTGGTCGCTGAATTCTAACAAATCATTGTGGTTAGGGAAAGTGTTGCAATACTAAAACACGAATATTCCCGTTTGACACCACACATGGTGGAGAGCCAGGGTAAAGTTAAATTCATGTTTGAATACTTGAATGAATGTGAATTAAGCAATAACTAAGGAAAATAAATCGATCAAAAACAAAAACTTATTCAGTGTCAAGAAAGTGTAAATTATAATGTATTTAGAAAGATACTGATACTTATTCCTTCCAGATGCTGGAAGGAAGAGAACAGATTGATTGCTGAAGTCCAGGAAAGGTTGCAGTAAGAAGAGAGGGTAAAATAATTATCTACAGAAATTTATTCTAACTTTTGTGAGAAAACAGTTTTTTTTTTTTTTTTTTTTTTAATGTAAACGAGGCTCTTAAATTTTAGTTCAGAATTGTAAAAACTTTTCAACAGGTCGTTTCTAGGACCTGCTTCCAAGTTTACCAAATTCTGGCAGCGGCAAATGTAGGGTTTATATTTATTTTAACTAACATTTATTTTAAATTTAAACTATCTTTCCTGTCAAGCCTTACTTTCCCCTGGAATTGCCAATGCCAGAGTATGTAAATTTTAGTAGAACGCGCAAAGTATTCAAATTGTCAGCGGAAGTAATTTGAGTTAAATAGAAGGGAAACGAGTTCGAAAGGGTGCTTTCTTGCTTCACGAGCGTGGAGGTGGCTAGATAGAAATTGAAGAACCGCGCGTTTCGGCCTGTATGCTAGCCTCGTCTGTGTTGAATCTTTCAACTTAATATTCAGAAAGTTTGCTGTAATATCAGCTGTATCTCAGAACGTGGTTAGGTTAGTTACGTTTAGAGAGCCTGGTAGGTAGTAACTTGTTATTATTCATTTTTAGTTTCTTATTTTTATTTTACCGCCGGTCGGCGTAGTTTGTGAGCGTCAAGAGCACGCACGCATCTGTAATTTCTAAAGTTGAATAAAAAGGGATTTAAACCCTTCTCAAGACTTTGTGTACTTTCCAGTTCATAGCAGTCACCACTATTGTTGCGTGCAGGTTGGGGCCGCGTAACATTACAAGGTCAACTTCATAAACTTTCGTAATTTGATATTTAATTTCACATGAAAGAGTATTTCTAGCGAGTGAAAATCAAGCAGGTGTCACTTCATATAAATACAAACTTCATATAAATACAAACTGATAATGGATGATTTTGATTGTTACTTGCTTATTGTTTAATCAATAGACTGGTGACAGAAGTATGTTACAAAGTAGATATGATCTCTTGTCTCCCAGTTCAATTAGTTGCTCAATACTATGAACGTTTATATGGAAAATAGCCTGGCTTATGTATTTTTAAAATTAAAATGTTTATTCAAATAAATTTTTCCCTTCTTTTTATTGTGAAATAGCTATAACATTTTGTATATGTCTGGTATACAATAAATTACATTAATATTTTGCTCTTCATTTTGTATTAAACCAACTGTACACGTACATGTATTAATTTTCATAAATTTACTGAAATGTCATCATTTATCATTACCCATTAATAAAAATTACCCATGTTTTACTGTATTAGAAAAAAAAGGCTCATCATGGGTCGAATGTTGTCTGAAGCCATGGAATGCTATTAGGTTGTTCCAGATTCAATAACCAGTAGATAAAAAGATTGGAAACACATGGTTTTCATGGATTTCCCATAAAAATACAAATTACTTAACTTCAAAACAGCTGCATTTATTCCTAGAGAAATTTAAGCTAATTGTCTTTAAAAATTTCTCATAAAGGCATATCTTTTATATAATTTGGCACAATAAATTATCTTCCACCTGCTTCATTCAGACTAATGCATAAAATGTGCTAAAAATCTCAATATTTATAATTAATATATATACAAAAAAAAAAAAAAAAAAAAACTAAATGGTTTTCTGCGAATTGCTGAAAGGTACTATGGCCAATGTCTATTTTTGAAATGACCTTTGTAAGGAAACTAGAGACACTGTTGAATGCATCATGAAAAAATATTCAGCAAATTCTAACTAACTAGATGCTGTAGAAACACAAGTCATTAAATTGTTTGTTTTATTTGTTCGAATATAGCAAATTACATTACAGCTATCTGCTTAAATGAAGGGATGCCTTCGTGGAGGAATTTCTAAAAGAAACTGTCTCATATTCATGTTGTATGTAGGAAACACTACGATCCTAGCTTTTACTTCTGGGTCTGAAAGGAAAGAACTGATTAGTCTAATTTTTTTTTTTTAGTATGTCAAAATATACTGTTATTTGTTTATCAAGCAGAATGGCTTTGTGAAGATTTTTCAAATGCATGCAAGCAGTTTCTTCCAGCTACCAGAATAAACCTCAGGAAAAATTACAAGTGTTTGTGGCTTTAACTACTTGTCAGGCCAGTCTTCTAGTCTATAAACAACTGTACGAAACTGATCTTTGTCATATACATATGGCAATACTCATCTGTCTCACATGCCATAATACACATGATAATCTCATTTGTCATATACATATGAATACATATGGTTGTCTCTTTAAACAGTAACTGCAGATGAGCAGCAAGGAATTAAATAGCTGAAGGAGAATGTGGACATTAAACTATCCCCCTTAGTGCATAAGGAATATTACATATTCCCAAATCACTCATGAATCAACTATAAAACGCTAACATTATTTTAAACCTCAAAGTCTTACAGCTGATTAACAACTAATTCGTCCCATCTTTCAGAGCCGTATTTACACTGTCATCAAAATTTAAGGATAATGACAGAAATAAAAGTAGCTGATACTTAATGAAAAATTATTAATAGAAATTTGTACAAAAGCATTAGTTAACATAAATTACAATATTTGGCAGTTGATTATTTGCAAAATATTTAAATTAAAAGCAAATTGATGGGAAAATTAAGCCCCTCTTGCAGAAAAATTTTTTCATTAATATGGTGTATGGTCACCTAGGGCAAGTTTGCATGTCTGACATCTTGATTTCATAGACTTTACCAAAGCGTTGATGAAGTCTTGTATAATTGCACGCCAGTGATCTAAAAGTGGATTTGTCAGCTCTTGGAAGGTCCGCGGACGAATTCGGCGTGCTAAGGCATCCCACACATGCTTAAGTCGGGTGAGTAAAGTGGTCAATACATTTGAGTGATATCTTCTGTTTACAAGTATTCTTACACCACATATACTCGACGAGGTCAAAAATTTTCATCCATTAGCAAAACTTCTGGGCCAATAGCACTCCTAAACAGTCTAACTTGGGGTTCCAGTAGCTCGTCAACATATCTCCGAGCGGTTACGGAACCCCCTTGAAAGATATGCTTGAAAGATTCCGATGCGGCCATTGGTCGTAAGCATTAAACCCAAAGCATTAAACCGCGGAAACGGTATATTTCACGGACAAGAAAAGGGAAGTTGTGTGTTCCTTTCTCTTTCCAGATCAACACGCGTCTAGAATTACTGTTTAGACTATGTGTGGACTTCTCAGTAAACAATACTCGGGATCAGTCGTTTTGGCTCCACTGAACATGACGACGGTACCAGCTTAAACGGGCCCCTCTGAAAGATGGAGTGAATGGGACACAAACCATCGGTTTTCTTGCATACAGTCCAACCTCGTTAAGCCTTCGTGCAGCAGCAGAACGGCTAATCCGAGTTCCTATGGCAGCATAAAGCTCTAAAACCAAATCCTTTGCAGTTTCTTCGCGTCATCAAGGATATAAAACGCTCTTCTGATGCACTTGTTGCTCTTGGTCGCCGTTGACCAACCGATTCATTGCTTAAAAAAGCAGCTCCAGATTCAAATCTTTTGCGACTTCCATTTGTATTTGACTTCTCTCGATTATATCAATTTTTCGCCACTTTTTACCTTCACTTAAATGATGCTTTGAGCCATAACTATTGAATACTGATCACTCTCAGAAACCATATTCAATTTAAACAGTACAACAGACCGGAATTCCAACATGCATCCATTGCGCACCACATTGTCAGTCACCGAATTTACATATTTCTGGCATTAACGTATGCGCGGAAGTGCAATTTTGTGTTCAATTGTATTTAATTAATAGAGGCGTAGCTAAGGTTTTCAGCACCCGGGGACACCTAAAGATTTTGCGCCCCTTTCTGTATTACAAGAATGGAAAACATTTCATTCTGAAATGTATATCATCAATTTGCGTCCCCCTGGATGCTGCGCCTGGGGACGGATGTCCCCCTTGCCCCATCCTAGCTACGCCACTGTTAATTAACGTAAATAATTATAGCATCGGGCATTGGTTGCAACATTAACTTAGTGAGCATATTTTTTCCTCATTATCCTTTAATTTTGATGACCAGTGTATATGGTGCAGCACGAGTTCTGAAACAAAATTGTTCTTAGGGCTTCAAAAGCAAGTCAGCAGCAAGACGCGTTAGAAGCGTACTTGTTCATACTTAACGTATTATTTAAGCTATTTTTACAGTTTAAGTATTTTGGAACTCAGAATTGAAATATCTACAAGTGCATGTAAGAAATATATCTATATATGAATAAAATGAATTTAAATATTTATAGAAATTTGCAACAATTAATATTTATTTACCTACCACAGAAATGTAATCTTATAAACATGTCTGTCCAGTCATGTACTTACAGAAAATTACTTGTGTGGATTCAGAAATATTCATGAGCATTCACTGATCCATCTATATAATGTAAAGCCCACCAGCGGCCGAGCGGTAAAGTCGCTGAACACTGGTAGTTCGGTCCGAGGTTCGAATCCCGCGAACGGGCTGGCTGCATGGGCGTTTTCGTGGTTTTCCCCATGTGTAACGTGTATACGAGCCAGTTTCCCTTAGAAAGTCCTCCACGAAGGCATCCCTCCTCTTAGGCAGATAGCCCTCGTGTGCTTTGCCATAATTAAATACACCAACACACCAACACACTATATAATGTAAAAGAGATGACAGACCTCCTGACGAATAGGATAGCTTATTTGAATACGGGAAAGCATACTAGTCTTATCTGCTAAGGGAAAATGAGGACTTTCTAAAGAAAACTGGATCAAATTCATGTTGCAGATGTAAATACTGTGAAAACCTATCATGTAACCAACGTTCGCATGGGTTCCAACTTGGGTGTTACTACTAGTATTCAGTAGTCTTAATCATTCAGTCTGTGAAAATCTCATAAAACCTACAAAGTGTAGGTGGAAAGAACTGAGCACCTTTGTCGCCTCATCCGAATTTCCAGCCCTCAGTTTTAGTGAAATTCTTACTAACATGTTTCGTCTGATATTATTAATTTATGCCTCTTGTTTTCATAAAGAGAGAAATTAGTCCATAACAATTTAGAATCAGCCATAATTTAAGTTTTAGAAGCTAGAAGTCATTTCTGGCCAATCATCCAAGATAGAGGTTTTAATGTGGTTTTGCATGTGATTCTCGTGGACTATCTTATAAGACCTACAAAAAGCTTCCGAAATCTGTATTTATATATCCTAAACTGCTCAGGTAGTTGAACTGCGTCAGCATCACATGTGATTGTGTGACACAGCAAGTCGCTTTTCAAAAGGTAGAACGGATCAGTCTTACACGTATCCTAATTACCTCTTTGCCTACTTCCTTTTTCTCATTGACCTATGTTCATCACCTTTGCTTTCCATTTCATAGTGGTGCAGTTTCCGAGATGAGATGTCTACTCCAAATCCTTTTGACATCCTCACCGTCCCTCTCTGTCTTCTGACATCTCGCGAAGACGGTACTACTCACGTATAAGAATTATTTGAAAAATAAATGGATTTTATTCATTGTAAATTTCCGAATTTTTTAATTTACTATATTCTGTATGGTTGCTAAGGCAGGCTCCACAGATACACTACCTATCAATTCTTGCAGAACTGGACAGTACATTGTGCATTTCGATGTCCGACGAAATATGCTTTCCTTCTGGAACATCTATGTGTTTGGCTTACTACTGTCTTCAACCTGTACAGACTGATATTATATGTCTGGTATCGATTTTACCTGCTTTCTAATGGACTCATAGATAATATCAACCGAAAACGTTTAAGATAGCACTTATCTGCATCATTAGTACTAACCGATGATTTTAATGACGACAAACCTCTTTGATTTGATTTGAAGTAAGGATAAGAACTTAAATATGTAAAAAGAGCTACTAAATATGTCACTGCGTATGCCTTCATAACGATAGATAGCAAACCCATATCTACCAACTTAAAAGGCTACTTCACAGCACTGATTTGGTTATACTCGTATGTACGCTATTACATCTATCATTTTATACATTTAGAATCTAGAGTGATCCATTTAATGCAGAATATTTCCCAATATTTGAGTCTTTTAAAGGAATATGAGTGTCGGACATATTTAGAATTCCAAGGTTTCTTTAAGATTGAGAGACTTGACCTTGTTTCCATCTCTAGCTTTTCTTACGAATGAAAAAGTAAGGTGTGTAAAAGTAGATGATACTGTGAAGGCCGTTACTGATCTGTGGTCCAGGCGTTCAGAAACCACAAATCTGTATTCCTGCGTCATCAGACAGACTTCCTAGATACATATCTAAAATCATAACAGAACTCTATGAAGAGAACTTTAGTTAAGACATATAAGACAAACCCTAGTCTCAGAATATTAGCAATTCCATGCTGAAGCATTCGTTGACTGAGTCTTTTATTAGTTTCCCTTCTTACTGTTTGTAATAGAGGTTGTAGCAGGGCATTTAATGTTTGGCATAGAGAAATCCAAAAAACAAAACTTGGAAAAGCCAGAATTTCAATAATGATCCGTTATATATTAAAAAATGCTTTTTACTATATTTGCCCATCAGCAGCGGAGCGGTAAAATCACTGAACACTGATAGTTCGGTCCGATGTTCGAATCCCGCAAACGGGCTGTCTGCATGGGCGTATTCGTGGTTTTGCCCATGTGTAACGTTTATACGAGCCAATTTCCCTTAGAAAGTCCTCCAAGAAGGCATCGCTCCCTTTAGTCAGATAGCCCTTGAGTGTTTAGCTGCAATCAAACAAAATGAACGAAATCGCCAGAATTTCGCACTAACGAATCACCTACGCAAAGTTCTGGGGGAGGATGGAATACTGCAGCCTTGATCATTATTTAGAAAAAAATTATAATACCTTTCCTAATTACAATAGTTTTCTAGAAAAGGAGATCAATACTGAAAATTTACTGCTTTTTCTGCTTTTTTTAAGAGGAATCACTTGATGTCAATATTTTTGTGACAAAGAAAACAGTGTATGAATTGGAGTTCTCTAAAATCTGTTCATTGCTGTTTGCAGAGACCTTCCAATTTTTAAACAAAAATTTCTCGAAGGACTGGCTGTTTCTCATAAAAACCGGTACTTTGTTGTTTTAAGTCATTAACTCTTTCCAAAATTTTTGGAGTGTTTTGTTATGTAGCTTATTAAATTATCTGCAGTGTCCGAAACCAGTGACCTTTTGGCTGACTGCCAATAACCATCAATAGTTTTGATGGGCACTGCAGTGCTTTAGTTTAGTTTCAAAATCTGTTCAGTCTTTTTTCCACTGTCTTACATCGGTAAACTATGTAAGCGTTCATCTCCACTGGCTGCCAATTCATAGGCCAGAACAAGTATTCTTGGATTTAATTAAAAAAAGTATCTAAATTTACTGCAATATCACATATTAGTGATCTTTAACTTGTAGATCTCTGGCGATGAACAACATTGGCAGGCATCTACGTTCTTCAATATAATTTTAATTAAAAATGCTATTTAAATTTAGTGCACTACTCTGTACTAGTGAATCTGTTTGTTAACAAGTGACAACCAAGCTTTAACCTTTTTTTGGATCGAATGTTATAAATTATGTATGGGCTACCTTTCTCAGGGAAACAGCCTCACATTACCTGAAGATTTGGAACATCTATTCACAGACTACGTGGTTTGCTTCTAGCAGTCACTGCACCTAAGGTACAAAAAGTTCTCTTTGATTTAAAAATTTTTTAGAAATCTGATCGTCCAGTGCTTAGTAACTATCATTCTGCACTCCTGCCTTCGGATCTCACGTTCAAAAGGTAACACAACTATTATTATGCCTGAATAGAGGATCTAGAAATGCCCCTCTGCCCATATGAAACTTTTGAATTATTTCAGAATTTTATTAAAGATAAAGTGATGTTATTAACTGTAGCATTTTTATGAATACAGACAAGAATATAATAATTATATCCCAGTCTATAAAAATGTTTCTAGGTTCCCTAATCACATCTGTTTGGCTGTTATATATAATACAACACTACTTTAAATAGCTTACATGGCATTGAACCTATGGTAACTTTTTAAAACGTACAAAATCTTTTTTATAGATATATTAAGTTTGTGATGATGCCACGGTTAATTTTTATACTTCCATAAACACACCAACGTGGTTTAATATAGTAAAATCTAAAATTTTTCTGTAGTTTTTTCAACAGTTCACAACAATTTTATTTATATGTAGTAGTATATTAAAACTGTACTTGGATGGTATTCTTGTCTTTACTTACCAGTTTAGAAAATCTGGAAAATGTTTGTTATATATTTGACACTGTATAATGCATTTAATTTGCACCAATAAAACCAATTCATATTTTTGTTTCGCTCATACCTTGCAAAGTTCATAGGATATGTTTCATGTTTTGTAGGTGAAATCTTTGGCATGAAAATACAAAGTTATATCTTGAACAGATCACTTTCACATACACAAAATATTCTGGTGAAATGATCTAAATTTTTGTGTCATGTTTCTCAGTATAAATGATACACACCAATACAGAACAGTATCTCGTATTTAAAAAAATATTTTTTGGTTCCTTACGTATATCATTACAGTATTCATTTATGAAGGTTCTCATTTTCTAAAAATGCAGGTTTTATTCCATATACTTCTGACACTTTGATGTTTTTAATCTGTAATAGTGCTTAACTAGACCCAATTTTTCGAATTGCTTGTTGTAGGCTTTTTACACCCCTATTCTGCATATCACAATATTAGTTGCTGTTATAATTAGTCACATTTATTCATGCTGTGAGAGAAAAACAGCACAGTTCAACATTGATGAAATAATTAACACTTAAATTCCAAGAATCATTCCTAATATATTATGATACAAATTTAAGAGATTTATGAATGTGTTAGAATTGTAAAGTTTTCTGTTTAATGAAAACATTAGGAAACGTGACTTTAAATGGTTGCTACAGAATATTACAAGTTTGAATTTAACTGCACACGTTTGCCCAATTCATGCACTATAAAACCTCATTATTTTGGTTTAGTAGATTAATAATTAGATTGTAATGTTGCGCGCTCCCAACCTGCACGCAACAATAGTGGTGACTGCTATGAACTGGAAAGTACACAAAGTCTTGAGAAGGGTTTAAATCCCTTTTTATTCAACTTTAGAAATTACAGATGCGTGCGTGCTCTTGACGCTCACAAACTACGCCGACCGGCGGTAAAATAAAAATAAGAAACTAAAAATGAATAATAACAAGTTACTACCTACCAGGCTCTCTAAACGTAACTAACCTAACCACGTTCTGAGATACAGCTGATATTACAGCAAACTTTCTGAATATTAAGTTGAAAGATTCAACACAGACGAGGCTAGCATACAGGCCGAAACGCGCGGTTCTTCAATTTCTATCTAGCCACCTCCACGCTCGTGAAGCAAGAAAGCACCCTTTCGAACTCGTTTCCCTTCTATTTAACTCAAATTACTTCCGCTGACAATTTGAATACTTTGCGCGTTCTACTAAAATTTACATACTCTGGCATTGGCAATTCCAGGGGAAAGTAAGGCTTGACAGGAAAGATAGTTTAAACTTAAAATAAATGTTAGTTAAAATAAATATAAACCCTTCAAGATATCTGATTAGCATTAAGTTTTATTTTCTCAGGCATAGAGCATCCAAGAATAGAAATGATAATTAATTTAACACTTCAAAATATACTCATGTGCATGAAAAAAACTGCAACTGAGGCAAAATGGGAGAAAACATGGTCTTTGTAAAAGCAGTGTTTGTTCTTTAGTTATGAATGTTTAAATAAAATCTAGATTTTATGTATATGCTATTATTATTAAATTTAAATGAAATACATGTATATGCTTAGAGCAAATATTCACTTATTTTTAATGTGTCAAACAATTTATGGATATTGGAGTTCTGCAGAAAATTCAACTCTTTGAAACCATCCATGCAAATGGGAAACAAAGAAATTTCAGCAAGTACTTCTGTAATGACAGGAAATAATAATAGGCATTATCTAACTATTAAGTAATGATAAGACTTATTCTAGAATTAAAATTACAAGATATTTAATTCCCTGAATGCTTTAATATAAGTCTGGCTACACTCTTCTGTGTGAAAGGCCACAAGCCCTTTGCCTTACACACAAACTTTTAAGCCTCCTTATTTTGCAATAAATAGTTAAAAATTAAAAAATGGGCTGTAACTTTAGCACTCATTTTTCATAATTATTATAAGACCAGTATATTCATCTTTTTGATTAGCAGCAAGTTCACTCGTATTTCTTTGTTTCTGAATGTTGAAAAATTAAAATATCTAATTATTGGTAGCTGGACCTCTTTTGCTATTGGAATGTGTGAAAGTTTAATTTGTATACAGCTTTACGTACTGAAACTTACAAATATGCAAGTACTCTTATTAACCAGGAAAACAAAAAAGTGTCCACATTTTTAAGTGACTATAATGTTTTTTAATCTTAATCAATGAAAATCAATTGATATCGTGGATGATGAAATAAAGAATGAAAATATATTTTATTTAAGAAGGAATTGGGATAATGTATTAGTCAATGTCTTGTAAGAAACACTACTTATATTATGCTTCATAGATATGACTAATTCCTAATATGTGGAGTAATTTTCAGTAAAAAATAATTCAAAAATAGATAATTTTTTCCCAGACTTTATTCAGAATACATAATTATTTTACATAGTTTTTATTCATCTTTTATTTCTGAAAATAAAGACATATCAGATAAAATTCCTTGAATAGAGTATAAATATTATTATTATTCAACCATATTACTTAAAAATTTAAGAGTTTCAGTTTCAGAAAATTCTGCTGGCAGAGCTTGCTCTCGATTTTTAAATAGGTACCAGATTCCTGCCAATCGTTTACTGAAAAATAAAGAAGACTAAATTCAATTGTGAAACAGCCAAGATCACTGAAAACAATGCACTATTCATTTTGCATACATAAGCCTGAAATTTTAAAAATGATCAGATATGTTATGAGATTATTTATGAACAGAAAAATTTGCAGTACTTGCATACATCCCATTAGCCATGAAAATTGGTGCAGAACCACCAATCATTCCTGAGGAAATCCTTCACAGTCAATGGGATGAAGTGTTAAGTACAAATTTTCTGATTCCTCTTTAAAAATAAGAGAAAATTTGGCATGTAGGTCCCCGATAATGCATTGTTTCTATAAAATGAACTATTCTCTATTATCCACAATTGGGGGTATCACCTTGGCCAAAAGGGCTCATTGTTGCCTACTTTAACAATTTTCTCTTATACTACCAAGTTACATACAAACATAAGCATTTTTATTTGTTTATTGGCCATATAACATCATTAAAAAATAAAGATAACTCAGAAAAAAAAACTGTCTTTATAGAAACTGTATGGCAACAGATGAATTGCAAAATATTTGTCCATTATACTTTATATTTTTCAAGCATTACCAAAGGAATGGAATGCTGTCCTGGAAAACATTTCTTAATTTAAATTTCTTTAAATATATCAATCACTTAAAATTATATGCTCGTGTATATCGATTTCCGGAATTCAGTTATATTAACTGGCATATTTAAACTTTGATATTTAATCCTCTGATAAGCATAGTAGCATACTAATACACCACAACTGATATTATCAGTTTGCAAAATATGTGAAGGACAAATTATTTTCCATTTAGTGCTTGTAGCAAATATTTGAGCTAAAACCTCACACCATGTATGAATTAAAATTTGATGCTCTTGCCCACATGATTTATTTTGCGGCTCATAAAATTCAAAAACCATATCTGGAATATTTACTATTATTAATATCCAACGACAATTTAAATTTGCAGGGATAAAAAATAATTTCGCTGATTTCAATCTTGTTAGTAATGGATCTTTAATACAAAATTTTGGTTTAGGAATTTGTAAATTAGACTTAACAAAGGCAAAATCTTCATAACTGTTTAATATTTTAAATAAAAAAGCATCAATTATAGTATTATAGAGCCATCCTTTTCGAAAACATGAAGATATAGATTTAAACAAGTGTTCTTCTTCATTACTTATAAAAGGATCTATAGATTTTAACATATATGGTGTAATTTCAATATCATGTATTTTTAAACATGATTTTAATTTGGTCAAATCTTTATTCATTCTAACATTTACTGAAAAGTTTTGCTCTGCTGAAGATACATTTATCTTTTCCTGTGTACGAGGAACATTCTCAGTTAAAATATTATAAATAAATTTTCTAAATTGACGGGTATCTAAAGGAAGATTTAAGTCTAATTTATTTACATGTTGAAATGCATAATAACAGATGAAGACACCAAACTGCTTTCATCATTTTGTAAAGCATGCGGTGGACACTGAATATCCCATGAACCGTTAATTTGTAACTCACTGTTAATTATATTAGACCATTTATTAGTTAAGTTTATGTATTTTCGATTGCATGAATTTATTAACGAGTCATATAAATAAAAGGTATTTTCTTTAAATCTGCTGTGATCAGAACCCAATGAGAATTAATGCAAGCAGGAATCAATAAATATCTGAAAGATTTCAAAGAAACCGGAAAAGCATTTCCAAGTGATAATGCATCAGATAAGATAAGCTGGGTAATCGAGGAATCAGCAAAAGTATATTTATCATCACTTTCTAAAATTTTGTATAAAAATGAATTTATGATTACATCAAATAACCACCCCCTAACAAAATCTGCACAAACCGATTTTATAAAAAATTCTTCACTTGTACTGATATAAGAATATAAGACTTTAAAGCAGTACGATTGATACTATAGCAGCCAATTTGTAAAATTCTTTCAGAAATATCTTCGCTAGACTTTAATAGTAGGGAAAATGATTTATTTTAATCAACTCTGGTTAAATCACATAGATCGTTATCACTGTCATTTAAATCAAATGCTATGGCTTTAAATTTAGTTTTCTTTTCCACACATTCATTTATTTCTGGGTCATCTACACTATCATTAAAATCTTGATTCTTGTTCTGCTGACGTTTCTGTAATTTTCTCTTTTTAGAAGTTTTAAACAATTGTGGGTTAAGTTTTTGATTTGGTGCAATTGGACATGATGAACTTGAAACTGCTCTTGAATTTTCATTAGAGTTTAAAATTCCTCTTCATTCTGAAACTAATGAATATAATGTTGTATGAACACACTTTAACATGACATTTTGGACTTTGGGTTGTCTTATTAATTGCAGTAATTCTTCTACAAGCTTTTAACATGCATTTACTCTGTTCAATACTTTGTGGATTGTAATGATTTGCACAGCAATTTATCTAAGCAATTGCAGTGATACAAGTGACTACACAATGAGACACATGATACTTTAGGGCATATATATAAAAGCAAAAATCCTGACACGGACAAATTTCAAAAAGACGCTGCACAGTATATATTTTATTTTTTGTCTGGGAACAAACAGTCCAAGAATTATCAGAGCATTTATTTACATCACTGTCCCTAACTTTTAGTCTTCTCTGATGCCTACTTAAACAAGAAATGGAATTTCTGGGAGATACATTAGTGTATAATTTATAGGTATGATTTAAATATTTATCTTTCTCAATTGTCAGAAGTGTAGAAATTAAAATATCTAAACGTCTATAACAACAAGTTTTCCACATATTTTGAATTTGAAAGGGCAAAAGAACTATATGAGAATCAAAATTTCGCTGGTTTGATTAAAACGAGATCGCAAAATTTCACGAGAGTCATAAATATCGTGAAACGTTATTGTGCAAAAATGTTACCTATAACTGTAAGAAAGGACATATTCATAAACAGTCATCATAAAATGCAATTTTTGTGAAATTCAGGGATGTTTTATTAAGTAAAAATAGGTCGATATGTACATGGATACTCAGTATATTCAGCAATTCTTAAAAACTCGCCAAGCAGTGGGCGATTCTGCATTTTCCCCGAGACCTTCATTTACGAAGTGTTTGCCCAGTTAGAGATGCATTATGTCGAGGATGTGGTAAAAAGGGCCATTACCAAAAGGTATACAAATCCAAACTTGTACGCTTTACTACTAATTCCACAGCAGCAATTTATGCACTAGCATCAGCTTCAATGCTTCCTCACTATCTTCAAAGGTCAATAACTAAAATCCTAGTAAATGGAGTTCAGCTGAATGCCCTAATTGATACCGGTAGTTCACTAAGTTTTATAAATCAGTGTTTTATACAAAGATGTCGAATTCAAGTAAAACCTTTTTTGATAGAATAACCATGGCCAGCTCGGTGCTACTTTGGTAGACGGTTGCACAGATTTTTGGCGATTTACTTTGGCGCAATTGTTGGCGCGGTTTTTACAATCGTCAGCCATCTTAAAAAACGCTGTTTTTACGTATTTTGCGCATAGTAAAGTATTCGAAACTTTAAAAAATAAATATTGTTAAAAATAATGGATTAATTTTTTGTTGAAAACATTGTTTTTTAAGATGGCAGGAAAATGTGAATAAATACATTTACTACGAGTATAAAATACTAAAGTAAGGTTAAATTATTATTTTCATATAGCAAAGAAATAGAATAAAAACACTACTATAAAAACATTGCGCCAAAGTTCAATTAGATTAAAATATTACGTAAATTGAATATCGAATTAAAAACCATCATACCGACGTTTAAAAGAATTAAAATATTACTTAATTTCCAATACTTTAAAATAAGTAAAAAAGAACGCTTCGTACACTAGAGCTAAAATGACAGCAATTAGTTGAATGACGGTAAAAGAGGAGGAATGTCTAATACTTTTTTTACCGTTACAGCGGTTACATTTTTTACCTTTACAGCGGTTACTTCTTCTACCATGACCACAATGCCATATACGGTCGTCTTCAGAATTGGCTGTTCTAACGATCTTCATCTGTAATCCACATTTCTCGCACTTCATTGAAGAAGCAATTAGCGAGGTTTCCTCCAAAAATTTAAAATAAATTTCCTCTGACCCTCGTTGCAATTCATAAATAAATCTTTGATTAGGAAAGACAGGTTGGCCAAAATAAGGTCTTCAAAGGACAATTCTTTTATTCCGATACGAATAATTTTGGTACTTACCAATAACAACATTAATCTTTGAAAGGGACAAATCCATTTCCTATGAAATCTAAGGAATTGAAAGAGATGAATAATAAAATTTTAAAATGGCGCGGTAATGCATAAATATTCAGTAACCGATCAGGGTTAAATTGATTAATTAAATTGATTAAATTGAATTGATTACAGCTCTTTAATGCACAGATATTCTGTAACCAATCAGGGAGCTGATTACATCATGCCTAGAATTAAAATTACTTAAACAATGATACATAATAAAATCATTTAAAAAAATGCAAAATTAAATTGTATTTTAATATTTAACAGCCATAAGTAATGTTTAAAACATTAGATTAAATTTATAGATATTAAAACTGATAACTTTTAAAGCAAGGTGACGTCATTGATTACATCATCCACAACATAAATTATACAAAATATCATAAACATTAAAATTTTTATTTCAAATAAAAATGTAAAATTAAATTGATTTTTAATATTTAGAAGCCATAAATAATATTTAAAACACCGGATTTATGCATAATAAAACGCATTATTTTTAAAATAAAATGACAACAAAGTATCGGTTACCATAAATAACTTGTCAAGCAATGGGTTCCATAAGTCGTACTGCTCACAAAAAAAAAAAAAAAAAAAAAAAAAAAAAAAAAAAAAAAAAGCCGCCAAAATCGTTTAACCGTCTACTAAAGTAACACCGCTAACGGTGTCTTCTCTATGCTTAGATGTTACGGGTTGTTCTTTAGTTAATATCAGATTGCAAACCCATGTATACAGTAATGCAGAGGTATTAATTATGAAAAACCTCTGTGCAGACTTTCTTATCGTGCATGATTTATTTAAAGATAATTCTTCTGTTGAGATAGAATTTAAAGGTGACAGATCACCTCTTAGAATTTGTTCATTAGCAACTGCTCTTGTAGCCCATGTGTCATTGTTCCCTAATTGCAAGCCTGATTGACCTATTATTACAAAGTCAAGACGCCAAACTGAAGAAGATAAAACATTCATAGCTACAGAAGTATGTAAATTACTTAAAGAAGGTGTAATTGAACCAAGTAATTCTCCTTGACGTGCACAAGCTTTTGTTGTGAAAGGAGAACCTCATAAACCCAGAATGGTATAGATTATTCGCAGATTATAAACAAATTTAGAAACAGCTTTAGTATAGCCCACCCAGAATTTTAACCAAAATATATCGCCACGAATGGCGATAAATGATATGATATGGCAATCCACACTGGTTTACGAGCATGTGGTAACCCATATTTTTCGGAAAACGCAATGTAAACAACCGTAAGTTTCTGATTTCTAAAGAGGATGGAATTGCGGTTACAGTTAACATAGTGCTCAATTATATTTATTACAACCGTAAGTTTCTGATTTCTAAAGAGGATGGCATTGCGGTTACAGTTAACATAGTGGTCAATTACATTTATTCAGTATCAATACAAATTACCGAGATATGCATTTACTCACAGTTAAATGCACGTGCCCCTGTATTCTTACTTTTCCGGCGTAGCTTTCTCTTAAAATTTATCTCGCGCTGCATTGCACGGAAAAATACATTTTTAATTAGAATTCTACTAAAATTTAATTATCTAAACACAAAATTCATATCACACTTTTCGTCGATTCTTTAACGCTTAGATATTGTGGAGAATACTGCTTTGGAAATAATATTTTTCGTATTTAGTTATGGATTGCTCTAAACCTGCTGTTAGTGATGTTGTGTTTAAGTATTAGGAGATTTTAAAGGAAATTTTAAGGTGGGAGTTTTCAAGCAAGCGTAACAAGTTTTGGAAAGTCGGGCATTCCAAATACATATTTTATGTATGAATTAACAAGATAGTAGGAAGATATTAGAGGATTTTTGATGGATTGTGGATTAATGAAGAATAAAGTTTGGTGTGAAAAATGTAAGATACCATGCAAAGTATATATTTGGGAAAGCCAAGCAAAGATGAGATTTTCCGGCATTGTTTTTAAAATTACATCTTTTTAACCTTAATCATTTTCATTAATCATTCCTTAATATTCTTTTCTCTTATAATCACGTATAATCGTCTTAAATTTATTTCTATTATCCACGATTTCTGGTGAAATCAAGATGGCCGCCATTTTTGAAATACGGTGTTTCGTCAAAAATCTTGATGGTAACCATTTTTCAAAACAACATATTTCACGCGTTCTGGCGCCCAAGCAATTCGCCAAACTTTGAAGGTGGGCTATACTGAAGATGTTCCCAAATTTACTATGATTGATGCTTACCCTCTTCCCAAAATTGAAGATTTGATTTCACAAGTATCAAAATATAAAATTTAATACAATTGATCTCCGAAGTGCTTATTATCAGGTTCGGATCAAAGAATAAGAGAAACTGCAGCGTTTGAAGGTAAACTATATCAATTTCGACGTGTTCCATTTGGTGTAACAAATGGAGTTGCTTCTTTAGAAAGAACAATTGATGAATTCAATTCAAATGAAAAATTATCAGAAACCTTTCCCTATCTTGAAGATGTAACTATATGTGGCAAGAATGAAGCTGAACATAATAACTTGAAGAAATTTATGGCTGGTGCTAAGAAGTATAACCTAACCCTCAATGAGGAAAAATGAACATTTTCCACGAAATCTGCAAAATTGTTGGGGTACTCTGTATCTAATAATATAATAAAACCTGATCCTGATAGATTGAAACCGCTAATGGATTTACCTATTCCTAAAGATGTAGGATCTCTACAGCGAGCACTGGGAATGTTTGCTCATTATTGACGTCGGATTTCCAATTTCTCTGAAAAGATTCGCCCTCTTTTGACTAAAGGACGTTTTCTTTAGTAAAGATGCCGAGAAAGCCTTCAGTTCCCGTAAGAGAGATATAGCCAACGCTTCTTTAGCTGCAGCTTCTACACCATTCAGAGTTGAAACTGACGCTTCTGAATTTGCAATAGGAGTAACCCTGAGTCAAGCTGGTCGTCCTATAGCTGGTCGCTGATAAGATCTAAAACTTTGCCTTTTTCGTTAGAAGAATTTAGAAGAACTGTTAATTTATGTGTATGCTACAGTGAAGTTAAACCACCCTTCTATAGATCAGAAGGACACTTAATTAAAGCAACTGCACTTTTTGAAAGACTTCAACGGTCTTTGCCTACGGCTTCCAGGAACCGTTACCTTCTTAGTATTGTGGACGTGTTTTCAAGATTTACTTTTGCAATACCTTGTCCTAATATGTCATCTGCTACTGTTATTGCTCACCTGTAAAATATTTTCTTAATTTTTGGGATGCCAGCCAACATACATTCTGATAGAGGATCTTTGTTTATGTCTCGTGAATTAAAATGCTTCTTAACTTCACTTGGTATAGCAACAAGTCGCGCAACTGCATATAATCCTCAAGGAAATGGCCAAGTAGAGAGGTATAATGGAATCATATGGAAAACCATCCATCTGGCACTAAAATCAAAGAACATGGCTATCGAACTTTGGGAGGGTGTTCTGCACGCTGTTTTGCATTCGATCCGGTCACTCTTATATACAGCAACAAATGCCACACCACATGAACGTATGCTCATCTATGCTAGAAGATTGTATAATGGATGTTCTTTACGTGGTTAACACAACCTGAAACAGTATTAATGAAGAACCATACACGAGCTAATAAATATTAACTTATTGTGCAGGAAGTGGAGCTCATTGAGGCTAACCCAGATGGTTAAACTTCCAGATGGTCGTGAAGCCAATATTTCAATACGATATTTAGCACCCAGAGGAGATACTCCTATACATGCCCATGATATCGGGTTGGATAAAAACGAACAACTTTTAGATTCATTTCCTCAACAGAATGAAGATTTGGCCACTGAAGCTCCTGAACCAGTATCGAAAATTGTAAGAAAATCGACAGAAGAGGATTCCCAGGGCAGTGATTTACTATGCTCTAGCAAACATGAGGATTTTGAAAAGACTTCGAATGATAACTTGCATGAGAGTGAATCCTTGCCTCCGAAAAAGCAGAGACGTCAGCCTTCTTATCTGGCAGACAAAGTATCTTATTAATAATCTTACGGAGGGATGAATGTGGTATAATATTTAATATTATTGGCAGCACTAAAATTACATTACATGAAATGGCAACAGTCATTCTTAGTTTAAATATTGTTCTTACAATGTAGCATTTGATATTCTGTTTTATGTGCTGTTTTAGTTGATTAAAGCTTCATTTCAGCTTTTCAAGGAAAATAGTTTATTATATTTACAGCATCTCGCCCACCCCAAATCAACCATTTAAACTATTCCAAGCGTTCAGGAAAACGATAAACATCGCGAACATAAAAATCTGCCCTTTTTATATATATACCTAAGTAAAGGAAATGCGTTCCTTCTTTATATATATGTCATAATAAAAGCAAAGGAAAAGCCGGAGCAGTGTCGATGCTTGCTTAGATCCATATTGAAGAAGAATTTTGATTGTGTAGTATTTAAAGAACTTGGCAGTCGAGGCAGTTTTAATTCCATTTTTATTTCCAATTGATATTCGTGCCTTTCCACAGAAGATTTACATTTTTGTTATTGTTGAAATAGAAAGCAAGCCAGCGAAATTACATGTTAGCACAGTAGAGAGCAAAAGCTAAAGTGCGTAGTTATGAAAGATGGAAGCACGCGAAGAGAAAAGTTTTGGTTTACAGTGGCAGTTTCAGTTCTTAATTATTACGTCATCAGAGTTGCGCGGGCCATAGAATGATCTAGAAATGACGCAATGCAGAGAAGTTATTACGATTTTAGAATAGAGAGGAAGAATTAATGTTTATAATTATATTATAATTCTGATTCATATATTTTTATCTTACATATACATATATATATATCGTTTTCTTATATATATAAGAAAAGGAACACATTTCCCTAATCTTTTGAAAGTCACCAACGCTTAAAAAATTATAAACTAAGCCAACGTAGTAACACCCGCCTTAAAAAAAAAAAAAAAAAAATCACTATAAGAGAATTTGGCATTTCGCCTACTCAGGGTTCTTTCTTTTTGATTCGGTTCAAATGACGGATTCGACAACTCAATGCGCATTCGTGGTTAATGTTGGTGCCAATAGCAGGAATAGGCTAAGCGCACCACTAGTGCAGATAGCATCGGCACTTTGCAATGGAGTGTATAGCAGATTATCCGTTAAATTAATTGATTTTTTCAATTCTGAAAATTACAGCTATTGCGAAAAATTAAAAGTTACCCATGGAAGATATTCCTCTTTCTTTGACGTCAACGAGAAGGGACTTCTATTGTTCAAGGAGAAAGGTGTGAACAATATTTGTAGTAAAGTAATGCTGGGTAACTTGTTAATAATTACGGACAGAGAGCTGTGAATACTGGAGAATGAATGAGGGGTCTAGTCTGGGCACCGGTCGAGATCGATGTCGGAAACTCCGGCCGATGCTATTCTTACCAGTGCGATTAGCCTCTTCAGCTATTCGCACCAATATTCGTACCACGCATGCGCGTTGAGTTGTCGGATCCGTCATTTGAACGGAATAGAAAAGAAGGAATCCTAAGTACGCGAACTGCCAAAGTCTGTTGTAGTGAGTCTCTTTCTTTCCTTCTTTTTTTTTTTAAAGGTGGGCTACTGCGTTGACATAGTTTATCATTTTTTAGCGTTAACAACTTTCAGAAGGTTAGAAAAGGCAACTTGTTCAACGTTTAAAAGAAGGAACACGTTTCTTTTATTTATGCATATATATAAAAAAGGCAGATTTTTATGTTCGCGTAAACTATTCCAACCTCTCGTTTTCCTGAACGGTTGGAATTGACTCATCGGGCGAGGGACTAAAACCTCGTTTATGTTTTTGTGTACTTTATAGAATACATTTCGATTCAAATATGTGTTTTGCACAATCAAGATTTTTATTCATTCCTCTTTGAAATTTTTTGTCTGAGAAAAGATAATAAAAATTAGAGTGTGTCTGCGTAGAAAACGTAAACATGAAATAAATTAAAAGCGATAAAATAAAACATTAACTTAACAATTAATCATATAATACTGGTTATTAACAATTTTGTATGCCTGTTTCATTTTTCTATGGAAATACTCTTTATTTTCAAGACACAAAAAATATTCCAAAGAACTTTGAAACCTTAGTACAAACACATTAATTAATTAAATTGAAATAAATAATGAGATGTAATTTAAAAGACAACAACAAGTTAATGTAAGAGATTTTGATTGGAAAATTTGCACACGCAAATGAATTATCAGATTTTATAAGGTTTTATTTGATAAATAACTTTATTTTAATTTTTATTTATTTTGGTTTTGAAATATGGTTTTTGTACCTATAAACATGTGTGGACACTGAAAAAGTGATGCATATATAAAAATTTTCAATAAGCTTCCTTATTGAATAATAAATTCTGACAGTTCTATGCTAAAGATTAGGATTTAAGTTTGCATAAAAATTCCTATGTTAAATAATATAAATTAACTCTTTATAACTGTTTATGATGACTGTTTTATGAATATGTCCTTTTTTACATTCAAAGGTAACATATTTTTACAGTAACGTTTCACGATTTTTATGACCCTCGTGAAATTTTTCCGTTCTCGTTTAAATCAATACAGAAAAATTTTGATTTTCATATAATTTTTCTGCCCTTTCAAATTCACAATATATTGAAAACTTGTTTCCACACTTAAAAGGCAAGAAATTTGTTTTTGTCACATCCGTCGTGTTCAAGTTATATCAAACAAATAACGCGTAAATTTCAATAACAATAACTAAAAATTAATTAACAAAGAAATCGCATACAAGGAAGATAAGCAGAAACTGTTAACAACCCTCACTATCGCTGAGTTAGGGTTAACAACACTTGCTCCCGCTACTGCCGGCCATACCTAAAATCGGCGTAAAATGACTGTACCTAGGCTGATTGTGAGCATGCGCTATCGTAGGTGGTGCGATTAGCCTCTTAGAGGCTATTCAGACCAACGAGATATATACTGGATATATACTTGATTCAGACCGTCGGTGCGATTAGCCACTGCGGGATAACCCAAGAACGCTAGAATTGATGAAGTAAGGAGCGAAATTAAGTGGAACGCTCTGGCAAATTGCAAATTTCGGCTGGCAAGAGGCGTTCGTACTATCGTCTGTTAAAGTCGAATTCAAGTACAGCGCTTCCCCGCTCTGTCAACTGATGACGTCAAAATTGCAATGGGGAGCTGGTTTGCTTTGATACCAGGAGAGCTTGTCCAATAAGCTGCATCAATATCCAATGAGACTGCGTTTCGATGTAAAAAAAATCATCGGTTCCCATGATTCCTTTGAGATTATGGTTAAGTGTTTCTGTGTTGTAGTGTGGTGTAACGAACTGTTCCAGTCTTGAAAACAAAAGAAAGATACCTAGATGTAATGTAATGTGTACAACTTCATTTACTTTATCCTGTATAAAATTTCCTCCAAAGTAATCTGGAGCAACAGGTGTGTGTAAAATATATTTTACTTTTCAGACAAAAAACCTTGCTTTTTAAATATAAAATTTTTTCCCATTTTCAAATTACAGCATTAGGTTTTAATTCTTCTAATGGTAAGTTTAATTTAAAATGAATTTTTTTAAATATTTTTCTTGCTCAATGCAGATGCATGATTCTTCAGTGACAGAAGGCATGTTAAAATTAACTAGTTCTTGCATTATATAATACAGGGGTGGCCAACCTGCGGTTTGCGAGCCACATGCTGCTCTTTCAACGATTATTTGTGGCTCTCGATAAATATACCCCAGTTCCCTTTTCATTTTTGTGTTATTATATTTTAAAAAATTATTATCGTTCCGTATGTGTTTCAAAATGTTTTTTAAATTACAGACAACAAATATGAAAGACTAAGTGCAACGTTGTAACAAATTTCATTTTCGTCCATCGTCTCTTGATTTTTTTTCTGAATCCATTTGAAATTAACATAATTCAAGGTGAGTTTTCCATTTCCAATATAATTATGACCCAAAAAGCATCTGGAGAATTAGAATTAATAGAGATACAAGAAGATCAAGCTCTACAATTAGAATATAAATAGACGCCGATTACTGAATTTTGGAAATTTGTACCAGAATCGAAGTATCCTGAATTAAAAAAGGCTGCTTGTCGAATTATTTCATTATTCGGAACAACGTACTTATGTGAATCATTTTATTTCACTTTAAATTCGTGAAATCCAAACACCGATCACTATTAACTAACCAGCATCTCAAAAAATTACTGAGAAGTACTGTCACCAATTATTCACCAAATTTTAAAGAATTATCAAGAGAAGTAAAATAAATGTGTTTAATTTTTAATATTTAAATTCAATACACATATTTTGTACATTTATTTATATGTTTTCAATAAATATAATTTCTGTAAAACAATTTTGTTTAATACCTTTTTATCTTTTCAATACGTATTTCATTGCGACTCGCGAAAATTTCAAATTTTGAAAAATGGCTCGGACTATCAAGGACCTTGGCCACCCCTGATATAATAATTAATAAGCCTATCTGTGGCCAAGTAGGTAAGCCTGCTGAATACCGCTACCACACTCTCTCTTTAAATCCAGGTGAAAAAGCTGGGTGCATGAGTGTTTTCATCATTTTTCCAATGTGGAACATGAATACTAAGTTTTCCTTAGGGAGTCTTCCAAGCAGGCATTCCTTCCCTTAGATAGACATTCATTAAGTGATGAAACGGTTAAAGCAATTTTAAGATTTATATTGTTCATGATTGGGAAAATATAAAAATGAAATAAGTATTTCAATGTAATACAATTAAATAAAAATTATATGAAACCATGAATTGTAGTAAGTGCTAATTCTAATGTGATATTAATGTAATATATATATCCAAAGCAAGGGTTAATTTATAAATTATGCTTTGTGTTCTGCTCATTATATTGTGCATTTACAATACACTTTCCCCTTCTTAAGTAGAAGTTAGGACCCATTCTCGTTTGACAACAGTTATGCTCAGATCTGTTTATTTCATAAAATTTCAAAAAAACAATTTTTGGCTATTAAAACTTGCAGGTGCAGGAACAAACTCTTAATTTCTTTACTTTATAATTTTGTTATGCTTCTCTACTGATAAAGAAAGTCGTCTTTTCTTTCTTTCATTGCATATATTAATTATATCTTTTACCAGGGCATTCTTCAATATTTTTTGGTACTTACGTATTAACCCAACCACCTTGGCCCAATTTAGTGGTCTTTATAAATGAAAAGAGAAAAATTGCTTATCAGGACAAGTACTTTATTTTTGTGGCTTGCTTTTAGCATAACCAAACTATCAATATTTATCTAGTCGGCAAAACGTTATCAACATATCAAAGGAAAAACATTTAAAAAATTTTTAAGTTATTGAATTATTAAATGAAAATTATATGATAATTTAAAAAAATAAAACATTTTCCACAAATTTGTTGTCTAATTTTTTTTAAATTTTGTTCTCTGGTTGTGCAAAGTAATCTGTTTTTGCTTGAAAAAAAATCAGAGAATTACATAAACTTGCCATTGCATGCCGTCTATCTACGAAATTCATCTATGCTGTGTCGTTGTTTCCATTAGAAATTTTTGTACTTAAATACTCTATTCCTGCAGAACTTTTAACGCAGTTTCTTCTTTTGATGGTAAGCTCTACGAGCAGAATTTTAAATCTGAAATTAATGTAAAAAAATGATTCTTATATAAAAACCATTGGAACTTGAAATACAACCAAAAGAACACATACGAAAATGATGACATTGCTTGAATGAAAGATTGTCATGCGCATGTTTAACTGAAACATTTTGATACATAATCATTGCTAGAGTTTGGCACATTTTGAAAATTTGGTAATTTTTACTAAGGTGGTTGCAATAATAAGCAAATACCTTTTATTCTTATAACTGCTTCATTGTATACATTTTTTCACTCTTTAAAGCAAGTGCAGAAACCCACTTCCAGAAAAGAGTGTCCAGAATGTCGTCAATTCTACACAGACGGTAGCTGTTTTTCTTCGTAACCTCATTCAACTGCCGACAGTCAACACAAAATCTTGTTGAACCGTCTTTCGTTCTGACGAGGACGAAGGGAGATGCCCATGGATTTGCTGAATGCTCGGTGACATCGCCTTCTTCCGTACCCTTTAGGCATTATCCTACACCTTTCTATTTAACAATCGGTAGACATTTTGGATGTTGTTTAATTGGTGGATGAACCCCGGTATCGATTCTATGCTGTGTCAAATTGGTTCGACCCACCTCAGATCAGCGGGAGGAAACATCTTGAAGATCTTGAATGACACATTCGGCAGCATTCCTCTCTTAATTGTTTAATTGTGCATTTTACAATAACTCGGATGTAATGCTTTCTGATGACACGGACTTTGGAATGTTATTGTTTCGTTTAATACTGATCACTGGAGTACATGCTACAACCACTTCACCTTTCTTAATAACCTTTTCAGTTACATTGGCAACTTCACCGGGATAACGGTTTTCGGTAGGTCGACGAGTGCTGAGGCTACTAGTACTCCTTTCGAGGTGTTAAAGTTCTCGGAATATTCCAATAAACCAAAGCAGAAATCTCTGTTCTCGGCTATGAATCCAGGAAGTAGGAATTCTGTACATGCTAGTACTATGACATTGCTATCATTTGTTGCTATCCATTTGTTGAACAGATTTATTTCCTTCGTCGTTAATTGCGAATAGGGTTATGTCGTCAGTGGCAGAATGCAATTCGTTATTTTTAAAGTCCAGGGTAAAATTGTATTTCCTTAGAAAGTCCAATCCGAGTATGCAAGGAACTGTAATATCGGCCACATATGCCGTGTAGTGGTAGGCGGCATTTGCATTTAATTTTCCTTCGAAGTAGATCTCGCCAGACACAGTCTGGAGGGGACCTCAGAACGGCGTGCAGATACGTGTACATTCCAGTTGCTGTGCCAAAACTTTTCGATTGATGGTAACGTTGGCCCCTGCATCGGTAAAATAAAATACGTAGAAATGAATTTATCTTGGAAATTATCAGGTGAAGAATAGAAAAGAACCTATAAACCATTGTTGTAAAGTATTGCCATTAAGCCGAAACATAAAACCATTACTTTCTCTTCCCTGCACCCTTTAACATAGACAGTTCAAAAAGTGTTGCTCTTTAGTAAAAGATAAGACATTTATCAATCGCTTTTATTTAATCAGTTTGTTGTTATCAAACAAGTAAAATTATTAAATACTGGAAAAGCACTTGCACTGATCTTTAGCTTGAAGCTTTTAAATTTTTTTTTGAAAATTTTACTATTAAACAATTTTTTAATATGTGATATGAAGTTTGTCGGACTACAATGCTTTTAATAATTCTGCTTCTTTAGTCATTAAAACAGACTTATTCGAGACGTAAGTGCGCGTTTTCGTTCTTTGGATAGCTGGCGAATGAGGTTGTAAAAAATATTTCTGTTAAGTGAAGGGGCAACTATTTTTAATTTTCCAGCACTCGAAATTCGTGTCGTGAAAACAATAACATGTTCTTTGAGATGCTAAGACCACGTTTTATTAAAACATAATTCTATAATTAATTAAGAAATTTCAAGAGCAAAATAATTTTATTTAAAAAATATTCTTGAAAGTCTTTCAATTAAAAGCATTAAGTTACCAATGTATAATCTCTCTGGAGGTAATATGTAAAATAGAACAAATTCTCTTAATGCTATTTTTCAATTTAACCGTAATTGGAGTTTTTAACTGTTATTTACTTCTGTCTGCTTATTTAACTCGATTATTTTGTATACTTAAAACTGTATATATAGAACTGTAACCATATCTGTATGCCATTATTTGTGTGTAGTCTCGCTCGTATTCGCTTCTTGTAACTTGTTCTTGATAAATATAAATGCTCTGTTGTGAAGATGGCGAGTGATTTAATTAGTTAACTAGTTCTCTTCGGGTATAACGAAGTTTGTAGTGATACATTATAGACGCATACTCTATATAGCACAAATGCGTGCTTATTATTTATACACTAAATTTAGCTTTCCGCTGTTTGTTATAGTGGTTCACATTTCTGGTTTTCAGTTTTATTTGAAAAGATCAATTACTAAACATTAGAGGAATTTTTTTTCATATTTAGTATTACTTATATTTTTAAAACCTACTTGTTTTTGAAAATGTTAATAATTTTCGATGAGAAAAGTAAAAAGAAAAAAAGAAAAATAAATAATAAACTCCTCCCAAAAGTATTCGGCTCTGCTTTGAAAAGGCAGCTGATATTCAATAAAAACATGAAAATAATGGACATACAATATTTCATCAGATACCTTTTACGTAAATTACACTTTAAAGTGAAAAAGCGCTGTGTAACAGTAGATGTATTTCATTGTTGAAAAGGTCTACTAAGTTTCAACTAGCAAGCTTAATTGTCCAATCTGTAGCATGCGGATTTCGAATATAACCAGTGCTTTAGGCGGTACTCCACTTTGATCTCAGCCAAAAAGGCCGAGAAGCGATGCTTTTATGTGGTAGCCGCTTTAACAGGATTGCACCATAAAATATACCCTTCAAACGTTCGATACCGCATTTGGTTAGGTTCTGTATTTGACATCCCAGGGGCAGAATGTACACAGATGAATTATTTTAAATACTGTGACGTCACTTAATGTGATCGCAGTTAATAGTATCATTCGGAAATTTTTATTGATTTGTGGGAATCCCTCCAGTTTGTATAACAGAACATCGAAAATACCTCGGGTCAGTTACAACAATTCAGTTAATATGATTAAAATATTCTAGAGTGTTTATTTTAAACTGAAGTAATTCGACAATTTAAATTTAAGTAGATCATAAATATTTGCCACATGATAGTGAAATGTTGCAGAGTATACGATTAAATCGATAAAGTCACCAAAGACCTTGTTTTAAATTTTAATCAGCCATTTAATATTAAAAAAGTAGTTTAATTTTGGCATAGATTTTGAATAACTTTGTAGATTTAGAGAGTGATCAAACCCAGGTCTCGTTTCTTCAAAAGCGAAAATATTTCTGAGAAACATTTCCTCCCTCTTCTCTACTCTCTAAAAATTATGAAATCACCTACTAAGATTTAGATTTATGTCTAATTTTAAACTTTACATTGACATGTTCTCTTTTAATAAGAGGTACCCGTCATGTATTAAGAGCAGAAGTACAGCATCTGCCAAATAATTTCCAGAAACTTTATGCGCAGTAGTAAAAACAAATATAATTGACAAAAGATAAGTAAACAAAAAATAAATAAGTAAACAAAAATTATAAATAAATTTCATAAATTAACTTTGAAACTACGCAATGCGATATTCTCATACGTGTGTTTTACATTTACTGATTAAAATACAGCATCTATTTATTCTATGTTTCTGACGATATTTATGAAATTAGTTAAATTCCAATGCTGTTTTGAAGGCACTTTTTTATGCTAGTTTAATGTTCTTAATCGGTTAATTTTCCAAAATAATCATGAGCGAATGTTATCACATTAAAGAGTGCCTACCGTACTTTGAATATATAATAATATAAAAGTCAACATCTATTGAAATATTTTTGTAAGCAAAATAAAATCACTTAAATCTTGCACATTGCAAAATAAATCTTATGTGGACTTCAGATTCTTGAAATGGCAGATTTAGTCTCTTTTCATTCTAAAAGTAATGCTGATGAACTATGAAAAAAATGCTGAAACGACCACGTCTGAAAGCGGTTATATCAATCACGTTTCAGCGAAGTCGACAAATTGCCAAGATGTGGCGGCAAATATTTTTCGTCCTTGCAACATTGTAAAGTAAAAGTTACCACGATCACTTTGCAACCTCTTGGACCAGTCTGCAACGTCTTTGCAACGTCGTGTGCTGCTTGGGTCCGATGCTAGGTATTCCAAAAATACCGTTCAAATTAAAATTAAAGGTGCTCAGAAGCGCATACCGGCTTCAATGCGACGACGACAACGCGCATACCTTTTGAATCTTTTTTTTTTTTTTTTTTTAAATTGAAGAGCTTTTATTTATTTTTTGTGAACATTATTAAAAGGTTTTGAAAGACAATAGGATTATAAGCTGAAAGAAAAAGTTGCCAGCAATTTTTTAAATTTAAATTTTCTGAAAAAATTCAACAATTCAAATATCTTTCTTCTCCTTCAATTTTCAATGTTTTCCCTGCAAAGCTTTTTATTGTACTGTAGAGACATTAGGTATTTTTTTGAAAGCCAGAAAAGGTGAAAAATAGCAACCGCCTTCGCCGGGAATCGAACCACGGACCTCTGAAATACCGGCTCAGTGTGCAGAACCACTACACCACGAAGGACGGTAGGAAAGTGGAAGAAATACCTTATATACTCCCCTTTTTAAAGGGCGACTAGGATTTTAGGGGACCTAGTCGCCAAATCCTGGGTGTGGAGAATCATCATCCACAACCCTTTTAGTTCGGGCGCCACTGTAGAGACATTAGGTATTTTTTTGAAAGCCAGAAAAGGTGAAAAATAGCAACCGCCTTCGCCGGGAATCGAACCACGGACCTCTGAAATACCGGCTCAGTGTGCAGAACCACTACACCACGAAGGACGGTAGGAAAGTGGAAGAAATACCTTATAGTACTTAATAGAGTGTTCTTAATAAATATAAAGATCGATTTTGCAATTAATGAATTAGTTTTTGATAAAAATAAAAACACTTTTTTATGTAAAAACATTGATCATGATCACCTTTTCACTTTAAATAATTTTTCTTTTCAGTATTTTGCAAAACCCATCCTTCTTTCTATAAAGCATAAAACTTTAAATAAGCAATAAAAATATTACATAAGTTACTCCATAACTGTATATCTTTTAGACTTTAAGTAAAAGGATTTATCTTAAACATGCAAACAGAGAAAACGCAGTTAAAAGAATGTAAACTCTCTAAATGGTTATTAAATAATTTCAAACTTCTTAAAAATTTTATTACTGAATTTCAATACATACACATACATATATACACTGAAGTGCCACTGAATTAGGGATAGACACAGCTATGCAAATTTTGTAAAGCTGCGCCGCATTTATGCTCACGTGAGGGTGTAGTGGTAAGTGCTTATATAGTACTATGGCTAGTAATGTGTAGTGGTAAGTGCTTATACAGTTCACTATGGCTGCCGTTAATCAGTCGTTTCAGTTGCCAGCATGGATGAAACTTCTGATATAGACACCTTCGATCGCGGACAGACAGCAGGCGCCCGAGGCATGGGCCATTTAATATCCGAAATCGTTGGAGGGCTAATATTTCTAAGACCGAAAGAGTCAAGAGTATAACGAGAATACATGGATGATGGAAAAAACTTTAGCGATTGAACAAATTGTAAGTGACTATTAGCCTTGAACTAGGCTGGTGTGAGACAACTCAGACGTATTGTACATAGCTAGAGAAACCAAATATTAGCTCAAATTATAACCCAACTAAATCAGGGTACCCGTCTTATAGTCAGTGATTGGATCTTGCAACACTCGCTTCACCAATAACCACCGGAAGCCGTACACCCACAAGAGGACAAATGCTCAATGCATGCCATCGAGCTGGAAGTCTTGCCAAGGAAAGACAACACTAAGAATATTTTCTAGAGGAATGAAAACGAATATCATGGAATGATACGTTTCGATTCCGACTACTTAACACCGACGGGAGGCTAAGCATGGGGCGTAAGGCTTAGAAAGCCATGGATCCCGCACGCCACGTTGAAATTGTACAAGACCATGTAGGCTTATTCATATCATAGGGTGTTTGGAAGGTTTAGCAGTGTTTGGAAGCTTTGGTAATTTAACGTCTCTCAATATGAATCAGTACGTTGAGTTGCTTGGCGATACACCTCCATCCATGTATGTCAGGCTGTCATTTACCCGGAAATGGTGTATTCCATAAAGATAACTGCATCTTCCACACGTCCGGGTCAGCTACTGCCTGACTCGATGACCATTCCCTTGACATGATTTAGCTACCTAGAAGCCGTGACTTAAATCCTATTGAGCACCTTTCGGATGTTTTGGGGGAAGGTGAGAAACCACATCAGATAATACTATCGACTATTCCTGAATTATGGACAGTTTTATCCGAAGTTTGATAATACATTCCCGCAGAATGCTTCCGCAAACTTATTGAATCTATGCCTCGTCGTGTGGCACCTATTGTCAACGGCAGAGGAGGCCCAACTCGTTATTGACTAGCTATCCCTAATTCAGTAGCACTTCAGTGTATATATATATATAATAAAACCTAGTGCTATTCATTTAGTTACTATAAATTACAAGCTTTTATTTAAAAACGTTATCTGGCCAGAAAAATTGCAAAAAAAAAAAAAAAAAAATCATAGAATGGAAGTGGAAATTTTCTTTACCTGTTTCTGTTTTGAAAAAAAAAAAAAAAAAAAAAAAAAAAAAAAAAAAAAAAAAAGGTAAAAAAAATTTTAATACAGGAATTAATTATAATATATTTTCTAAAACATTTATAGTTAATATTAATTTGTCGTTTTATTGATTTTTATAAAAAGCAAAGTTTGAAATTTTAATAGAAAAAAAAAATTATTAGAATCGTTCAGCAGCATACGTGAATTCTTCTATTCTTTTAATCATTTGATATGGTGTATAAAGTGAATTTTAAATTAATTTAAGTGTATTTTAATTAATTAAAGAGTTCAATGTTTGTTCCAGCACGATTTTCAGTAATGCTACTATCAGTGACCTAATTACTTTCATTACGCCGCCTCTTCATACTTGTGCCTTACAAATAATTTCAATTTTTGAAGAAGCATAGCAAAATTGATGATACGCATAGAAATATTTGCTGAGTTGAATATATATATTACACTAGTTCAAAAATGAAAAAAAAAAAAAAATTGAAATAAAGCAGTTTATACATATAAACAGCGTTTGCTGATAGTTGCAGTCATATTCAAGACGTGAAAACACTGAGGGGGTGGGGCATTTAAAGGGCTGCCAAAATTTTTAAGTCTTTTTATACCATTTATTCTCGTCAGATCATTTCGAAATTTCTTTTCATAGTAGTAGGGGTATTAAGGTACGTTTTCAGCTAAAAATTTAAAACTAGGTAATTTCATCGATTTTGTGTTACCATGTCTCATTTAAGAATATCTGTAGGCGGAGGTAAAACTACTTTCAGGTTTCATGACCAACTGGACAGAATTTAAGTATCTAGAGATGCCATGACGAAACCTCTTTTATAGCAAGTCTATAGCAATAATAAAGAGTTCTATAGCATTACTAAACCGTCTGAAGGGATCTATAGCAATAGTAAACTATATAAAGAAAGATATAAACGAACATTAGAAATCCCCCAATCAGATGCTTAGTTATTGTTGTTGCAAGTTGTAGTTTGGCGTGAACTGACGTATAAGTTTGAGTTAGATTTCTCTTTAGATGCGCTTTGCATTGCCCTGCGTTTATCGTTTTTAGCAGTTTGAAGTGTAACCGCTGATTGTACTATGTGATACTATTAACACCTGTACGAGAATTTCTGTGGAAAATTCCAGAACTTTGAAATGTTTCATTTGATTAAATAAATTTTATTAGCTTATCATTGGACCTGTGCCCATTTAATTTATTACGAACTCGTACTCATGAAACAGGTTTTGGTGTCAGAAGTCGGATTGAATGCCGATGACAAGTGGATGAACAATTAAGGCAGTTGGTGGCAACCTTTGCTGAGTTCAAACCTCTTAGAGCAGAAGCAGCGGATACCTTCAGACTCTTAAAGAAAGCCAAAGACTACGAAACTAATTGTACTACGAAGCTCTATCCAGCGTTTTGGAGCTGCGCTTTGAGGAGAAGTGTTTAAACAATTACTGCAGGCTTCAGTTAAAATCCCGTCAACAGAAGGCCACGGAAACACTCCACACAACACTTGCTAACGATAAGTTTGACTTATCTAGCCTTTTCCAGTGCCCGACAGAAACAAGGGAAATCCTGCCCTTGCAATATTTCATCGACGACATGCGGGATCCTGAAATACAGAAAGCCCTACGAAGGGCGGACATCAGGGGCATAAAAAGACCAAAAGCCAAGGGATCAAATAGCTACTCGCCTTTAACCAGACAAGTCAATGTCTTGAGACGTCATATTAGTGACAAGAATCCAAACCTAAAGCATTGGAACTGTGGTGTTGAAGACGATGTACGAAGAAACACACCAGGGCACAAAAGCTAAGACCTCTCCGAGCAAGAAGCAGAGAAACTAATTACCGACCCTTTCGAAGGGCAGACCTTACCAGATGATGAGAAGACCCTTTTTAAACAATATCGGATTTCTACATTGAGTCAATAATGAACTCTTCATCATGGGACATATCAACAGCGTTACTTACAATATGATCATAGATACAGGAGCAAATATTACTGCCATTCGAAACGATCTGGCTCAAAAGTTCGAAGGTAAACTTTTCTGAACGCCACCCTGCGTTACCCTCCAGACTGTATCCGGGAAAAAGATCAACATCGACAGAAAATGAAATGTTATTATCACGTTTGGAAGTGCCGCCTCCCATCACACGACATATGCGGCATATATTACAGGCCTTGCATTTACAGATTAAATTTTGCATGAAAATATAATTTTGACTTACATTTTAAAAATAATGAACCGCATTCTGCCCCTGAGGACATAACCCTATTCGGAATTAATGAATAAGGAATTAAATCTGTTCACCAAAGAAGGTGCGGTTGTGAAATCTGATTTGACGGAAAGGACTCTCTACAGTCACCTTGGGATTCATTCTTTTATTTGGTATTTGATTTGTTAGTTATTGAAATGAGTGTTTTATTATTACATGGTTTGGCTCAGTTCTAAGTATGGTTTCCCGTCCAGAAGCTGTACTGCCCCTGACGTGCAGTCCTTGGGAAAAAGGCATTGTCATGAATTTTGTACTTACTTAATTTTAGTAGAATTATAAGTAAAATTGCATTTTTCTGTGTAGGGTAGCGGAAGACAAATTTAAAGATAAAGCTATGCGGGAAAAGTAAGAATACGGGAGCAAGTGAATTTAACTTTGAGTAAATGGATATCTCGGTAATTTGGCTAGAAATCGCCAAACATCGAAAACCATTTCGGCGACATTTTGTTTCGATCGCTGTATCATTGTAATATGTATTGAAATTGAATAAATGTAATTGACCACTATGGTAACTGTAACCGTAATCCCACAAGCGTATTCCTTTCCAGTAATTTCAAAAAGCAGAAACTAGTTGAAATACCTCGGCCGACGGTTGAAAACTATAAAAGGCCAGATAGACAGCATTCGCGTTCCGTTGCTTAGTTAATGTTGTTACGATTTGTAGTTCCGCGTGAACCGTGAGATATTTAAGTCAGCTTTGTCTTTAGATGCGCTTTGCACTGCAATGTGTTTATAGTTTTTAGGAGTTTGATGTGCAAATACTGATTGTACTCTGTAATATTGTGAACAGCTGAACGAGAATTTATGTGGAAAATTCCAGAACATTGAACTGTTTCTTTAAATTAAATAAATTTTATTATCCGATCATAGGACACCTGTGTGCATTCAGTCTATTATGAGCCACGTTGTGATACATTTGTTATGGATAAGGGAAAACTCTTGATTATAAAAATGAATTCTTGAAAAAGTAATAATCGTAGTGTTTATTTATAATAAAAAACATAAAAGGTGCATTTAAGAAAAGGTTTGCTGGTACATTTTTCGAAATTTCAGTTCAGAGAAATACCTTCACATCAAGAAAACAAAGAAAAAGATACAGTTGCTGAACTTCATTCTTCATTTTTGAAGAAGACGAATTCTAAAAGGAAATCAGAATAAGTTAATTTATTTAAAATGACGCAAATACATAATGCACACCAAGGAAAAAAATGAACTATTATGATTATTATAAAATGAGTCAATAACGAACTTGAAATCACTTTTTTCAACACAAACTTGAAACTCGATATTAAATTCATTACTTCGTTTCAAAATTTCTAAATAAAATTTTTATTTGTCAGCTACAGTATTTAACATATTATTTTGATTTTGTAATGATAGAGATTCTGAAAATTTTTTCATAGTATTTCATATTATTGAATCTGTATTTTACTACTAATCTTACGGTTTATTTTAATTTTAATTTTAAAGATGTTCTACTTGTTTTAAATTCTCGTTCAAACAGCTAAAGGTGACATTTTGTAAACTTTAAAACTTTACTCATATATGTTTTACCCTACACCTCTTCCTCAGATAGAATATTCAGGATTTCTTTTACCGAACACACTCTTACTTAACTTTATATATATATAAATAGACAGAGTTGTTGCTATGTTGCAAACGGCTAAAGGTGACATTTTGTCAACTTTAAAATTTTATACATATATGTTTTACAATACACCTTAAGAGTAATCAGCTTGCAGTCATCGTGGATGGGAGTGTAAAGCGGTATCCAAATGACGACAGAGAAGAAGTTAGCTGTTTCGATTCCACATCTTTATTTAATTTAAATGGCAAATCATTATTGTTTCAGATTCTCCAACATAACATATGCGATAGTAATTTAAACTAAATAGGATTAACTTTAAATTTACTTAGCCATATTTGTTCAAACAAAGGAAGACAGATGGGAAGAGCGGATGTGTATGCATATGCGCGTGTGTGTGGGGAGGTTAGCACTTGTGTGCTAAACTATAGTCAGAGGATAGTGGTTGGTATGGAAAATAGGCAAAAACCCAAGACAGTTTCTCAACCATAGTAGACTCTCCTAACAATAAAATAAAGAAGAAAAAATTTTACGAGAGGTGTTAGGGAGTATTACTTAGGGGTGTATCGGGCGTGTGCCATCACTTCTTACTTCCTCTCTAAAGAGAGGACGCAAGAAGTAATACGTATAGTGTAGAATCTAGAGTCGAAAAAAATATAGAAAACATTCTTCTTTATTGAAAATCTTTTATGAGAGCCAGAATTTCAATTCAATGCAAAATGAGTTTTCTTTCTCCTCCCTCCTGAGCTCGGGGGGGGGGAAGTATACAACAGATTTCGAACGGGAAAACTCTGGGAAGTAAGGATAATAGAGATATGGGATAGATCTGGGAAGATAGTAAAGGAGCCAGACTGGAGAAAAGTGAAGATCGGGAAAATAATTTGTCATAGTTTTTAGGGTATAAGCCTAAATCAGGTATTAAATGTCATAATCAGGAAAAATTGTAATGCAGAATTTTGAAGAATTAAAAGTAAATTAATTTTGGGCAGAGATAGGAATTTTACTATTTCTAACAGTTAATTTAAATTCAGTTGCTGGATTAAAATGTTGAATGTTTGGTTGAATGAACAATTTAAGATTTCTTTTTTTTTTGTTAGAGGATTACGTTTATCAATTTCATAAGTAACTGTAAGCTCTAGAAAAAGGAGGAGAAATTGAAAGTCTCCATACATTACTAAATCACCTATTTTAAAGTTACTAGGTTTATAATGAGTATCGTATCTTTCTTTATTTACAATATGCTAATCATGAGATCTCTTTTGAGCAATTTTTCTAGCTTCTATTGGTGGATATAATTCTTCATATTGAAGTAAGGAATCATAAGGTAATTTTCCATACATTAGGTATGATGGTGGGAATTCTGTTACAGAATGAAGTGTGTTATTATATTTTTCAGTTACTTGGGGTAATAATTTTGTCTCCGCAATATTACCTTGATAAGAATTTAGTTTACATTTTAATATAGTTATAATTGTTTTATTAACACGTTCAATTTTACCGTTAGTTTGGGATCTATTTACAGTAGTTAATAATTGTTTTACATTTTGATTCCTTAAAAAGTGCTTAAATTTTGAAGGTTTAAAAGCAGCATTTCTATCACTTAAAATTTTCTTTGGTACCTGAATTTGAAAAATTTGTCTTAAACAATTTATATCAGTTGTTACACTTTCAGAAGCAAAAGTTCAAACATACCTGGTTGCATGATCAATTAATTATGTGAATATATTTTTAGTAGAATTATAATTATTTAAACCACCAACAGTATCAATAGACAAAATTTCGAAAGGTTCACTGATCGATGGTAAATTTTGCATTAAACCTAATTTCATTTGTTTACTTTCCTTGTTAAACTGACATACTTTACAATGCATGCAATAATTTCAAACATCTTGAACAATTCCTGGCCAATAATATTGACGAGATAATAAATTTAGCATTGAGGACACGTCAATTATGACCAAATTGTAGATGTGAGTTTTCAAGTAATTTAGTACGAAAAGATATTGGAATTACAATTTTATATAGTCCTTGTTTTTTAATAGTTAACACATCATTCACTTTCTAATATTTAGGATTGCAAACATTATCTAAATTTTGATATTCCTTTATTTCTTCTAATGATAACAAATTAACTTGCAAACTTAAATGTTGAAAATAGGATTTCCAGATAGCATGTCAGCTTCAACATTAGTGGATCCCTTTTTATACTTTATATCAAAATCATACATATATAATTTTAAAGACCATCTAAATATACCACTAGTAGGGAGTTTCATATTTTTAAGCCAAACTAAAGCAGCATGATCAGTATAGACAGTAAAATTATTACCATGTAAATAATAATAAAATTTATCTATTGCATCAATAATAGCTAAACATTTCAGCTCAGTAATTGCATAATTTTGTTCATGAGATCTTAATTTTCTAGAATGAAAAGCTATTGGATGTAAATTACCATTAAGATAATTAAGACACAATAACACGCCGAATAAATACTAATTCAGAAGTCAAACAACAAAAATCAGCGTTAATTTACAAAATTTTCACAGGACTTGTTTCGATGGTTTTACTGAACCATCATCTTCAGCTGCAAAACCGCAAATGAACAAGATAGGAAATAATGTTTAGATAAGATAAGAAAGCCTGGACAAGAATAAGCAAGTGGCGCCATCTGTTGGCGAAACCAGAACTAAAACATAATTTCTCTAAAAGCCGAAGGCAGATTTGGATTGGAATTAGGATCGTTAACTAGAACAGAAAGATTTTTATGAATGTGAAATGCCTCTAGAAAATCCAGTTCTCCAATGGAAGATGTTTTTTGAATAATTTTGGCAGCACAAAAATTGAAAGTGTGATTTTCGGACCAACAATGTTGAGCAACAGAAGACTTCTGTGTTTCCTTTTTTCTAACATATGCCTCATGTTCTTTGACGCGAAATTTTAAGGCTCTCTTAGTTTGGCCAATGTAAATTAAACCGCACTGGCAAGGAATCCTATAAATACCCCAGGAATTCATATCCGGAATGGGGTTCTTGAGTATAGAAGTTGGAATTTTATTGATGGGAGAGTAAACAACCCGAAAGTTAAATTTCTGCAAAATATGTGCAACTTTATAGCTAATTGATGGAAAGAAGGGAATGACAACAGAATTTTTATAATCTCCTAAAATAAGAGTGTGGCTTTTAGTGTGTTGAGATGAGAATTTTTTAACTGCTTGATTAATAATGTTGGGTGAAAAGCCCCTGTCAATAGCTATTGCTTTTAAATAATTTAGTTCTTCATCAAGGGCTAGTTTGGAGGAGCAAACTTGGAAGAGCACGGAAAACATAGGAATAAAATGAAGCTAACTTTTGTTTAGTCGGATGACATGATTTAAAGTGTGGTGGAAGGCAAACCGATGAAGGTTTACGGTAAACTGTAGTACTGAAGTTGGATGTGTTACGTGTGACCAGAATGTCGAGAAACGGAAGAGAATTGCAAGTCTCAAGTTCAAAAGTGAACTGAATAGCAGAATCAATAGAATTCATTGTTGAAAGAACTCTATTTAAATCATCTTTATTACCTTCAAACAGGGTAAAAGTATCGTCTACGTAGCGGAACCATGCCGGGAAGTTTAAAGTTTCAAACAATTTTGATTCATAATAATGCATGTAGATATCAGCCAGGATGGGACTGAGGGGGCTTCCCATGGCTAATCCCTCAGTTTGCTTGTAATATTTATTTTGGAAAACAAAATGTGTTTGTTTCAAACAGAGTTGAGTGAGAGAAATTAGCTCATCAATTTCGATGCAAGAGAAATGAAATTCGCGAAGTCTGGTTTCTAGACATCTTAATGCACCCTCCACTGGGACATTGGTGAATAATGATTTTACATCAAAAGATACCATGAGTAAATTACGAGGAGTAATTTTTTTAACCTTTTTTACAAACTCTATTGAATTTTTTATGGTGTAAATGTTATTGTCTAATAGAGTGGAAAATCTAGAAACTAAATATTTAGCTAATGGATACGAGGCTATACCTAAATTTGATACAATAGGGCGGAAAGGAATACCACTTTTATGAATTTTGGGAAGAGCATATAATCTGGCACAATTCGCAACAGATGGGATAAGCGAATGTTTTAAGTTGCTTGAAATGATTTGCGAAGATTTGATCGCAGTTTTTATTTTGGATAAGTCCGAAGGTGAAGGATCTTTAGGGATCGGATTATATGGTCCTTCGTTTAAGAGTTTAGTGACACCATCGATGTAAGTGTTCTTATCCATGACGACTATCTGGCCACCTTTGTCGGCCTTTGAAATGACAATATCCGGGTTAGAATGAATCTCGCGCATTGTAGCTCTTTTTCTCGAAGTTAGATTTGGTTTCAAAGGTTTATTATTGAGTTTCACATTATGAGCGATAAGATGCCTAATCATTTCTTTCTGTGAATCTGAAACTTTACTGAACTTGAAAGCTTTTTCGATAGGAGCCAAAATCTTTGGAATCGAGGGTTTACAGGTTTGTGAGAAGTTAAAATTATATTTTAGAATTCTCTCTTGTTCTTCTGAAAGACTAACATTAGAAATATTAACTATTCGTTTGATGTTTACAATGGGAAGATTTTTTGAACTACTTGAACTGGAAGACTGTAAAAGAAGTTTTTCGAATTTAACTGCAAGGGTGTTTTTATGACGGTTAACTGCATTCTCCGTTCTAGACCAAGACTTTTGTTCAAGGGCAGTGAATTTTGGATATGTTTTAGCGAGTTCCAGATGAAGCTTATAGAGTTCATGTTCAATTTTGGACAATTGTTGACGTGTATCCCTTATCACGGACCGAAGTAAGGCAAGTTTGCAATTTAACAGAATTCTTGAAACGCGACTCGAAGGTTTTTGATTCGATTTGATTTGAATAAAATTGGGGATCAATTTTTTACATTTAAGTAAAAAGTCAAGATGATTCAGGAATTTTTGCCGTTTCAGGCGTAATTTAGTGAAACGATTAACGGATGAAGGCATGATAAACAATGCAGAAAATCAAACTAAATTAACTGAGCAATAATAAAGTACACACAAAATAGCAGAAAAATCCCTCACTGAAATGAATAGAAAACAAAATGTTTGTAAGCAAAATGCATGAAATCAGACAAGCAAAGCACAATATCCAAATGTACAAAAAAATTTCTCCTCGTAATTTACTCATGGTTTCTTTTGATGTAAAATCATTATTCACCAATGTCCCAGTGGAGGGTGCATTAAGATGTCTAGAAACCAGACTTCGCGAATTTCATTTCTCTTGCATCGAAATTGATGAGCTAATTTCTCTCACTCAACTCTGTTTGAAACAAACACATTTTGTTTTCCAAAATAAATATTACAAGCAAACTGAGGGATTAGCCATGGGAAGCCCCCTCAGTCCCATCCTGGCTGATATCTACATGCATTATTATGAATCAAAATTGTTTGAAACTTTAAACTTCCCGGCATGGTTCCGCTACGTAGACGATACTTTTACCCTGTTTGAAGGTAATAAAGATGATTTAAATAGAGTTCTTTCAACAATGAATTCTATTGATTCTGCTATTCAGTTCACTTTTGAACTTGAGACTTGCAATTCTCTTCCGTTTCTCGACATTCTGGTCACACGTAACACATCCAACTTCAGTACTACAGTTTACCGTAAACCTTCATCGGTTTGCCTTCCACCACACTTTAAATCATGTCATCCGACTAAACAAAAGTTAGCTTCATTTTATTCCTATGTTTTCCGTGCTCTTCCAAGTTTGCTCCTCCAAACTAGCCCTTGATGAAGAACTAAATTATTTAAAAGCAATAGCTATTGACAGGGGCTTTTCACCCAACATTATTAATCAAGCAGTTAAAAAATTCTCATCTCAACACACTAAAAGCCACACTCTTATTTTAGGAGATTATAAAAATTCTGTTGTCATTCCCTTCTTTCCATCAATTAGCTATAAAGTTGCACATATTTTGCAGAAATTTAACTTTCGGGTTGTTTACTCTCCCATCAATAAAATTCCAACTTCTATACTCAAGAACCCCATTCCGGATATGAATTCCTGGGGTATTTATAGGATTCCTTGCCAGTGCGGTTTAATTTACATTGGCCAAACTAAGAGAGCCTTAAAATTTCGCGTCAAAGAACATGAGGCATATGTTAGAAAAAAGGAAACACAGAAGTCTTCTGTTGCTCAACATTGTTGGTCCGAAAATCACACTTTCAATTTTTGTGCTGCCAAAATTATTCAAAAAACATCTTCCATTGGAGAACTGGATTTTCTAGAGGCATTTCACATTCATAAAAATCTTTCTGTTCTAGTTAACGATCCTAATTCCAATCCAAATCTGCCTTCGGCTTTTAGAGAAATTATGTTTTAGTTCTGGTTTCGCCAACAGATGGCGCCACTTGCTTATTCTTGTCCAGGCTTTCTTATCTTATCTAAACATTATTTCCTATCTTGTTCATTTGCGGTTTTGCAGCTGAAGATGATGGTTCGGTAAAACCATCGAAACTAGTCCTGTGAAAATTTTGTAAATTAACGCTGATTTTTGTTGTTTGATTTCTGAATTACCATTAAGATGTTCTTATTTTAAAACAGCACCAATAGCTTCTTTAGATGCATCAACAAATATGGTATTTTGGATTAAATAAAGTTAAGATAGGCCTAAAATTAATGCACCTTTTAATTTTTGAAATGGTATTTGGAATTCATCAGTCTATTTATAGGGGCATCGTTTTAAGTTTGTTAGAGGAGCTCTAATTTTAACATAATTTTGAATAAATGTGTGATATAAATTAGTACTCTCTAAAAATCTTTGCATTTCTTTAACATTTTTAGGGGGTTGTAATTTCTTAATAACTTCTACATTTGCATTAATGGGCTGGTATTTACCGGCTTGAAATTTATATCCTAGAAAATTTATTTTTTATTTTGAAAAATTATATTTAGATTGTTTTAATTTTATATTTTCTTTCTCACATATTTCAAATATTATTTTAAGATGGCTTAAATGTTCATCAAAATTTGGAGAAAATACTATAATATCGTCAAAATAATTTAAAGCAAATTGAATCTGATTATTGCTTAAAATTTGTCTAAGAGCTCTTTGAAAAGCAGCTGGAGAATTCTTCCAACCAAAAATTAGTCTAGTAAACTCATAAAGTCCCAAAATTTGTAGTAAAGGCAAATTTTTCAGTATCCTTTTCATTCACATTGATATGCCAATAATCTGATGCTAAGTTCAATGTGGAGAAAAATTTTGAATTTGTTAATTGGTCTAATGCAGCATCAATTCTAGTGATTGGTTCAGAACCCGTTTTTGTAATTTGATTAAGTTTCCGAAAACGAATACGTAATTTTTGTCTGTTCATCTTTCTTTAAAGCTAAAGTTACAGGAGCAGCATAAGGACTATAAGAAGGTTTAATTATAACAGCATTTAACAACTAATTTATATGTTTCCTTAATTTCACTATTATCTTTAGGAGATTCTCGATATGGTCTTCAGGCTATTAGTAATTCAGAAGCTAAAACAACTCTAGGGCGTTCAATATTAATAGAACCAGCATCATATTTACTTTTAACAAATATATGATTGAAAATATTTAGCAATTTTTGTAATTTACCATCAGAATTTTCACTATTTTAAAAATATTTACCAGATTTTTTAGTATTTATATCCATTTTAATTACAAAATTATTTTGAAAAAAATTATCTAATTTAACATTTTTACTCACCTGGTGTTTAAACTGGTAGACTGATAATTATCAAAATCCAATTGTAATTTGAACAGTGAAACACAAGATGAAAACAGTAGTAAATAATTTAAATTAGAATTCACCCCATAAAATATTACATCACTAGTGAGTTTACCATGCACGGTGTTTTAATACTACTTACATGGTATTTTAATAACTTGTACTACCGAAATTGGATTAGATAAAGGAAATAATTTGCTTCTAGGTTTATCTTGAATTATTTTTGTCTTGAATAGCAATACCATTTCAAAATATTACCTGGAAACTGATATCTATGATACTTGGTAAATGTTGTTGTCCAGTTTGGACATTAACTTTAAAATAGACTCATTTTTTTCTGTTCAGACTATATTTAAAATAGACTCATTTTTTAAAGAAGGAACTGGTTGATAATAAAACAGCGTCTACGGACACTGCATTGGTTGTGGCCGCACACCAATTTTGCTACTGATGCGGCTGAAACAGTCTGCTATAGTACCTAGGTGGATTTCCCTAGGTGTAAGTAATCGTTGATTACCACTTGCAATTGGTACTTCCTCCAGTGCAACTGGTACCGGGAACAGTTTTCGTGCTATTTCTATCCAGTCTGTCGGGGTCTTAATGTTCTGCACAGTTAATAGCATCCTTTGGGCTTCCGGAAGGCCTTGGTTAAGTGCTTCAACCATTGTTTTATCACTCAATTTTAAGCTGTATCCATATCGTAATTTTGTCCGAAAATATTTATCATTATGATGAAATTTCTCATACGTTGTAGCTACAAAGTCATTAAGTCTGCTGTTGAAAATTATGTAGTAAATTTGTCCTTTACTGTTTGCCAGTTATCATCTAGGAAGTCCCTAATGAAATAAGCGAGTGTTTCTCCTCTCAGGCACTCAGAGCATATCCACGATTTGCCCTTATCTACAATATTTTCGGCATCACATTTTTTTCAAATAATAATATATATGGTTGTCAGTTGGGATATCACTATTAGAGCCATCAGAGATAAGCACACTGAACTTTATCTACATTTACCGTTGGAATTTCATTTTTTTGTTGATTCTCCATTTTTGTACTTGAACGATTTTTCATAAGATTAAATTATAATTTTTTCTGGTGAATTCATTTTAGATAGCTGAATCGAATTTCACCAATATTTGAAAAGCATTAATTTTAATTATTGAATCATATTAATCAAATACTGAAATTTCTGAAAAATGAATAAAGTGCTGTATATTTTTTCTGAAGAACTTACTTTAAATAACTGAAACACATTTTTCACTGTAAGGACTGTTGAAATGGACATGAGACTTAAGCGAAGATACCAGTAAGGAATATCTCTTGATGTCTAGCAGAATTAATCATTTGAAAATTTTGATTGCAAAAACATCATGTAGCGCATCCATCGATAAGCACAGCATTTTTTAAACACTACGCACGTCCTTGACATACTTTTACTGGGGAGAAACTCTTTCATTCATTATAGCTACGCACATCGTTTCCTTGTATTCGCAGTCACTTGGAGTTTGTTGATATCCAAAAACATAAACATTCGCACAACACCACTAATCACTTGAAAAACAGCATGTACACATCCATTGGGGAGACGCTTCAACGCACTACTTTCTTGTGCGACTTTTAATTAATTAGTAGTATTTCTGTGAACGTAGAAGAGTAATCAGCTTGCAGTCATCGTGGCTGGGAGTGTATGCCGGTATCCAAATGATGACTGTTTGATTCCATACTTTTATTCAAGTCAAATGGCAAATTATTATTCTTTCAGATTCTGCAAGATTACATATTCAATAGTAATTTAAACTAAATAGGATAAACTTTAAATTTGTTGCGACATATTTTTCAAACAAAAGAAGACAGACGGGAAGAGCGGCAGCAAATGTAGAAAGCCAGCCTGACTAAAAATGACGCGAACTCTGCATTTATAGTAGCGGTTACATAAGACACCGGAATATTCTCGAAGTACTGGTCTAGGGAGAAGATCCTGAAATTGCGGAAAGTTAATTAGAGGTTGCCTGCTCGCGTAGAACAAAGCCATCGTTTTTCTTTATACACTCTTGGACAAAAGAACGAAACACCACGACGCACCGAGAAGATATAAAGCAAATTGGACCCAAAATGATATGCATACAGGTTTCGACAGAAAATGCAAAATTTTATATTTTGGTTCCCAATAAATGAACGGTTGTCGCTACAGCGCATCTGATCTGCGCAACTGGCAGGATATTTAAGAGGAGAAATTACGATTCCAGGTCATAAATTCTTCACGAATTTAATTCCGTGTACTCTGGTAGACAGTAACTATGCCTCGCATACAGGTGCGCAGATGTCAGAATTTGAGAGAGGTCGTGTAGTGGAGTAAAAGAAGTCGGTTAGTTTTATCGGCGAATACCCTTCTGGCGGTCGACGCAGAGCGCTCTGTGCAGTACTGGCTAGGATCTGTACCTAGGCAGACTCGGCCACGGGGGTATAATATTTTTGATCCTGACGGTTCCCGATGATCCATGGGGTGGGACCTATCTCCACTCTTCACGGTTCGGGTGGTGTAAATCCCCGTAATTAGGGCATCGGTAAACAAATAGCGCCTGGGCCACTGAGTGTCCAGTCACCACTGTCCTTCTGTCCTTAGTATTCCGTGTAAGGCCTAGAGGGAATGGTAGCCCGTGTAGTACTGGTGGGTAGCATTATTGACGACCCGTCATCGTTCTAGGCATTCAACCCATCCCATCGTTTTCTCTGATCTCTGGGACGGTGGTCTTGGCTGACCAGTGTAGCGGTGGGCCTGCTTAGCAGGTGGAAATCATATTGAAGCTGTTGTTCCTGGTGATGTGAGCACCGGGACCTCAGTTGGAGTGTTCGACCATCTCCAAGGTAGTTTTTTTGCTGGGTAGCCCGACCCGTAACTAATATCGGGGGATTGATTTGGGTAGTACCAGTCGTGTAATGTCATTAAGTTGACGAGGCACTTATAATGTTAGTTTGTTATCGGCGAATCTCGACATTTCAGCATGAGCGATGCCACTATCAGACGATGTTGGCAGGAATGGATGAACCATAGCCGCACACAGCGTCAAGAAGGAAGGGGTTAGGCCTAGAGAAACGACAGAACGGGAAGACCGAGCAATCGCCAGAGCGGCACTCACAGCTCCAGATGCATCATTATCATCGATTCTACGTGCAACTAGTGCTGCAGCGACCGCAAGGCTCATTCATAGGCGGCTCACAGAAAGGGGGATGAGGTCATGGCGCTCCTTGCTCCGACTACCATTGACCTCTGTACAACATCAAGCCCGTTTGCAGTGGTGTCGGACTCATTCGCACTGGAATGTCACTGACTGGAGTAGAATAATCTTTAGTGATGAGTCCCGCTTTGTACTAAGCCCCGATGACCAGCGAAGGCGAGTCTGAAGGCGCACCGGACAGCGTTGTGAAACCAACCTGACTGTCTTCCGGCAGACAGGCCGACCAGGAGTAATGGTCTGTGTTGCCATTTCATTTCATATTAGAACCCCTTTGGCTGTCATCCGTCGCAACTTTATAGCACAGCGGTACGTCGACGAAGTCCTAAGGCCCGTTGTGTTGCCCTTCATATCACGCCACCCTTGGCTTACATTTTCAGCAAAATAACGCCCGCCCCAAAACTTCAGATGTTTCTACTACTTGCCTTAGTGCTTGCCGAACATTACCTTGGCCAGCAAGGTCGCCGGATCTCTCTCCTATTGAGCACGTTTGGAGCATTATGGGCAGGTCCCTTCAACCAGCTCCAGATGTTGGCGATCTAACGCGCCAGCTGGACAGAATTTGGCACGATATCCCTCAGGAGGACATTCGCGACCTCTATCAACCGATGCCAAGCCGAATAACTGCTTGCATGAGGTCCAGAGGTGGACAAACGCGTTACTGACTATTTCACTTTGTGAAGCTCTATCACTTCAATAAATCATCCAATTTTTCTCAAACTGTAATAATTTGTTTCTTTCTGTACATGTACATCACTTCTACCGATTTCCGTCCCATTCGGATAACTCCTTCTAGGTGCGTCTTTTTTTTTTTTTTTTTTTTTTTTTTTTTTTTTGTGTGTGTGTGTGTGTGTGTGTGTGTCTGTGTTAAGAGTGTATTTTACACATATATGTAATATATTCAAACTCAGGAATTTTAATGGCGTAGAGGTATTGATCCATAATGACTAGGAAATTGGATACAAATGCAGATTTAAATCTTCATTTTTTATCAACCATGTTGCGGCGACAATCAAGTTGGCATACTAATTGTGCCTATTCCAAGAGCCTTTACATTTTAGATAAATTTGCAATAAGAAAGAAAGAGCAGACAGATAGCAGTCCAGCTAAGCCAAAGCAATGAAAGCAAGTGCGTAATGTTCAGGATGAAATCTCAAGTCAAACTGACTTAGTTTTGGTTCTCAAAACATTTTGATTGGAGAGTTAATATTGCTGTAAAACTATTATTGGCTGCTTGAGTTTTAATTCAAATTACATCACCAGAATTACGTAAGAGTCATATGACATAGATTTTTTTCGAAATGACGCAGTGCAGACAGGGGTAACTATTTTTAGAATTGAGAAGGGAAATTTATGTTGCTAATTTAATCTTTTACATATTCCCCACTCCCTTCAAGAAGTAAAGGCGTAGCGACAGAGAAGCCTTTTTAAAGAAAAAGCGTTAGAGCACTAGCAAATAAAAAAAACATAAATCATATAATTTTGATCCTGTAAAGGTGTAATTTATAAATATCAATTTTCTAAAATAAATTTTAATTTTTAGAGTCCTACTGCATTTTTCAGCAGTTCAGTCCAAAAGTCTTTTTGTTTGAGAGTTCACATAGTCATAATTCTTCAGCGAAGGTTCTTATCACAGAATATTACAAAATAAACTTTTGCATAATCATTACTTATAATTAAATGTAACGCATATAAATATTTATGATACTAATTTCCATACTGATAAATTATATTTTAACACCATAAATATAATAGGAGTAACATTTTCAGAAATTATGGTTTCACCGTTATTATCTTTCATTTACAATTCCTGATTTTACCAAACTGGAAGGCCTCGCAATACTTCTAAACAAACATATCCATCAATAGGGCTGTTCACTTGAGCTAACCAGTGTGTTCTATGCACTGGTGGCCCAGAGTGCCTAGGCAGTTACATGAAAAGGCCTCCGTTCCTTACATAAGGTAACTGGCCTTTGAGAACTGCACTAATACATTCCACAATAAAAAAAGTATAATGATATAAAAAAATTACACACACTCATAAAATGACAGCCTCCAACATTATCTTACATGAAGAGGGTAAAAGGAACAACTGCACAGAGGTAATTACAGGCATCTGTTTTAGGAACCCAGTACACCCTCATCATACTGTAAACTTAACATACAATCACCCATAAATTTTAACATGCATTTGCCATAATTTCATGTGACTTATCTGTACTAAATCACTTCTATTTTATATCTACTTCATTTTTAAAATAATTATAAAATTCGTATTCAGAATTTTCAACAAAATTTCAAATATATAAAAACTTTTCTTAATAGCCTTCCCTAAAAATAACTAAAAATCTAATAATTACTTATTTACTTTTCTAAATTATTAGAATTCAAATTTCTAATATCATTAAATTATATTTTTTCATATCACAGTGTCATATTTTTTCATATCACAGTGTCACATTTTTATGGTCCAATTTATTAAGAAAAAATGTGTTCCCAATGGAGATTTAATTACTCAAACGTAGAAGCGAATATGATTTTCTGGCACCTACTTCAAGTGTAAATTTAATCCTATTGAGAATTTATTCACATAAGAGCCGGATCAAGATATGCAGTTAGATGACCTTGAAAACACTGGAATGATTTTAAGCATTAGCACTCGGAACCCATTCGTCATTTTGCTATAAACAAACGCTAAATTAATTTTGAAAGGCTGACACTAGATTTCATTTTTAAGCACTCTCAGAAATTCTATGATTCGAATTTTTCTTTCGCATTTTTATATTGCTGTTGAATTGCATTACACTTATTAAATCACCGCATATGCACACATAGATTGACGAAGCCGTAAATATCTTGAAGGTATTAATTAACTAATTCGCTTTGACAATCGTAGCCACAATTTGAATGATAACACTTCTGTGAGGAACAGGCACACTTTTATGAAGTAAATCGCCTTTTTATTTCTAATTATATAACAGATGGCCGTACACTTCCTTTTTACGGACGTTAGCACTTTTGGACTTGCAGGTACTTGATATCCATTATGAATTTCCGCTACACATGGAAGTTTGAAGATATGGTTGGTTATCGCAGACACTGCGATGACATTTCCACTGGAATTCCAACGCACAGGACATGTATCCTGTCGGCTCGGTTGTAATATATTCAAACTCAGAAGCATAACCACGCATTTCAGCTTTGCTCTCTACTGTGCTAACATGTAATTTCGCTGGCTTGCTTTCTATCTCAACAATATCAAAAATGTAAATCTTCTGTGGAAAGGAACGACTAGAGTGTCAAGTGATTGTGGCCACAAATATCAATTGGAAATAAAAATAGAATTAAAATCTCCTCGACTGCCAAGTTCTTTAGATATTACCAAGTTAACATTATACATTATTAGTATCCTACGCAATCAAAATTCTTCTTCAATACGGATCTAAGCACTCATCGACACTGCTCCGGTTTTTCCTTGTCCTCTTATTATTACGTATATATATATATACAGAGAGAGAGGTTTGTCGCTATGATTACGTATTTGTGCATAACAATGATCGCGTTCTTCATTTTCTGGAATTTTCTTTTCATCGGAATTAAACATTTCTCATGAGGTTAAAATCAAGGGTTTTCGTCTGCCTAACCAGGAAATTTGTTGATAAAACTGAAATGACTTTTATACTCTTCGTGTTCTTAATTGTGTTTCACACTGGTACATATTTCTGTACAATATAGTTCCAGTTTTTCTTTCTCAGGTATTTCTTCATTATTTTTAATAACATTTAAATTCTCTTTTATACTTTTAGCTCCCTATCTTTATATTTTGTAAACTTTAATTTTTTGTATTAATTAACTGGCATTTTTAAACTTGTACCGAAATTCAGAGATACTTTCAGTTTTCAAGGTTTTGTCTTCTTTTCAGAGATGTGGAGTTAGAGAAAATAGTATGAGTAATAGAAAATAATTGCTTTAAGAGAGATTTCGTATATAAAAGTGAAACGGGTGAAAAAAGAGGTCATCTGCCAGTAAATGGTTTGAACAGTTTGAAAATTCCAGAGCTTAAACCAATTATAAAGATAACGAAGACTTAATCATTTTCAAGTTAAGCGAAATGGACTAAAGAAAAGTATCTGGTAAAGCTTTTTTATTTACTTTATCAGACTATATCAAGTGCTTTAAAATTATGACAAAAAAAGTAAATAAATTAAAAAGACAAAAACTTACAGCACTCAAAATCATCTTTGCATCGTCGAACAAGACGGATTACACAATTCTGAAAGGAAAAAAAAAGCGTTGCTGCAGTTAAACCTTTTAATAGAATTGCAGTATAATTTCGAACAGATGTTTTTACACAGATTTCAGAGTTTTCGCTTTTTATCTTGCGCAGTTCTTAGCTGATACAATTGCTCTTTTAAATAGTTTTATTACACATTACTTTTTAAGATTTTAGGATTTGTAATGCTTGTATTAAGGATTCGTACACAGCACCATAAGCAAGCTACGATTCACAAAATATATATTTGAACGGGTGGCGTTCTTGAACGCTATGCCTGGGTGTGCTCCTCGGGTTCCTGAAGATGGTAAGTGGTCTGAGAGTTCGATCGTCGAGGGAGCAGATTGTATCTTAGTCCTAACGTAACTGCGCAGACGTGCCTTAGTTTCTGATAATTGAGATATTTCGCGGCTCAATTTCCCTTAGGATAAGGATAGTTATAAGGGAAATAGGTTTTGGAATATTTTAGTTTACATGATTAGCGTTTCGCTTTAGCATAGGTTGTGCTTCGCTGTCGGAGTTGAACTTGTTTCAACTATACACTATTGGCGATTTCTTCTATGCTATTAGCTACGCGATTGAGTAATGACTTTAAAGCAAGGACGTCTGCCTGAAAATAACACATTTTGAAGATTTATAAAAATTAATTATCAGGTATTCTATTGAGAAGTAGAATTTCTTCTCAAACAGAAACAATTTTCTCACTGACTTGCCTAAATTTATGAATGTGATTGAATTGCCTAAGAATTAGACGATTATAAAAGTGTTAAGAACTAATACATAATTGTCTGGAGAAGATTATGCCAATGGAAAACAACTTAATAAATATGAACATATATATGAGTCGACCCCTTTCAGCGAAAATATGTCATAGTTATCAAAATTAACTACAGAGCAAGAGAAAGGTTTATTTCCATTAAATAGCAGTTAATGAACTCAGTGAAACTATCCTCTCATTTGGCTTAAAGAGCGAAATGAGAGGATAGTTTCAGCTGAAAGTAAATATATTCAATGCGGATAATAATGCTCATAATAACATAATGCATATTTATAAATAACGTGTTTATTTTATTTGCCCTGAAGAAAGGGCATTACACATAGTACTCTTTATCTTAAACAGAAAGGATTAACATTTTGCCTAAGTATATAAAAGAAAATTAGAGAAGAGATGAATAGCCTCACTAATTGTTAAGGAAAATTCTTATGTATTTTTGTTGTATATAATTAGTTCGTAGTATTTTACTGTGCATAATGTATTCTTAGTTATTATATTATTTTTTGTGTTTAATGAATTTGTATTGAGCTTATTTTAAATTAATGTTTAATATTTAATACTGTTAAACTTTACGGCAAAACTCCCTTAAGTTTGGCTGAATATGTGTTACAGTTAAAAGGGCGCGGTTGTATTTCCGTTTCTCACGCGTAGGCGTCTTTGGAGGTTAGAGGTCACTGTCCAGCTGCATTTTTCCCCTTTTTTCGCGGGGGTTGAAAACACGTGTTTTTCTCGTCCAGAGGAGAATAGTTCTAAGGGGCAGCGATATTTTGACAGAGTTATAGGTTGGAAACATTCTTCTGTTGCGTGGGAAAGAAAGGGTCTGTCTTCTTGTAGAAAGTTCTGAATTTCTGAGAATTTCAGTGGCGATTTATGACCTTTCTTTTAATTGGCGAAAGGGAGTCCTAGTTTTCGTAAGATTGGCTAAATTTTTTAATTTTAGTGTTGTTTGAACCAATAGTAATTTTGAGGCGTTTCTTGGTGTGGGTAAACCGAGGTTTCTTAAGCCGTTGCACGGAAGGCAGGGAATCTTTTTTTTTGGACTTGAAAAAATAGCGATTTGTAGAGAAGATTTTGAAGAGGTTTTTTTGAGCCTTAGGGGTTTGCGACTTTGACGGCGGCCCCTACGGGGCCTGCCGCGGTCGGTCGACCGCGGTATACAGTTAAGTTTTTATCTCCGAGATTTCTGGGTACGGAGGGTGACGGCGGCAATTCTTGCAGCATTTTATTTTCAATTTCGTCGCTGAGATCTCTTCTTCCCATTTGTGGAACAGTCTGAACTGCTCGTTCGTGCTGGAGTATCTATTTTGCTTTAGAAAAGGTGGAAATATGGAAAGTCGTCATCGCCTGAGGTCTGCTTTGGTCTTTTGTCTCCAGTTTCGACCTCTTTCTCTTATCTTCAGTGGAACTTCGAAAACGGGAAGATGATTGAGTGAAAGTGCTGCTTAACGGAGGAATTTGAAAACTTTAAACTGGAACTATGAAAAGGCTCCGGTTCCGGAAAACAACGATGAAGATTTGGATGTTATTGTTTCGGGATTTGTAATTTAGATCAATGGATTTGGGCAGCTCCCTGATTCTCTCAAAGGTGGTACGCCGATTTCGTGAGTGACTTTTTATTTTGATACATAATCTTTTTAAATTTGGAAATGTTTAATACTAAAGCAAGAGTTGACATGTTAAGTAGATAAAAATTGAATATTTTTAACAATTTCTAGCTGAGAAAGTAATTTTTTATTTAATGTTTAATAGTCAGAAGTCAATTGAACTAATTGGAGGAAGTGAATCTTTGTTTTAATGTTTAAGTGCTATGTTCAATATGTTTTATTCTAAATTAGTTTTTTTAAATGAGTTTAATGTTCTTGATTTCCTGCTTAAAATGATTAAGAACTGTGACGTGTTTCCCTATGATTTTTGAGTTAATGAAATAATGTTTAAATTGAGATTGTTATGAAAAGAAAAAAACTATGAGGACATTAAAAGATTTTGTAGGGGTAGTCTGGCCAGCTATCTTAAGTTATAATGTGTGGGAATTTTCAATAAATGTGTTTATTATCTTTAATATTGTATGTTTTTTTTTGTGTGTATTAATTGTGGTCTACTGTAGGTCACCCATGTGATCCTAACGGAAACTTGGTTTTTCAACCGAACCTGGGTAATTATATTTGCGGTAGTAGAAAAAAATTAATTTTAGTTGGTGACTATACGATCGGTTTGCTGAATTTATTTTGATTTGAAGAGTAGACTTCTTAATTGGGAGATTTATCTTTCCCCGGTGTTTGGAAGAGTTCTGTGTGATATTTGAAATGTTCAAGGTTTAAGCTTATCTCTAGATTTAAGATTGAAATTTATGTGTTTTCAGGTTGGAGATATAAATTAGTTTTAATTTAGTGAGAGATAGCCTGTTAAAGATTTTGTTGTGGATGTGCATAATTAATCGTGATTCTACCAAAACACCAGGGAGGATATCTTTCTTTGATGTCTTTTAGATATAAAAGTTGTGATTACTGAGTACAGAGTTTAGCACAAAAGTTTAGTAGCTTTTAAAAATTAGTTTTAGTTTTTTTTTTTTTTTTTTTTTTTTTTTTTTTTGTCGCGGCACCAAGGAGTCAGTTTTGAAAGAGATAAAAGTTAAATGAAAAATTTAATTTTTTTTTTCTACGTAACAAATGGTGCCGTGACCTCGCGACTGGTAGACCACTGTATGTAAATGTGTATTTTTGAATTATGTATTGAATTTCTATTTTATGTATGCTTATACTGTGTTTTGAGTAGAGCTGAATTTTTATGTTTGCGTTTACCTAGCTCTCTGACTCACCTTTTACTTAATTTAAAGTAATGTATGGTATTGGAATTTTTCTGAATTCCTTGTGTTAACTGCAATTTTTTAATTGTTTGATTTGGTTAGTTCATTTTTTGTGAATTATGTTTTAATGTCAGAACAATTGTTTGTTTTAATTTAACAGTGAAGTTTTTTTTAAGTTCGTAAATGGTGTTATTGGATTAGGGAATTAGTACAACAGATTTGGATTTTATTTTGAGTAATTGAGTTGCTTTCTTAACTTTAATGCGCGTTAGTTTGTAAAGTTGCGAGGGACCAGTGATAGTCTGTTTAGAAATTTGACTGAATTTTTTTTAGATTTTAGGGAAATGTTTAGAATATCAGCTTGAGTGAAGTTGTTTAGCTTTTTGTGTGTTCAATTATTCTGTGGTTGTGGTTTGGCTTAATGAGTTGTACAAGTTGTAATTGAGATTCCACCTAATTTCTGAGTTTTGTAGTTTGATGATTAGTGATTACTGTTGGTGAGAAATGGTTAAACAGTAGAAGTGTAGTGTTTTAAGAGAATTTAGAATTGCGAGTTATGAGAATTTTGTGTGAAAAGGTTCAATTGTTGTGTTGTGAAATTTATGAAATTAGGATAATTACTCTTCTATACTCATTATGTAGGTGTTCAGGTTTTTAAATGCTAGTCTAGTGAGGAAATTAACAGTGAGTTGTGTAACATTTGTTTTTAACTGTGAGTTAAATTGTTAATGAGTAATCTATTTGATTTTATTAGTTTTTAAATTTTTTGTCACTGGATTTCGGTTCTTGATGGAATTTGTTGCAAACTTATGGTTTTAATTCTAATTCGGTATTTGAGTTGTGTGCTGGTTTGGATCATTGGCGTGAAATGAGAATGAATACTTATACGGGAGACTTCAGGTTGCTGGAGCAGTTTTTGTGTGAATTTGATATTATGAGTTTTTTTTTTTTTCATTAGTATTATGCTATGCATTTTCAGTTTATTGCCATTGTTTTAAACTCACAAGACTTCTTGTTGCTTTTATACTTGGGTAGAGACACTGCCAGGTTTCAGTGTGGATTTTGACTTGGAGCTTAGTGTACGGATTTGTGGAGTTATTGATTTTGAGTTGAGTTGAGTTTATTTTGGAGATTTTGAGTTTTAAAACACTTCCTCCTTGTTTGAGATTTTCACATTTATTCCTTGCATAAATTTTTGGTAGTCTATTTGGTAGATTTTTTGTGTTTATGCTAAAGTCTGCATCTCACAATTGCAGAGCATGCACTTTTGTCCTGAACAGACTGCTGTCTCGTTTTCTAAATTGGGGTTTTGTATGTTTCATTTTGTTTGTTTACTTTGGGCGTTTTTGTATAGATGTTGCTCAATACTGCATTTTCTCAAATCAGTGCACATTCCCTAAACAGCTTTTGTAGGCAAATTTTATGTTTCATACAGTTTGAATTTTAAGGGTATTTTGAACACCTTTTTGTTATTTTGAGATTTTTATATGTGTTCTTCAACTTGCTTCGGTTCGGTCTTGACGTAGTCCTGGTGACAAATTTTTGTCTAGAATTATTTTTTCTCGATAATTGATTTATTATTGAGTTTTGATTCCTTACATTTGTCTTGAATTTTCTTTGGCTCTTTGAAGAATTTTTTTTTTAAGTTCCGGGTTTATTTAATTGGTTTTCACTCTGTTGGTGGTACGCGCATGTTAAGAGTTTTCTTAGTTTCGGTTTCAGTTCGTGACTCCATAGTGGTTTGCGTTTAGGAATTTATTCGGCTGGTCCGAACTTTCATTTCCTGTTTCAAGTTAAGTTTTCAAATTTTTTTTTTGCCTAATGTTTCTAGTTACGCGCTAGACGTTTTTTTGGTTTAGATTTTGGTCAAGTTACTGAATTCCGTTTCTGGAGCTTCTCTCTGCGTGTTTGTACTTCCTTTCAGTTTAGAGGTTATTTCTGATAAACTTTTCTGGTTCTTGTTGTTTGCTTCTGTTGTTGATTAGGATACAAAAAGCTTGTATTTATTTACTCACTAGTTGTTTGGTTGTTTCGGGTTATGAGCATTGTGATACCAAGTTAGTAATTAAAGGTATCAGTGACACTTCACTCTTGCTGTCTTTGTAGCTACAAATTGAATTGTATTTAAATGTTTTAGTTGAATTTCCTTTTTCGTTGGTTTAAGTGAAGGTAAATTTTTAATAGTTGTGTGTACTTATCACTGTTCTCCGTGACTACTTCCAAGTGTGTAATAATATTCTGCAGTTGTGCATAATTTTTGTGTAATTATTAAGTCGTGTGTAGAAAAATTTTGTTTCTCAAAATTTTTCTTTTTCCGTACCGTGGGGGAATTGTTAAGGAAAATTCTTATGTATTTTTGTTGTATATAATTAGTTCGTAGTATTTTACTGTGCATAATGTATTCTTAGTTATTATATTATTTTTTGTGTTTAATGAATTTGTATTGAGCTTATTTTAAATTAATGTTTAATATTTAATACTGTTAAACTTTACGGCAAACCTCCCTTAAGTTTGGCTGAATATGTGTTACAGTTAAAAGGGCGCGGTTGTATTTCCGTTTCTCACGCGTAGGCGTCTTTGGAGGTTAGAGGTCACTGTCCAGCTGCATTTTTCCCCTTTTTTCGCGGGGGTTGAAAACACGTGTTTTTCTCGTCCAGAGGAGAATAGTTCTAAGGGGCAGCGATATTTTGACACAGTTATAGGTTGGAAACATTCTTCTGTTGCGTGGGAAAGAAAGGGTCTGTCTTCTTGTAGAAAGTTCTGAATTTCTGAGAATTTCAGTGGCGATTTATGACCTTTCTTTTAATTGGCGAAAGGGAGTCCTAGTTTTCGTAAGATTGGCTAAATTTTTTAATTTTAGTGTTGTTTGAACCAATAGTAATTTTGAGGCGTTTCTTGGTGTGGGTAAACCGAGGTTTCTTAAGCCGTTGCACGGAAGGCAGGGAATCTTTTTTTTTGGACTTGAAAAAATAGCGATTTGTAGAGAAGACTGAAGAGGTTTTTTTGAGCCTTAGGGGATTGCGACTTTGACGGCGGCCCCTACGGGGCCTGCCGCGGTCGGTCGACCGCGGTATACAGTTAAGTTTTTATCTCCGAGATTTCTGGGTACGGAGGGTGACGGCGGCAATTCTTGCGGCATTTTATTTTCAATTTCGTCGCTGAGATCTCTTCTTCCCATTTGTGGAACAGTCTGAACTGCTCGTTCGTGCTGGAGTATCTATTTTGCTTTAGAAAAGGTGGAAATATGGAAAGTCGTCATCGCCTGAGGTCTGCTTTGGTCTTTTGTCTCCAGTTTCGACCTCTTTCTCTTATCTTCAGTGGAACTTCGAAAACGGGAAGATGATTGAGTGAAAGTGCTGCTTAACGGAGGAATTTGAAAACTTTAAACTGGAACTATGAAAAGGCTCCGGTTCCGGAAAACAACGATGAAGATTTGGATGTTATTGTTTCGGGATTTGTAATTTAGATCAATGGATTTGGGCAGCTCCCTGATTCTCTCAAAGGTGGTACGCCGATTTCGTGAGTGACTTTTTATTTTGATACATAATCTTTTTAAATTTGGAAATGTTTAATACTAAAGCAAGAGTTGACATACTAAATCAGAAGTCAAACAACAAAAATCAGCGTTAATTTACAAAACTTTCACAGGACTAGTTTCGATGGTTTTACCGAACCATCATCTTCAGCTGCAAAACCGCAAATGAACAAGACAGGAAATAATGTTTAGATAAGATAAGAAAGCCTGGACAAGAATAAGCAAGTGGCGCCATCTGTTGGCGAAACCAGAACTAAAACATAATTTCTCTAAAAGCCGAAGGCAAATTTGGATTGGAATTAGGATCGTTAACTAGAACAGAAAGATTTTTATGAATGTGAAATGCCTCTAGAAAATCCAGTTCTCCAATGGAAGATGTTTTTTGAATAATTTTGGCAGCAGAAAAATTGAAAGTGTGATTTTCGGACCAACAATGTTGAGCAACAGAAGACTTCTGTGTTTCCTTTTTTCTAACATATGCCTCATGTTCTTTGACGCGAAATTTTAAGGCTCTCTTAGTTTGGCCAATGTAAATTAAACCGCACTGGCAAGGAATCCTATAAATACCCCAGGAATTCATATCCGGAATGGGGTCCTTGAGTATAGAAGTTGGAATTTTATTGATGGGAGAGTAAACAACCCGAAAGTTAAATTTCTGCAAAATATGTGCAACTTTATAGCTAATTGATGGAAAGAAGGGAATGACAACAGAATTTTTATAATCTCCTAAAATAAGAGTGTGGCTTTTAGTGTGTTGAGATGAGAATTTTTTAACTGCTTGATTAATAATGTTGGGTGAAAAGCCCCTGTCAATAGCTATTGCTTTTAAATAATTTAGTTCTTCATCAAGGGCTAGTTTGGAGGAGCAAACTTGAAGAGCACGGAAAACATAGGAATAAAATGAAGCTAACTTTTGTTTAGTCGGATGACATGATTTAAAGTGTGGTGGAAGGCAAACCGATGAAGGTTTACGGTAAACTGTAGTACTGAAGTTGGATGTGTTACGTGTGACCAGAATGTCGAGAAACGGAAGAGAATTGCAAGTCTCAAGTTCAAAAGTGAACTGAATAGCAGGATCAATAGAATTCATTGTTGAAAGAACTCTATTTAAATCATCTTTATTACCTTCAAACAGGGTAAAAGTATCGTCTACGTAGCGGAACCATGCCGGGAAGTTTAAAGTTTCAAACAATTTTGATTCATAATAATGCATGTAGATATCAGCCAGGATGGGACTGAGGGGGCTTCCCATGGCTAATCCCTCAGTTTGCTTGTAATATTTGTTTTGGAAACCAAAATGTGTTTGTTTCAAACAGAGTTGGGTGAGAGAAATTAGCTCATCAATTTCGATGCAAGAGAAATGAAATTCGCGAAGTCTGGTTTCTAGACATCTTAATGCACCCTCCACTGGGACATTGGTGAACAATGATTTTACATCAAAAGAAACCATGAGTAAATTACGAGGAGAAATGTTTTTAACCTTTTTTACAAACTCTATTGAATTTTTTATGGTGTAAATGTTATTGTCTAATAGAGTGGAAAATCTAGAAACTAAATATTTAGCTAATGGATACGAGGCAGTACCTAAATTTGATAGAATAGGGCGGAAAGGAATACCACTTTTATGAATTTTGGGAAGAGCATATAATCTGGCACAATTCGCAACAGATGGGATAAGCGAATGTTTTAAGTTGCTTGAAATGATTTGCGAAGATTTGATCGCAGTTTTTATTTTGGATAAGTCCGAAGGTGAAGGATCTTTAGGGATCGGATTATATGGTCCTTCGTTTAAGAGTTTAGTGACACCATCGATGTAAGTGTTCTTATCCATGACGACTATCTGGCCACCTTTGTCGGCCTTTGAAATGACAATATCCGGGTTAGAATGAATCTCGCGCATTGTAGCTCTTTCTCTCGCAGTCAGATTTGGTTTCAAAGGTTTATTATTGAATTTCACATTATGAGCGATAAGATGCCTAATCATTTCTTTCTGTGAATCTGAAACTTTACTGAACTTGAAAGCTTTTTCGATAGGAGCCAAAATCTTTGGAATCGAGGGTTTACAGGTTTGTGAGAAGTTAAAATTATATTTTAGAATTCTCTCTTGTTCTTCTGAAAGACTAACATTAGAAATATTAACTATTGGCTTGATGTTTACAATGGGAAGATTTTTTGAACTACTTGAACTGGAAGACTGTAAAAGAAGTTTTTCGAATTTAACTACAAGGGTGTTTTTATGACGGTTAACTGCATTCTCCGTTCTAGACCAAGACTTTTGTTCAAGGGCAGTGAATTTTGGATATGTTTTAGCGAGTTCCAGATGAAGCTTATAGAGTTCATGTTCAATTTTGGACAATTGTTGACGTGTATCCCTTATCACGGACCGAAGTAAGGCAAGTTTGCAATTTAACAGAATTCTTGAAACGCGACTCGAAGGTTTTTGATTAGATTTGATTTGAATAAAATTGGGGATCAATTTTTTACATTTACATTTAAGTAAAAAGTCAAGATGATTCAGGAATTTTTGCCGTTTCAGGCGTAATTTAGTGAAACGATTAACGGATGAAGGCATGATAAACAATGCAGAAAATCAAACTAAATTAACTGAGCAATAATAAAGTACACACAAAATAGCAGAAAAATCCCTCACTGAAATGAATAGAAAACAAAATGTTTGTAAGCAAAATGCATGAAATCAGACAAGCAAAGCACAATATCCAAATGTACAAAACATAAACATAACTTGAAAATTGCAAAAATGTACTCACCGAAACTCCTACAATCACAAAATGGCGGCCACACCGTGCAAAAAAGAAAGCAAAATGTAAGCCTGTTTGGGGCTTCTATAATTAAGACAACAATAACACGCCGAATAAATACTAATTCAGAAGTCAAACAACAAAAATCAGCGTTAATTTACAAAACTTTCACAGGACTAGTTTCGATGGTTTTACCGAACCATCATCTTCAGCTGCAAAACCGCAAATGAACAAGACAGGAAATAATGTTTAGATAAGATAAGAAAGCCTGGACAAGAATAAGCAAGTGGCGCCATCTGTTGGCGAAACCAGAACTAAAACATAATTTCTCTAAAAGCCGAAGGCAAATTTGGATTGGAATTAGGATCGTTAACTAGAACAGAAAGATTTTTATGAATGTGAAATGCCTCTAGAAAATCCAGTTCTCCAATGGAAGATGTTTTTTGAATAATTTTGGCAGCAGAAAAATTGAAAGTGTGATTTTCGGACCAACAATGTTGAGCAACAGAAGACTTCTGTGTTTCCTTTTTTCTAACATATGCCTCATGTTCTTTGACGCGAAATTTTAAGGCTCTCTTAGTTTGGCCAATGTAAATTAAACCGCACTGGCAAGGAATCCTATAAATACCCCAGGAATTCATATCCGGAATGGGGTCCTTGAGTATAGAAGTTGGAATTTTATTGATGGGAGAGTAAACAACCCGAAAGTTAAATTTCTGCAAAATATGTGCAACTTTATAGCTAATTGATGGAAAGAAGGGAATGACAACAGAATTTTTATAATCTCCTAAAATAAGAGTGTGGCTTTTAGTGTGTTGAGATGAGAATTTTTTAACTGCTTGATTAATAATGTTGGGTGAAAAGCCCCTGTCAATAGCTATTGCTTTTAAATAATTTAGTTCTTCATCAAGGGCTAGTTTGGAGGAGCAAACTTGAAGAGCACGGAAAACATAGGAATAAAATGAAGCTAACTTTTGTTTAGTCGGATGACATGATTTAAAGTGTGGTGGAAGGCAAACCGATGAAGGTTTACGGTAAACTGTAGTACTGAAGTTGGATGTGTTACGTGTGACCAGAATGTCGAGAAACGGAAGAGAATTGCAAGTCTCAAGTTCAAAAGTGAACTGAATAGCAGGATCAATAGAATTCATTGTTGAAAGAACTCTATTTAAATCATCTTTATTACCTTCAAACAGGGTAAAAGTATCGTCTACGTAGCGGAACCATGCCGGGAAGTTTAAAGTTTCAAACAATTTTGATTCATAATAATGCATGTAGATATCAGCCAGGATGGGACTGAGGGGGCTTCCCATGGCTAATCCCTCAGTTTGCTTGTAATATTTGTTTTGGAAACCAAAATGTGTTTGTTTCAAACAGAGTTGGGTGAGAGAAATTAGCTCATCAATTTCGATGCAAGAGAAATGAAATTCGCGAAGTCTGGTTTCTAGACATCTTAATGCACCCTCCACTGGGACATTGGTGAACAATGATTTTACATCAAAAGAAACCATGAGTAAATTACGAGGAGAAATGTTTTTAACCTTTTTTACAAACTCTATTGAATTTTTTATGGTGTAAATGTTATTGTCTAATAGAGTGGAAAATCTAGAAACTAAATATTTAGCTAATGGATACGAGGCAGTACCTAAATTTGATAGAATAGGGCGGAAAGGAATACCACTTTTATGAATTTTGGGAAGAGCATATAATCTGGCACAATTCGCAACAGATGGGATAAGCGAATGTTTTAAGTTGCTTGAAATGATTTGCGAAGATTTGATCGCAGTTTTTATTTTGGATAAGTCCGAAGGTGAAGGATCTTTAGGGATCGGATTATATGGTCCTTCGTTTAAGAGTTTAGTGACACCATCGATGTAAGTGTTCTTATCCATGACGACTATCTGGCCACCTTTGTCGGCCTTTGAAATGACAATATCCGGGTTAGAATGAATCTCGCGCATTGTAGCTCTTTCTCTCGCAGTCAGATTTGGTTTCAAAGGTTTATTATTGAATTTCACATTATGAGCGATAAGATGCCTAATCATTTCTTTCTGTGAATCTGAAACTTTACTGAACTTGAAAGCTTTTTCGATAGGAGCCAAAATCTTTGGAATCGAGGGTTTACAGGTTTGTGAGAAGTTAAAATTATATTTTAGAATTCTCTCTTGTTCTTCTGAAAGACTAACATTAGAAATATTAACTATTGGCTTGATGTTTACAATGGGAAGATTTTTTGAACTACTTGAACTGGAAGACTGTAAAAGAAGTTTTTCGAATTTAACTACAAGGGTGTTTTTATGACGGTTAACTGCATTCTCCGTTCTAGACCAAGACTTTTGTTCAAGGGCAGTGAATTTTGGATATGTTTTAGCGAGTTCCAGATGAAGCTTATAGAGTTCATGTTCAATTTTGGACAATTGTTGACGTGTATCCCTTATCACGGACCGAAGTAAGGCAAGTTTGCAATTTAACAGAATTCTTGAAACGCGACTCGAAGGTTTTTGATTAGATTTGATTTGAATAAAATTGGGGATCAATTTTTTACATTTACATTTAAGTAAAAAGTCAAGATGATTCAGGAATTTTTGCCGTTTCAGGCGTAATTTAGTGAAACGATTAACGGATGAAGGCATGATAAACAATGCAGAAAATCAAACTAAATTAACTGAGCAATAATAAAGTACACACAAAATAGCAGAAAAATCCCTCACTGAAATGAATAGAAAACAAAATGTTTGTAAGCAAAATGCATGAAATCAGACAAGCAAAGCACAATATCCAAATGTACAAAACATAAACATAACTTGAAAATTGCAAAAATGTACTCACCGAAACTCCTACAATCACAAAATGGCGGCCACACCGTGCAAAAAAGAAAGCAAAATGTAAGCCTGTTTGGGGCTTCTATAATTAAGACAACAATAACACGCCGAATAAATACTAATTCAGAAGTCAAACAACAAAAATCAGCGTTAATTTACAAAACTTTCACAGGACTAGTTTCGATGGTTTTACCGAACCATCATCTTCAGCTGCAAAACCGCAAATGAACAAGACAGGAAATAATGTTTAGATAAGATAAGAAAGCCTGGACAAGAATAAGCAAGTGGCGCCATCTGTTGGCGAAACCAGAACTAAAACATAATTTCTCTAAAAGCCGAAGGCAAATTTGGATTGGAATTAGGATCGTTAACTAGAACAGAAAGATTTTTATGAATGTGAAATGCCTCTAGAAAATCCAGTTCTCCAATGGAAGATGTTTTTTGAATAATTTTGGCAGCAGAAAAATTGAAAGTGTGATTTTCGGACCAACAATGTTGAGCAACAGAAGACTTCTGTGTTTCCTTTTTTCTAACATATGCCTCATGTTCTTTGACGCGAAATTTTAAGGCTCTCTTAGTTTGGCCAATGTAAATTAAACCGCACTGGCAAGGAATCCTATAAATACCCCAGGAATTCATATCCGGAATGGGGTCCTTGAGTATAGAAGTTGGAATTTTATTGATGGGAGAGTAAACAACCCGAAAGTTAAATTTCTGCAAAATATGTGCAACTTTATAGCTAATTGATGGAAAGAAGGGAATGACAACAGAAATTTTATAATCTCCTAAAATAAGAGTGTGGCTTTTAGTGTGTTGAGATGAGAATTTTTTAACTGCTTGATTAATAATGTTGGGTGAAAAGCCCCTGTCAATAGCTATTGCTTTTAAATAATTTAGTTCTTCATCAAGGGCTAGTTTGGAGGAGCAAACTTGAAGAGCACGGAAAACATAGGAATAAAATGAAGCTAACTTTTGTTTAGTCGGATGACATGATTTAAAGTGTGGTGGAAGGCAAACCGATGAAGGTTTACGGTAAACTGTAGTACTGAAGTTGGATGTGTTACGTGTGACCAGAATGTCGAGAAACGGAAGAGAATTGCAAGTCTCAAGTTCAAAAGTGAACTGAATAGCAGGATCAATAGAATTCATTGTTGAAAGAACTCTATTTAAATCATCTTTATTACCTTCAAACAGGGTAAAAGTATCGTCTACGTAGCGGAACCATGCCGGGAAGTTTAAAGTTTCAAACAATTTTGATTCATAATAATGCATGTAGATATCAGCCAGGATGGGACTGAGGGGGCTTCCCATGGCTAATCCCTCAGTTTGCTTGTAATATTTGTTTTGGAAACCAAAATGTGTTTGTTTCAAACAGAGTTGGGTGAGAGAAATTAGCTCATCAATTTCGATGCAAGAGAAATGAAATTCGCGAAGTCTGGTTTCTAGACATCTTAATGCACCCTCCACTGGGACATTGGTGAACAATGATTTTACATCAAAAGAAACCATGAGTAAATTACGAGGAGAAATGTTTTTAACCTTTTTTACAAACTCTATTGAATTTTTTATGGTGTAAATGTTATTGTCTAATAGAGTGGAAAATCTAGAAACTAAATATTTAGCTAATGGATACGAGGCAGTACCTAAATTTGATACAATAGGGCGGAAAGGAATACCACTTTTATGAATTTTGGGAAGAGCATATAATCTGGCACAATTCGCAACAGATGGGATAAGCGAATGTTTTAAGTTGCTTGAAATGATTTGCGAAGATTTGATCGCAGTTTTTATTTTGGATAAGTCCGAAGGTGAAGGATCTTTAGGGATCGGATTATATGGTCCTTCGTTTAAGAGTTTAGTGACACCATCGATGTAAGTGTTCTTATCCATGACGACTATCTGGCCACCTTTGTCGGCCTTTGAAATGACAATATCCGGGTTAGAATGAATCTCGCGCATTGTAGCTCTTTCTCTCGCAGTCAGATTTGGTTTCAAAGGTTTATTATTGAATTTCACATTATGAGCGATAAGATGCCTAATCATTTCTTTCTGTGAATCTGAAACTTTACTGAACTTGAAAGCTTTTTCGATAGGAGCCAAAATCTTTGGAATCGAGGGTTTACAGGTTTGTGAGAAGTTAAAATTATATTTTAGAATTCTCTCTTGTTCTTCTGAAAGACTAACATTAGAAATATTAACTATTGGCTTGATGTTTACAATGGGAAGATTTTTTGAACTACTTGAACTGGAAGACTGTAAAAGAAGTTTTTCGAATTTAACTACAAGGGTGTTTTTATGACGGTTAACTGCATTCTCCGTTCTAGACCAAGACTTTTGTTCAAGGGCAGTGAATTTTGGATATGTTTTAGCGAGTTCCAGATGAAGCTTATAGAGTTCATGTTCAATTTTGGACAATTGTTGACGTGTATCCCTTATCACGGACCGAAGTAAGGCAAGTTTGCAATTTAACAGAATTCTTGAAACGCGACTCGAAGGTTTTTGATTAGATTTGATTTGAATAAAATTGGGGATCAATTTTTTACATTTACATTTAAGTAAAAAGTCAAGATGATTCAGGAATTTTTGCCGTTTCAGGCGTAATTTAGTGAAACGATTAACGGATGAAGGCATGATAAACAATGCAGAAAATCAAACTAAATTAACTGAGCAATAATAAAGTACACACAAAATAGCAGAAAAATCCCTCACTGAAATGAATAGAAAACAAAATGTTTGTAAGCAAAATGCATGAAATCAGACAAGCAAAGCACAATATCCAAATGTACAAAACATAAACATAACTTGAAAATTGCAAAAATGTACTCACCGAAACTCCTACAATCACAAAATGGCGGCCACACCGTGCAAAAAAGAAAGCAAAAAGTAAGCCTGTTTGGGGCTTCTATAATTAAGACAACAATAACACGCCGAATAAATACTAATTCAGAAGTCAAACAACAAAAATCAGCGTTAATTTACAAAACTTTCACAGGACTAGTTTCGATGGTTTTACCGAACCATCATCTTCAGCTGCAAAACCGCAAATGAACAAGACAGGAAATAATGTTTAGATAAGATTAGTATTTATTCGGCGTGTTATTGTTGTCTTAATTAAGAGTTGACATGTTAAGTAGATAAAAATTGAATATTTTTAACAATTTCTAGCTGAGAAAGTAATTTTTTATTTAATGTTTAATAGTCAGAAGTCAATTGAACTAATTGGAGGAAGTGAATCTTTGTTTTAATGTTTAAGTGCTATGTTCAATATGTTTTATTCTAAATTAGTTTTTTTAAATGAGTTTAATATTCTTGAGTTCCTGCTTAAAATGATTAAGAACTGTGACGTGTTTCCCTATGATTTTTGAGTTAATGAAATAATGTTTAAATTGAGATTGTTATGAAAAGAAAAAAACTATGAGGACATTAAAAGATTTTGTAGGGGTAGTCTGGCCAGCTATCTTAAGTTATAATGTGTGGGAATTTTCAATAAATGTGTTTATTATCTTTAATATTGTATGTTTTTTTTTTGTGTGTATTAATTGTGGTCTACTGTAGGTCACCCATGTGATCCTAACGGAAACTTGGTTTTTCAACCGAACCTGGGTAATTATATTTGCGGTAGTAGAAAAAAATTAATTTTAGTTGGTGACTATACGATCGGTTTGCTGAATTTATTTTGATTTGAAGAGTAGACTTCTTAATTGGGAGATTTATCTTTCCCCGGTGTTTGGAAGAGTTCTGTGTGATATTTGAAATGTTCAAGGTTTAAGCTTATCTCTAGATTTAAGATTGAAATTTATGTGTTTTCAGGTTGGAGATATAAATTAGTTTTAATTTAGTGAGAGATAGCCTGTTAAAGATTTTGTTGTGGATGTGCATAATTAATCGTGATTCTACCAAAACACCAGGGAGGATATCTTTCTTTGATGTCTTTTAGATATAAAAGTTGTGATTACTGAGTACAGAGTTTAGCACAAAAGTTTAGTAGCTTTTAGTAATTAGTTTTAGTTTTTTTTTTTTTTTTTTTTTTTGTCGCGGCACCAAGGAGTCAGTTTTGAAAGAGATAAACGTTAAATGAAAAATTTAATTTTTTTTTTCTACGTAACAAATGGTGCCGTGACCTCGCGACTGGTAGACCACTGTATGTAAATGTGTATTTTTGAATTATGTATTGAATTTCTATTTTATGTATGCTTGTACTGTGTTTTGAGTAGAGCTGAATTTTTATGTTTGCGTTTACCTAGCTCTCTGACTCACCTTTTACTTAATTTAAAGTAATGTATGGTATTGGAATTTTTCTGAATTCCTTGTGTTAACTGCAATTTTTTAATTGTTTGATTTGGTTAGTTCATTTTTTGTGAATTATGTTTTAATGTCAGAACAATTGTTTGTTTTAATTTAACAGTGAAGTTTTTTTTAAGTTCGTAAATGGTGTTATTGGATTAGGGAATTAGTACAACAGATTTGGATTTTATTTTGAGTAATTGAGTTGCTTTCTTAACTTTAATGCGCGTTAGTTTGTAAAGTTCCGAGGGACCAGTGATAGTCTGTTTAGAAATTTGACTGAATTTTTTTTAGATTTTAGGGAAATGTTTAGAATATCAGCTTGAGTGAAGTTGTTTAGCTTTTTGTGTGTTCAATTATTCTGTGGTTGTGGTTTGGCTTAATGAGTTGTACAAGTTGTAATTGAGATTCCACCTAATTTCTGAGTTTTGTAGTTTGATGATTAGTGATTACTGTTGGTGAGAAATGGTTAAACAGTAGAAGTGTAGTGTTTTAAGAGAATTTAGAATTGCGAGTTATGAGAATTTTGTGTGAAAAGGTTCAATTGTTGTGTTGTGAAATTTATGAAATTAGGATAATTACTCTTCTATACTCATTATGTAGGTGTTCAGGTTTTTAAATGCTAGTCTAGTGAGGAAATTAACAGTGAGTTGTGTAACATTTGTTTTTAACTGTGAGTTAAATTGTTAATGAGTAATCTATTTGATTTTATTAGTTTTTAAATTTTTTGTCACTGGATTTCGGTTCTTGATGGAATTTGTTGCAAACTTATGGTTTTAATTCTAATTCGGTATTTGAGTTGTGTGCTGGTTTGGATCATTGGCGTGAAATGAGAATGAATACTTATACGGGAGACTTCAGGTTGCTGGAGCAGTTTTTGTGTGAATTTGATATTATGAGTTTTTTTTTTTTTCATTAGTATTATGCTATGCATTTTCAGTTTATTGCCATTGTTTTAAACTCACAAGACTTCTTGTTGCTTTTATACTTGGGTAGAGACACTGCCAGGTTTCAGTGTGGATTTTGACTTGGAGCTTAGTGTACGGATTTGTGGAGTTATTGATTTTGAGTTGAGTTGAGTTTATTTTGGAGATTTTGAGTTTTAAAACACTTCCTCCTTGTTTGAGATTTTCACATTTATTCCTTGCATAAATTTTTGGTAGTCTATTTGGTAGATTTTTTGTGTTTATGCTAAAGTCTGCATCTCACAATTGCAGAGCATGCACTTTTGTCCTGAACAGACTGCTGTCTCGTTTTCTAAATTGGGGTTTTGTATGTTTCATTTTGTTTGTTTACTTTGGGCGTTTTTGTATAGATGTTGCTCAATACTGCATTTTCTCAAATCAGTGCACATTCCCTAAACAGCTTTTGTAGGCAAATTTTATGTTTCATACAGTTTGAATTTTAAGGGTATTTTGAACACCTTTTTGTTATTTTGAGATTTTTATATGTGTTCTTCAACTTGCTTCGGTTCGGTCTTGACGTAGTCCTGGTGACAAATTTTTGTCTAGAATTATTTTTTCTCGATAATTGATTTATTATTGAGTTTTGATTCCTTACATTTGTCTTGAATTTTCTTTGGCTCTTTGAAGAATTTTTTTTTTAAGTTCCGGGTTTATTTAATTGGTTTTCACTCTGTTGGTGGTACGCGCATGTTAAGAGTTTTCTTAGTTTCGGTTTCAGTTCGTGACTCCATAGTGGTTTGCGTTTAGGAATTTATTCGGCTGGTCCGAACTTTCATTTCCTGTTTCAAGTTAAGTTTTCAAATTTTTTTTTTGCCTAATGTTTCTAGTTACGCGCTAGACGTTTTTTTGGTTTAGATTTTGGTCAAGTTACTGAATTCCGTTTCTGGAGCTTCTCTCTGCGTGTTTGTACTTCCTTTCAGTTTAGAGGTTATTTCTGATAAACTTTTCTGGTTCTTGTTGTTTGCTTCTGTTGTTGATTAGGATACAAAAAGCTTGTATTTATTTACTCACTAGTTGTTTGGTTGTTTCGGGTTATGAGCATTGTGATACCAAGTTAGTAATTAAAGGTATCAGTGACACTTCACTCTTGCTGTCTTTGTAGCTACAAATTGAATTGTATTTAAATGTTTTAGTTGAATTTCCTTTTTCGTTGGTTTAAGTGAAGGTAAATTTTTAATAGTTGTGTGTACTTATCACTGTTCTCCGTGACTACTTCCAAGTGTGTAATAATATTCTGCAGTTGTGCATAATTTTTGTGTAATTATTAAGTCGTGTGTAGAAAAATTTTGTTTCTCAAAATTTTTCTTTTTCCGTACCGTGGGGGAATTGTTAAGGAAAATTCTTATGTATTTTTGTTGTATATAATTAGTTCGTAGTATTTTACTGTGCATAATGTATTCTTAGTTATTATATTATTTTTTGTGTTTAATGAATTTGTATTGAGCTTATTTTAAATTAATGTTTAATATTTAATACTGTTAAACTTTACGGCAAACCTCCCTTAAGTTTGGCTGAATATGTGTTACAGTTAAAAGGGCGCGGTTGTATTTCCGTTTCTCACGCGTAGGCGTCTTTGGAGGTTAGAGGTCACTGTCCAGCTGCATTTTTCCCCTTTTTTCGCGGGGGTTGAAAACACGTGTTTTTCTCGTCCAGAGGAGAATAGTTCTAAGGGGCAGCGATATTTTGACACAGTTATAGGTTGGAAACATTCTTCTGTTGCGTGGGAAAGAAAGGGTCTGTCTTCTTGTAGAAAGTTCTGAATTTCTGAGAATTTCAGTGGCGATTTATGACCTTTCTTTTAATTGGCGAAAGGGAGTCCTAGTTTTCGTAAGATTGGCTAAATTTTTTAATTTTAGTGTTGTTTGAACCAATAGTAATTTTGAGGCGTTTCTTGGTGTGGGTAAACCGAGGTTTCTTAAGCCGTTGCACGGAAGGCAGGGAATCTTTTTTTTGGACTTGAAAAAATAGCGATTTGTAGAGAAGACTTTGAAGAGGTTTTTTTGAGCCTTAGGGGTTTGCGACTTTGACGGCGGCCCCTACGGGGCCTGCCGCGGTCGGTCGACCGCGGTATACAGTTAAGTTTTTATCTCCGAGATTTCTGGGTACGGAGGGTGACGGCGGCAATTCTTGCGGCATTTTATTTTCAATTTCGTCGCTGAGATCTCTTCTTCCCATTTGTGGAACAGTCTGAACTGCTCGTTCGTGCTGGAGTATCTATTTTGCTTTAGAAAAGGTGGAAATATGGAAAGTCGTCATCGCCTGAGGTCTGCTTTGGTCTTTTGTCTCCAGTTTCGACCTCTTTCTCTTATCTTCAGTGGAACTTCGAAAACGGGAAGATGATTGAGTGAAAGTGCTGCTTAACGGAGGAATTTGAAAACTTTAAACTGGAACTATGAAAAGGCTCCGGTTCCGGAAAACAACGATGAAGATTTGGATGTTATTGTTTCGGGATTTGTAATTTAGATCAATGGATTTGGGCAGCTCCCTGATTCTCTCAAAGGTGGTACGCCGATTTCGTGAGTGACTTTTTATTTTGATACATAATCTTTTTAAATTTGGAAATGTTTAATACTAAAGCAAGAGTTGACATGTTAAGTAGATAAAAATTGAATATTTTTAACAATTTCTAGCTGAGAAAGTAATTTTTTATTTAATGTTTAATAGTCAGAAGTCAATTGAACTAATTGGAGGAAGTGAATCTTTGTTTTAATGTTTAAGTGCTATGTTCAATATGTTTTATTCTAAATTAGTTTTTTTAAATGAGTTTAATATTCTTGAGTTCCTGCTTAAAATGATTAAGAACTGTGACGTGTTTCCCTATGATTTTTGAGTTAATGAAATAATGTTTAAATTGAGATTGTTATGAAAAGAAAAAAACTATGAGGACATTAAAAGATTTTGTAGGGGTAGTCTGGCCAGCTATCTTAAGTTATAATGTGTGGGAATTTTCAATAAATGTGTTTATTATCTTTAATATTGTATGTTTTTTTTTTTTTTTGTGTGTATTAATTGTGGTCTACTGTAGGTCACCCATGTGATCCTAACGGAAACTTGGTTTTTCAACCGAACCTGGGTAATTATATTTGCGGTAGTAGAAAAAAATTAATTTTAGTTGGTGACTATACGATCGGTTTGCTGAATTTATTTTGATTTGAAGAGTAGACTTCTTAATTGGGAGATTTATCTTTCCCCGGTGTTTGGAAGAGTTCTGTGTGATATTTGAAATGTTCAAGGTTTAAGCTTATCTCTAGATTTAAGATTGAAATTTATGTGTTTTCAGGTTGGAGATATAAATTAGTTTTAATTTAGTGAGAGATAGCCTGTTAAAGATTTTGTTGTGGATGTGCATAATTAATCGTGATTCTACCAAAACACCAGGGAGGATATCTTTCTTTGATGTCTTTTAGATATAAAAGTTGTGATTACTGAGTACAGAGTTTAGCACAAAAGTTTAGTAGCTTTTAGTAGTTAGTAGTTTGTTTTTTTTTTTTTCATTTTGTCGCGGCAACAGATTAGTCAGTTTGAGAAGTTCAAAGTTAAATGTAGATAAGTAGTTTTTTTTTTCCACATAACATAATCATTATATTATATTAATTGTTATAACATTATATTATGCTAACTATTATATTATTTTAACTATCATTATATTAATTACAGTAATTATGTAACTAATTCAACTTTTTAATGGTTTTAATGAAGATTGAAGAAGCTAAAATTAATATTGAAGTGAAGCATCATTTAAGGCAGTAATGGATATTGGCTAAGACGTTTCAACGATAAAAGTTATGTAGCAGACAAAATTGGAGTGAAAGCATCTAGTGATGTAAATGTTTTACAGATAACAAAATATTTTCGTATCCCCAAAACGAAAAGAAGTATTTATGATGCTGATTTCAGTGAAATCCTTTTTGATGTAGTTGCGATTATGAATTTTTTTTTTTTTTTTTTTTGTCATTCATTCGACCGATTTAGAATTTTCAGAAAAAACGTTAAATCTACATTATTGGAAAAGGATAATTTAACGAAATTCAGATTAATGGATATCAACATGGAATTATGAAACAAACTTGTTGCGAGTCTCGAACCAGGTGAAAAGCTTAATATCGAACCTGAAAACTGTGCAATTAAAAACTGTCATAGCCAATTACGAACATCAGAATTGGTGTCTGCAATCAAGACGATAAATAATATAATGATATTTAATTAATTTATACTAATAAAAAACAAATATTAGTGCCGCCCTAAGTGGGAAAGGGTCAGTGACTGTAATTAAAGTATCGAAAGGTCCCGGGCTTGAATCCGGAAGAAGGCATCTTTGCAAATGGATTATATGTCTGCGATATGGAGAGATTCACAATATACGGGGAACCGAAAGTCTTCCCGACAGGTTGATGGTAAGGAAAGAGTGATGGGAGATCTTTGGAACCGTTCCCTTGAGCACATTCTCTCAAAATTGGGGCGGAACTGGGCAAAGACCGACTGTTACCTGTATCACACTCAAAGCTTTTGCCAACGATGGACGCAATCTTGTATTCTTTACCACAATAAAATTTATGAGCTTGTTCTGATTAGGCAGACAAGTGAGATTAGTCACAACACAATAGAATTGTTAATTATTAATATTAGTAACGAAAGTTTAGATAAATTAAATGTAGTTTTTTTAAAGGAGATTTATTTGCTAGAAATTTTAAAGAGCTGCTAAAGGAGGAAATCTGTGAAACATCAAATTTTTAATGACGATAAATATTATTAGAGAATCGATACACTGTGATCACATTAATGTCTATCTAAAATAAAAGATCAGGAATGTCAATGTCTTTATGCACCGTTGAATGAAATGCAATTACGCATTCTGATAAATCCAGACATCTTGGATGCATTAATTTGCACTTGTTGCGTATTAAAGAAATACTGGAAGTAAAAAAACCAGGTGCCGTTGTTATAGCCTGTTTCATGCCAAGAAATTTAAATTTTGCGCAAGATTATACAAGAATTAAAAGAAAGTACTTTTGGTGAGATTAAATAAACAGTACGTCACTTAATCGTGGTCATTCGGACGATGATCTACATGGCTATTTGGAGGGGAAATAAACATTCTGATCCTAAATCATTAAAGTTGTTTAACAGGAAGTATCACTGGAATGTTATATAGACACTGTATGTAGTTTAAAAATATTAGACATGAGAAATAGAGGAAAAGTTGATTTATTAGGAGGATGATTATTATTCCTATAGTTTCAAGACATACTAGAAAAAACTTGACCCAGCACATTTTTCACATCGTGAATAGTTGATGCTTGGAAATTGTATGCGAATAATTAAATATATTTCTTTGCTCAGAATGTTTGTGGGAAATATTTGTATAGCATTCTATATGAAATTTTACAAAGTGTTACCTAGTCACCGTGGAAGTAACATCTATCGAAACATACACTTCAATTACGTTCTTCATATTCAGTGAAACACTGAACATCATGGCACACATGAAAGTGTGCCTTTTGTGATATCTATCACAGAATAACCGTCCTATTGTTTTGGGTGGCACGGATTGTTTGGAAACATTGGCAGTGCAGAACCATGTTGGTAAGATAGAACAGTTGAGTTATATGGTTACATGTGAAACCTTGATTGGGACAAATAATCTGCTTATATCATGACAAGGACGTGTTTCACAACAAATAAATCCAAGCCTTTTTGTTCAAAATGCAAACTGTCGCCGAAGGTTTGAAAATTGCTTTAACTCCATTTTCACTTAAGCGCAAACTGCGCTGCGCCAGGTAATGTACTCAGATAGGCTCGTTTCTAGAGTCTAAACAAAACACCAGGATTCGCAGAAGGTGTATGACACCTTAATTTACTGCCTCATACCGTAAGCGAATAGGGCTGGCGGACCACTTTCTTGACTCGCTATGTGCCTAATAGAGAAGATAAAAGTCGTTTAATATACTGGATCGGATCTGAATCTTGGCAGCTTGGGCTCAAACAAAGCGTCAGGGTTCTTAGGATAAGTAAGTCTACCTGGAGTTGGACTTATGGACCGAAGGAGCCATCTTACTATTATGTCCCAATGCAGAGACAATTAAAAAAATCAAGTACTGGAAGTTTACCACGCATTTTGCCATGAAATGCTTCAGCAGAAAGTTATACTTCATTTTAAAATTCGAAGAAATAAATAATAAATATTATAAAATACTCTACTAGAAAACACTGTACATCCTGAGAATGGGGCTGAAAATAAACAAAATATTACATTCAGCATTTCAAACGCGAATCACTTAGTTTTTTAACGCGCATTATAATAAGAATGTTTATTTTTAATTATTTTTTGCAGCCTTTTTGCAGAAGTGTAACTGTGTCAAGATATGAATTGAAATCCTGATAATATGATTCAATCCTCATAATAATGAAATAAATTAAACAAAAATTTTTTATGAATCATATGTTAATCAAAATTCATTTATTCGCACAGAGAAGAACAACTAAGCGAAAACTGTTAAATAATTTCAATCGCCGTTTTGCAAATAATTTTTAGCATTTAATTGAAATGCTATCAAGTCTATCTGACATTTTTCTTCGGTATCATCAAAGGCTATAAAAGATATTTTTTAAAATTAGGTATACTACATTAAATTAAAACTGGTTTTATAAAAACGGTTTGTGCTATTTAAGATAATAAGAAATGAGTTTTGCTTATACAGGGAAAGAGAATGTTCTGTGTTCAAGGAACAAAATATTCTGCCAGAATAAGAGGACTTTCACCAGATTGTGTCGAATGATATTATAACTATCTGCAAAACATTGTCAACGTATATTTATATTTTGCCATGTTTTAAAACTCAAACTTGTCATGTTTCCTTTTCGTCTATAAACTTTATTAGTTGAATATTCAATATTTTGCCATGTTTTAAAACTCAAACTTGTCATGTTTCCTTTTCGTCTATAAACTTTATTAGTTGAATATTTCAATATTACCTTTAAATAAAATGGCAATCTATTCAGAATAATATTTTCTTTCAGTAGCATGATATAACAAGCGAAGCAGTCTTCCACTAATTGCTTATATTTAATCACTAATATAATCACAACAGGAAATGAGTTTTTCATTGAGCACGGTTTGTTCTTTTGCTTTCCTGAGTAAGGAACTAAATGAGTTTGTCAGGTTTCTTACTTTTTAGAGTTAAATTCAAATACGATTTCTTTTAAAAGCTTAGCAAAATGTGTTTATGAGTAGTGAGAGTAAAAACACTTTTAATCGAGTAATTTAATGATTTAAATTTTCTTCCTTTTTTTCTATTAGATATTTTGCAGATGGCATCTGGTCTTTTGCGACAGATCTCCCATCTCTCTTCCCCTACAGGAAACCAGTCAAAGGTATTTTTGGCACGGCAGTATTTTAGGGACCCCATGCGGCACTACTATATTGTTGGCAATCGTAATAGATTAAGGTACATAACTTCTAAATTGGATATTGTAATGTTCAGTAAATATAAACTAGTGAACTTGAAATGAGACCCATGTGTAGAGATATCGTTAAAGCAAATAAGAAATGAATGACGGAACTACGTTAATAATCATATATTCAGAGTGATTAAATAAATATACTTACTTGGAAATATACCGTATTGAATGATAATTCCCTATTCTCTTTTGCTTTCGATGTAGTCTAAAAAATTTGAAATGTATATAAATGTTATTTAATTATATCTAAATCTACAATAATTGCATCAATTTTACATTTAAAACATTTTTGAAAATACCTTTTCCATGAAACATAAATTAATTGTGCTGTTACATTGCTCTCAATAACACTGTATTACTTCGAATTTCAGCGGCGGGGCGATTATAAATTGGAAAATAATAAAAACGAAAATGATTTTCTATCAGGTATAGAGAAATATTTACCGTAAAATCATTTTGATGTTACAATGTTTGGTTAGTCTATATGAGTACGGCAAAGCACTCAAGGACTGACTGCTTAAAAGGAAGGATGCATTCGTGGAGGGTGTTTAAGGAAACTGGTTCATATACACGACACGCATGGCCGAAAACCACGAAACGTCATACAGGCAGTTCGTTCGCCAGGATTTGAACCAAAGGCCGAACTACGAGTGTTCAGCCCTGGTGAGCTTGGTTATTTGATACCCAATCATTGGTCAGTGGGAAATAGTCAGAAGTAAGTTATTAAAATTTACACTTAAAGATTTAAGACGCATCCTAATTTTCCGTCATAAATAATTTGAATAAATTTTGAGGTTTTATTTCGAAGTAATATGGTATTTCTATGAAAGATGAGCAAGTATTAGTGTCAGGCTGAACCGAGTTTATTGAGAGGAGGTATTAGTCAAGGCTGAATTCGAGGAAGGAACCTCGTTGGCTTAAACAAATTGTTCCCGATATACCAGAAACAAGGAGACTTGTCATATACGATAGGAACAGGCATGGCCTGATTATGAGGACTTTCTTGAATTGATTTCATACGAGAACTTCGAAAAATATGTTGCATGCCATAAATAATAAATTTGTATGATTTATATTAATAAACATTTCACAACAACTCTTTTTAACATTCCCGAAGTTAATAGTGATTGCCTTTAAGGCACAATAACACGCCGAATAAATACTAATTCAGAAGTCAAACAACAAAAATCAGCGTTATATTTACAAAATTTTCACAGGACTAGTTTCGATGGTTTTACCGAACCATCATCTTCAGCTGCAAAACCGCAAATGAACAAGATAGGAAATAATGATTAGATAAGATAAGAAAGCCTGGACAAGAATAAGCAAGTGGCGCCATCTGTTGGCGAAACCAGAACTAAAACATAATTTCTCTAAAAGCCGAAGGCAAATTTGGATTGGAATTAGGATCGTTAACTAGAACAGAAAGATTTTTATGAATGTGAAATGCCTCTAGAAAATCCAGTTCTCCAATGGAAGAGGTTTTTTGAATAATTTTGGCAGCAGAAAAATTGAAAGTGTGATTTTCGGACCAACAATGTTGAGCAACAGAAGACTTCTGTGTTTCCTTTTTTCTAACATATGCCTCATGTTCTTTGACGCGAAATTTTAAGGCTCTCTTAGTTTGGCCAATGTAAATTAAACCACACTGGCAAGGAATCCTATAAATACCCCAGGAATTCATATCCGGAATGGGGGTCCTTGAGTATAGAAGTTGGAATTTTATTGATGGGAGAATAAACAACCCGAAAGTTAAATTTCTGCAAAATATGTGCAACTTTATAGCTAATTGATGGAAAGAAGGGAATGACAACAGAATTTTTATAATCTCCTAAAATAAGAGTGTGCCTTTTAGTGTGTTGAGATGAGAATTTTTTAACTGCTTGATTAATAATGTTGGGTGAAAAGCCCCTGTCAATAGCTATTGCTTTTAAATAATTTAGTTCTTTATCAAGGGCTCGTTTGGAGGAGCAAACTTGAAGAGCACGGAAAACATAGGAATAAAATGAAGCTAACTTTTGTTTAGTCGGATGACATGATTTAAAGTGTGGTGGAAGGCAAACCGATGAAGGTTTACGGTAAACTGTAGTACTGAAGTTGGATGTGTTACGTGTGACCAGAATGTCGAGAAACGGAAGAGAATTGCAAGTCTCAAGTTCAAAAGTGAACTGAATAGCAGGATCAATAGAATTCATTGTTGAAAGAACTTTATTTAAATCATCTTTATTTAGTTAATCATCTTTATTTAAATTATTTTTCACCCAAAATTATTAATCAAGCATTTAAAAAATTCTCATCTCAACTCACTAAAAGCCACACTCTTATTTTAGGAGATTATAAAAATTCTGTTGTCATTCCCTTCTTTCCATCAATTAGCTATAAAGTTGCAGATATTTTGCAGAAATTTAACTTTCGGGTTGTTTATTCTCCCATCAATAAAATTCCAACTTCTATACTCAAGGACCCCATTCCGGATATGAATTCCTAGGGTATTTATAGGATTCCTTCCCAGTGTGGTTTAATTTACATTGGCCAAACTAAGAGAGCCTTAAAATTTCGCGTGAAAGAACATGAGGCATATGTTAGAAAAAAGGAAACACAGAAGTCTTCTGTTGCTGAACATTGTTGGTCCGAAAATCACACTTTCAATTTTTCTTCTGCCAAAATTATTCAAAAAACCTCTTCCATTGGAGAACTGGATTTTCTAGAGGCATTTCACATTCATAAAAATCTTTCTGTTCTAGTTAACGATCCTAATTCCAATCCAAATTTGCCTTCGGCTTTTAGAGAAATTATGTTTTAGTTCTGGTTTCGCCAACAGATGGCGCCACTTGCTTATTCTTGTCCAGGCTTTCTTATCTTATCTAATCATTATTTCCTATCTTGTTCATTTGCGGTTTTGCAGCTGAAGATGATGGTTCGGTAAAACCATCGAAACTAGTCCTGTGAAAATTTTGTAAATATAACGCTGATTTTTGTTGTTTGACTTCTGAATTAGTGATTGCCTTATTTAAGTAAACGAAATGCATTTATTTAATTCATTTTTGAAACCTCAAAATTTAAAATATATTTGAATACTATGTAAATTTTATGTAATGTCACCAAGCTGAAGAGCGGTACAGATGAAAACAAATTTCTAGAATTCATGCAGGCAATCGAAGTTAAATATTATGATTTGAGATTTCTACAAGTCCTAGTAAGCTATTAGGCATTACCAAGTCTACATATAATTGCTTATAAATCAGAAATGGAATATATTGCCCTTCTGTGCAGGCAAGCTTCCAGATTATTCAAGCGTCAGGTGTGTTAATCGCAATCGCAACCGCAGGATGACAAGGCAAAAAGAATGCAACAACCGGTTTCTCGCTCTCTTCTGCTGCTGGGGCTCAGAGGTGTAGGACGGCCTTTTGGTTGTTCCTCTCCTGCCGATGTGATACGCCATTTTTTTGCTTCTTCCTTAATTGCTGCCTGAAAACACCATGGAACGTTTTGGCTTGAAGGTACAACGCTAGATTTCTCCAGAATCGTAGAATATTGCTGCTGTTAATAATTCTTCTTTCCAGCCTCATTATCTTTTTGAGATGCCTTCGCCTCGTAAGTGAACCCTGTACACGTTCTTTCTCTTCTTCTATATTATTTATTACATGCGGTGAAATATGTTGAAGCATATTATTATTGATAAAGAAATTGTCAAAAAATGTGTTATCCTTACAGTGATAATTGTCAAAATTATGCATGTTTGATAGATGAATTTATGCATGTTACAAAATTTAGCATTAAGTATTTATGAAAAATGCTGTGTATCTTAATGTGTTTGAAATTGAATGTTGTAAGGTAAATAAATATAAATAAGATAAGTTGTAAGGTGAATATAAAAAAGATAAGTAATACTGTAGTTCATCTATGAGAAAATCAAAAATTAAATCAACTACTATAATGACTACTTCCTTAGCTTCTGCTTTGCCCACATTTAATGGTAATGTTTCTGAAAATGTGTACTTAGATTTACTTTAGCTAAGTGAAAATCTAATTGGTAGTACTGAATAATGTTATTATTCAGTGACCTTTCTTATTTTTATCAAATTTACAAGCGCAAAATCGAGCTTAGCTATTTCGTTTTGGTAGATATTGAAACAGAATGTATTTGTTCCTTTGAAACTTTGGGTTTTAGAATTGAACAATTAGCGGACAATATTTAGAATATATTTTTTTACAAGAGGATAGTGGGATAGAACATTAAAGAGAGAAGGTCCAAAGCGTATTGATTTGCTGGAATTTCTTAAATCTCATATTAGAACTCTTCAAGCTGGTAAACAGGATATTAAAAGACAAAATGAATATATTATGTTTCTGAATCTGAATGCTCATAATCGTGTTAATTTTATCAAAAACATAGTTTTAATTTCAAATGATAGAGCTTCAGACTGCAGAAGTATCCATTAGTGTAAAAACTGTTTCAAAAGCCATAATTGTTGCGTTTAGATACAGTTAATAATGAACTAGAAATGCGTAAAATGTTACAAGTATTTCAAGCAAGGTATCGATAGCTAAACCCTTTTCTTCAGGATTAACGTCTAGTACAATTAATGTTCAGTCTGCTGTGTTATGTGACAATTCCAAATCAAATGTTCCTGCACAATCAATTAACCTATTTTGTGGATTTTAATTTTTAAAGTGTATTATTATCATGCGAAGCTGTTATTAAATTATTAAATTTATTTCGAGAATATCAGTGTGTAGAACACTAATTTAACCTTTATGTAAAGTCAGTTTAAAAACATACAAGTTTATAAAAAGTTTAGGTTTACCTAGAAGAAATGTCAAGGTATTTATTTCCTATCTGGGATCCTCGGATATAAGAACAAGAAGATATCGCAAATCACTTTCTTTCAACACTTTTTAGCAAGAGTCCACATCATCAGTATTTATAATTAATAGGATTATGGGAGGATTGTCCCATTTTACATTAAATAAGAAATGCATTGACGAATGTAATGAGTTATTAAATCGACGTTCTTCAGAAGTGAGTCTATTGATATACAGAAAGGTACCTTAAATAATAGACATTTTTCTACCACTTTTAAAAAGGAAAACGATTGATATCGGAGAAAGCAAACCGGTAGCCTCTCATCTGTACGATGTTGAATTATTTTGGATAGTGTAAATACTTCATAAGAGATAAAAATCTAAGATTTATGAAACAATATACAGAGGAGAAGAACAATTTTCTATTTATTATTTTTTTCTTTTTTAGGTGCTGTGCCTGCATTTGACATGAAACCATTAGAGAGAAAAATCAGAGGGAGCTCGAAAGTTACTCCAGTTCTACACTGGTGAAAATTAGAAATATTGTATACCTAGTCAAATCTCATTTAGAAATATTGCATACCTTTTCAACTTCCAAACTGAAGGTACGTCTGTCTGACGACTGAAGAAGCTATATGCTTAAAAAGGCTTCAGTTATGTAAATAAGGCAAGGATTTCATGAGACTCGGACCATGTCGTTTTGAGGGAATCTAATTCGACTTCTAAGCTGCGCATTGTTTTTGATACTTCAGTTTAAACAACATCAGAACGTTTCTTAGAAGAACCTTTTGATAACTGGGTAACTGGGCAGATAGTTCATTAAGAATTATTTCCTCTACTTCTACTGCTCAGAACTTATAAAGTTGTGGTATGTGTCGACGGAGACGTTCTTTACTGGAGTTCCCCTGGAAGATACAAGGTGGCAAAAAAATGAATAGTTCTTAGGATCTCTTGAGAACATTTAGACAAATAACAGTAACGTATGAAGATGCGCAATTTTTGTATGCTCGAGTTTTGAAACAACTTGCGTTAGATGAATAAACCATATTCTCTTCGATATCAAAGTTTCCTTTTCATGATTTTTATGTAGATGATCTAATTTCAGGAACACGAAATGAAGGAGCAATGTAAACGATTAGTTCAACAGTTGTCGTAAAGGACGGAAAGCAGCGTATTCTGTTTAAGGAAGTGGATATAGACTATTTCAGTTATTTTAGACATTGTTGCGGAGTATGTTTGCTCAAAATAATCATTCATAAGAATATGAAGATGTTGGGCATTATTTGGGAGCCCCTAATAATGTATTTCACTTTCCAGAATGAACAGATGCTAAACAAAGTTCCTTAAAAGAACCAAGTTATCAGAAATTGCTAAACTTTCGAACCTATGGGATAATGAGTAACTTCGATAATGTGTGCTAAAATATTACTACAGGAATTGTGCAGATTAAAACTTGATGGGATGAAGTGTTTAAGGAGAGAATAATAAGTTTATTTTTAGAATTACCCTTTTTGTCAATCTCCGAGATTCCGAGTATGTGTTATATCTGAAGCGAATAAACATAGAAACTGGTGCTTTAGAAAAATTATATTATGCAGTAATCCACTTAGATCAAATAGCTCTGATTTTCATCTAGTGCTAGCTTTGTAATAAGAAAAAGCAGACAGTAAAGACGGTCTCTTCAAAGACTGGAGCTATGTGCTACGTTACGTACACATAGTTTTGTTATGAATGGAGCTGCAAAACAACAGTACTTATTCGTGGACAGCCTTGCGAATTACATTCGCATAAATGTTTTCTAAGCCTCGTTTTTGTTACAAATCATGCTGCGAAGTTTCAGGAAGTTATGGTAAGGACGAAATGGAATTATGGCTCTCGAAAAGATAATTTTATATGTTGTAGAACCAGAGAGTAGGTAACGGCAGTACGATGCGATTTATAGATTTCAATGGTTAAACCTACTTTAATTCATTACAGTATCATTTAAGTGGAGTATTGGTAGACGGAGTTATGCCGAAGGAAATGAAGAAGTGTTTCATTCCAAATGTTTCTAATTTTGAAGAGTTTAACGTGCTTTCTACGTATTTAGCATGGTTTAAGTTATGTAAAATATTAACTATCTGCGAAACAGTAAAGAATAATTGTATTCAGTTATCAACAGACCTATAAAGAGTTATTTGTCTACTTAAGAATTCTTTACTTTTATGAATGTTGAAATTGTACAAGGATCTAGGCTTTTAAACGAATTATTTCGCTTGAAATCAGGAAGGGTTTGGGTGATATTAAGTCAGCATTTTTCTTTAAACACCTTACTTTCCCTAGGGAGTGTGTAGGTGAGACTCAGAAACGCTACAAATCCAGATAATCCGATATATCCTATGATTTGTGTCTAAAAATAACACATTTGTTTAGTAGGCATGATCATGAATTGTATCTTCAGAAACGCAACAACTCACCTCTGTCATACGACATCCATTAATTGATTTCAAATACAAGAGATGCCGTTAGAAAATGTTTGAAACAGTATATTATTTACTGCACATTTTCAGCAAAATTTCAGATCTACTTGATTTTTCGGGATCATGTAGTATTATGCGTTTGTGATTTCTGCAAGTTCTGCTGAGGTATTAAGCATCAACAATACATGTAGTTCACTACAAATCAGAGATGGATTGTGTTTTAATAACGGATATGTTACAGAAGTCTGCTCATCTCACAGAATTACTTCCTAGGGATAATTTATTCGTGTATTTCGTGGTAATTTAGCGTTAACATTAAATTGACATGTAAGGCTTCTTTCAATTAATTGCACTACATACGAGTATAATTGGGCATATCGTGATTATTTGAATAAATTTTAATGAACAGTAAAAATTAACTATTTGTCTTGAAATATGGCACATTTGTAGAGACGTAACTTTAAAACATGTAAGAAGTGAATGCCTCAACAACTTTAGAACTCTAAATTCATATTGACTAAATAAAAGTACTTACTTCGGATGAATTAGATTCTCCTGCGTCGTTGGATTCCTCAAAGAGTGATTTCTAAAAGATTTAAATATGAAGATATGTTACTTAATTATATAGAGATTAAAATTTTTTTCACAACAGATGTTTCGACTGTACATATCAGAATTATCGTAAAACACTTTTCCTATTACAAATAAGTAATTCTTAAAGGAAATTCGGGCAAGATTCAATGAGAGACTCCTTAGCTAAGCCGTTGTTGGCAATTCTTCTTTCCTTTCTTTATTATAAATCTCATGTTTTTGAAATGTCAGGTGTTAGGATTCCAGTCAAAGTATTTTTATCACTCTCAAGGGTTATATGGTTGGGGCTCCATGTCTGAAAAAAATTAATTTTTTGTTGTTGGAAAGTTTAACTATTTTTAGCTTAATTTCTTCTGTGTTCTTATGCATCTATGTAGGAAATGTCGACTTAGGCTTTTAGAACCTCCTTTAATTTTACAGTCATCAGAAGATAAAACGAAACAGACAGCGTACTGCAGTATTCAAGACTAGCTGCTGAATATATATTTTAATTCCATGTTTATGTGGCATATACGTAGTGTTATAAAAGTGACGCAAAATTAAAGTATGCGTCATCTTCTCATGAAAACCTTTTTATGGCTCCAATGCTACTATCATGAGATACATATCATGCCCTATCTAACGTCTTAGCTAGAAGTATCACATTTCAAGTCAAAGGGTTACATAAAAGTATTTATTTACATGTCGACCTGACGGTTACACACAATTAAAGACTTTAATAGGAACACAACTCTCTTGGCTTCCGGATAAACACATACACGTGTAAGTTAAATCAAGTGCAGAGTATAAAAGTACCGAAATTAGGCTTGATCTTCATTAATTGACTAAGGGCTTACGGCAGCAGAAACTTGGGCCGACAATACAATTTGCAAGAACAGAAAATCTAAAGTGAGGCTAGCTTGTATGCCTAACGCTTTCCGAGAACTTAACAACTAGCAGCTCATTTATCCGTTTTATTTATTTCTAATATGCTGGATCTTTGCCAAAAGTAGAAAGTATAATAAAAGGAAAATAATTTAGCAACTGAGAAAACAAAAACAGAAATCTTACATTCTGAAAAGTCGCCCTCCCCTCCCTTTTTTTGTCTCATCCAGTTTGATGCAGGAAATATAACGGAGTAATTTCCACGACCGCTACAGAAAGCTACTACTGTATTGACTATCACTCTTTAGGCGCAGATATAGATGAAATAAATATAAACGTTTAGGCATTTTATATGAATTAACACAAATAGTTGTTTAGTTTTATAGTAAACGTGTATACAGCTTAAGCGTTTCGTTTATAAGGAGCTAAGCTACCTAGATATACTTTTAACATTTATTTTACTTAATACGTTGTTTCTTCGGCTGAATTCCTTCCGCATTTCACTTATTTTGATCTGCTCCGCCAAAAAGTGTAACTGAGGTGAGTTTAAATAACGACCAAAAGTTTCAGGTTAAGGGAGGCATCTGGCAGCTTCACCTTCACTTCTAGCTCGCCGAGAGCTAGCTTTAAATCTTGTTAGGTTGTTAAATCTTGAATTTAAATTTTGTTTTGTAAATAGTTTGATTCATTATTGTCTGTCTAGCTTGTAAGAAGAAAAGTTAATCGTGTTAAATTTTTTACTTATGTAATTTTAAGCTAAATGCGAATAAATTGTTAGTTGTTTTTGCACTGCTGTAACTGCTTATCTTCTGAGACTGAAATTCGAAACGGAATGATTATTCTCCAGTACACGGGGAAGGGTTAGGCCAGTATTTATATAGAGTCAAATATAATTTCACCTAATATAATCTCAGAAAATTAGTTCTCTGGTTTGATTTGATTTGTAAAAAATTTGCGTTTACATTCTGGAAAATAACAAAATTAATAAAAATGCTATATATGAAATTATTTTAGTATATAATTTACATAGTACATTGTTTTATGTTATGCTATTTATATATATCTTATATATATATATATATATATATATATATATATATATATATATATATATATATATATAAAGTATATACAGGGCGATAATTACTTAGCATGTTGGTTGCACTTTTGTTTTTAATTATTCCATTTTTATAATTCAGTTTTAAATATGCTAATGAGTAAATTCACTTCAACAGACTTCTAATTTAACTACTTTATTTTCAACGGAGATAATATATTCAATAATCTTATCATAAATTATTATATTTATAGTCATAAATTATATACATATATATACAATAAAATTATTAAAAGAATAGGAAAAATCGCATCTTAAATGAAAGTTTGCAATTATGAAGGCCCTAACCATTTTATTTCACAGAGATCGTCATACACAACGTTTGTAACAACTAAAAATTACAAAAATTGATACAATACTGAAACCATTCCAGAATAAAATAAGAAATAAAAAGTGAAGCATTAATATATACACCCACACATTTTAGCCCCTTAAGCCGTAAAGATCCTAAGTTTTACTAACGTTTATTTTACTTTAAAACTGTACTATCACTTCTTATTTTCTACTACCGGCTAGAATTAAATGCTTTAACTTGTTTATGCAAATTGTCTTGCTAACGCCCAAGTACTTGAGTTGTGGATTTTTGCCCAGCGAGAGAGAGAAGAAGTTTTAGGAAGCAACCCGCTTGCCACTGTAGTTTTACGAGTTTTCACTCGGTTGCTGGTTACCTTTAAGGCCAGAGGTTTATCCCTCTTAATATTTGCAAACGTATTGTAGTTTAAGCAGCTCGGCGTACTACATACGTACCTTTTTAAATAAAGGCCAGTCTTAGTGCTAGGCATTTGAATACTAATTCAATGTTAGCTTTTAGTTAGAGTTTTTTTTATATTCTTACGTTCAGACCACAAGTGATTGGTCTCTGTATTCCGAAGTTCGGAAGATCCTGTAAAAGATTGAAAATAAAGGGTTTCGTATACCCTTCCTGCTTGTGTTGTCTACTTCACACCTTCTTGAACATAGCTTGAGTAAGCTCCCTGTTCCGATTCAGGACCATTCATGTTTGCAAAGCAAATCAAGAGAAACACAAGTCCTGACAAAGCCACTATTTAATTTGGTTTTTTTCCCTTCCCATTTGAAAAATAGTAATATGCTTGCAATAAATCTTTCCGAGCTTCGCCATATGATTCATGTGCAACATTAATGACTGTCCGTAGTTTTTAAACATCTTTCTGAAAGAAAAGGTACTTAAGATTCTGGAGCTGGCTTTGTTAAGTAGTACAAAAATAACCAGCGGCCTTTTGCGTAGGAGCTGACGCCTATCTTCCAAAATACCACTAATTGGAATTATATTTGTCAAAATTTAAATATTCGGTTATGACTCTATAGATTTCATGTATTTTTCTAGAAGACTGATAAGTATGTACAGTGTATTCCTACTTTATTTCAAAGGGACCATGGTAGAAGAGAAATAATTTCATTACAGAAGTAAAGTATAGCCTATGCTTACCTGTCTGTTCCTGAACGACGTTCCGATACTATAGAGACATGGTAGCTGTGAAAATAAAAAGGCAAAGCAATTATTTCAGCAAAACTAATAATGAGGAATTGATGGTGAATAACAGATATAGCACTCCTAGTATATTTATCTCTGAAATTTGAATTCATAAAGGTATATGAAAGAACACAAAATCAAAATTCGGGTTTTTATAGCATATTTTGACCAAATTTTACCACATAAAACAGAATGTTAGGACTTGCAAAATTATGAACATTTGTAGGTTAATATTTCCATTTTTCATGCAGTATTACATTATGTTATTTCTTGTCATCCATCCAGGCATGCAGTTTGGTAATTAATTTTTACGGATGAATCGGTATGAAATCAATCCTAATAAGAAATAGATCGTGTGTTATACCACTGGTTAGCCTTAAACGATTAAAGGGAGATTATATTTCTGGACAGATGGTACAAGCAAAAGCGAAGGAATTGAATGAACAGCCGTGCAATTTACCGTGCAATTCGTTTTGAATGCAATTCAAAATGAATTTTGGTTTTTCGTTGGACTGGGTTTTCCATTAACTGGTTTAAAGAAAGGTATGGAATTTGCAATTAGATGTGTAGGGTGAACAAAACAGTTCCTGTGAAGTGTCCGCGAATGAGTTAATAGCTCAGTGAAATATGGATAAAAATAATGGATTACCAGCGCATGAGTATATTGCCATATATACAAAGAAAGACTTCGCAGTATATTGAAAGGAAATGGGAAGAAGGGAAGTATATTGAAAGGAAATGGGAAGAACGGAAGTATATTGAAAGGAAATGGGAAGAATCTTTAAGGGAGAAAGAAAAATTGCCACGGCCATGCCCAAGATGAACACATATGTTACATATTTCATGCCACTGTAATTGACATTATTCAACCAGTGAACCAAGGGATTATCTAGAGTATAAAAATTAGCTACTGATTGTCTTTCATGCTTCAATGTAGCTTTGAAGGTAGTGACATGATTTTCAGCAACAGTTCACACTGAAAGCCGTCATATGAAATACTTTGTCTCTAGCTTGTTAATATGTAAAGTATATTACATATTAACAAGCTAGAGACGTCGCTGCGTCCGTAAATTCCTCACGTTCGTAAATGATGAAACAAATGAAGAAAATTCTCTGGATTTCAAAATAAAACGTCTGTATTGTCCGACATTTTTTATGTAATTAAATGTTCGGAGAAGGTTGATGCTAGTGAAGAAAAGGTTTAGGTTTGATAATCTGTTACCGTCACAATCTTTCAAGACGACGAAGAAATAGTAACTGAATGTGTACTGGAAACGAAGAAAGATGATGAGAACGAATGAAGGTTGAAGGGGAAATTTACGTGGAAGAAAGCTGATGTTTAATAAGATCTCATAAGATTTGCTGAGAAGTGTTGATCTATGTCAGTACATGAAGTTATGAAGCTTCATTTTATGCACAGAGAGTTTTCCAAATTCCGGAAACAATTTTCTAAGCAGGCAAGCATTTGAAGTTACATGACATCCCACTAAGAAATTCGTAAATTTGGAGGTATTATGGTAATTTTAAAATGTTGAATTTTGTTTTCCTGAAATATAAAATCACGTTTCAATTTTAAATGATTTATACGATTTCCAATGTTATTTATTTAATCGTCAACGTTGGATCAAAAAACACGATCAGCGGAATTTCTGTGTTGCAATTTCTACATATGGCGTCACAAAACATGAAAAAGGTAAGTTCTAGAAATATACAATTTCTGTGTTGCAATTTCTACATATGGCGTCGCAAAACATGAAAAAGGTAAGTTCTAGAAATATACAATTTCTGTGTTGCAATTTCTACATATGGCGTCACAAAACATGAAAAAGGTAAGTTCTAGAAATATACAATTTCTGTGTTGCAATTTCTACATATGGCGTCACAAAAATGAAAAAGGTAAGTTCTAGAAATATACAATTTGTATCAGTAGAGCGGTGACAAAATTTCAGGAGAGCTAGAATACACCTAGACGGTGAGAAATCACATAGCAATGCATGGTCGAAAATGCTTTGTATATTCAGCTTGTAAGACTTTCACTTTGTAAATCTCAGTTACTGTAGAAAGTGACGAATCTTAAGAATTAGATAGCGAATAATCACTTATGTTCGTATGACAAGAACAACAAGATAGAAGGGTAACTATTTATTATTCCAATAAGATTTAACAAAACTCCGTCTTGGAGTGTAGAATCAAAGCCGACACTTGGGCTTCAACTTAAGAGACTATGAATTAAACTGAAACTAAGATTAACTAAAGAAATATAGCCGAAGCTATCAAGTTTCTAATGCAGTTGGCCTCTTAAACATCAGATCACTTCGAAGCTATCAAGGGCCTGAGTGTAATAACAGCTTTGAGAGTGTGGCCAAAAGTCAGACGGGCGTAAATCAGAAACTCTGATTCTTCTCTCCCTACGACCAAGAACTTCGCGGTTAAATACCGCTCTTCCTCATTATGTATTCAGACGTGATTCTAAAACTTGATAGCTTCGCCGTTTAGTTAACATTTAGGGGGCCAACTCCTTTAGAATTTTGATAGCTTCGGCTGAATCCTTTCATGCAAGAATTAGTTAAATTTGATTTCTTAGTACACTTGAGTTACAGCCCAGGTTAAGGCTTTGTGTGCGATCTAAGACAAGAGCCATCTGTATATTCTAATTTTGAGAAACCCTTCTTGAGTTTGCGTTTCCTGAGCTAAAGCTATTATTCGCTAAAGCTAAAGCTATTATTTTTCTTATAGCTATGTGTGTGAAACCTCCAGTTCTTGAGGTTCCACACACATAGCTATAAGAAAAGAGTGTAAGGATTATGCTAATTTTATTAACAGTTAAATTTTAAACTTCCTTTCCTATCAAATCTTAATTCCAACTTATCACTTCCGGACAGAACGTAGTTTCAGAATAAAGTCTGAATGCTAATGAGGAAGAGCGGTATATAACCACGTAGAAGAAGAACGTAGTTTCCAGACGTAGTTTTTATTTGTTAGTCTATATTATAAAAGAGCGCATGAGTATATTGCCATATATACAAAGAATGACTTCGCAGTATATTGAAAGGAAATGGGAAGAAGGGAAGTAGTTTCCAGAACGTAGTTTCAGAATAAAGTCTGAATGCTAATGAGGAAGAGCGGTATATAACCACGAAGTTCTATATGAGAGCGGAGACCACTGGGTGAGCAGCTGTGTCGCCAAGAAAACTTTCAGTTTTATTGCTCACTCAGTGGGACCACGTTTATTTAAAATTTTATATTACAATAAAAATTTGATTTTGATGTTGACATATACTTGATATACATTGACATAATTCATATAAATATTAACAGAAATTTTGATGGTACGAAGTTCTACAGTCTTAGAGAGAGAGATACCAGATATTCTGGCTGCACGCGTCCGACTTTTTAGGCTACCCTCTTGTAAGCTGTTATTACGGTCGGCCGCACTTTAGGCCCTTGATAGCTTCGCAGTCAATTAGCGTTAAGGGGCCAACTCTGTTAAGCTTTTGATAGCTTCGGCTATATCTCTTTAGCTAAGATTAGTTTAGTTTAATCTTAAGTTCAAGCCCAAGTGTCGGCTTTACTGTACAACTCCAACCCTTGATGAAGAACTAAGATATTTAAAAGCAATAGCTATTAACAGGGGGCTTTTCACCCAACATTATTAATCAAGCAGTTAAAAAATTCTCATCTCAACACACTAAAAGGCACACTCTTATTTTAGGAGATTATAAAAATTATGTTGTCATTCCCTTCTTTCCATCAATTAGCTATAAAGTTGCAGAAATTTAACTTTCCGGTCGTTTATTCTCCCATCAATAAAATTCCGAGTTCCATACTCAAAGACCCATTCCGGATATGAATTCCTGGGTATTTATTGGATTTCTTGCCAGTGTGGTTTAATTTACATTGGCCAAACTAAGAGAGTCTTAAAATTTCGCGTCAAGGAACATGAGGCATATGTTAGAAAAAAGGAAACACAGAAGTCTTCTTTTGTCCAACATTGTTGGTCCGAAAATCACCCTTTCAATCTTTTTACTGCCAAAATTATTCAAAAAACATCTTCCATTGGAGAACTGGATTTTCTAGAGGCATTTCACATTCAAAAAATATCTTTCTGTTCTAGTTAACGATCCTAATTCCAATCCATCTTTGCCTTTGGGCTTTAATAGAATTATGTTTTAGTTCTGGTTTCATCTACAGATGGCGCCACTAGCTTATTTTCTGTCCAGGCTTTCTTATCTTATCTGATCATTATATCCTGTCTTATTCATTTGCGGTTTTGCAGCTGAGGATGGCGGTTTGGTAAAACCATCAAAACTAGTCCTGTGAAAATTTTGAAAATATAACGCTGATTTTTGTTGTTTGACTTCTGAATTAGTATTTGTTCAGCGTGTTATTGTTGTCTTAATTAAAGCAGACCATGTTTATATTTAGAAAATTGAGTTACGAAATAACAAAATAAGAAATTATGTTAGCCTATATTTTATACATAACACTTCATATTTCTCTGAAAAATGTTTTACTCTATCAAAAATACTCAGCAACTGTAGGAATTATTGTCTGTTGTACGGACGCATTATCTATTTAGCAATTTTTCTTTAAATTATGCATGAATCCATTTCATTTATTCTAGTTCCTTCTTTTTTATGCATTTTATAAAATTAACTCTGATGTTGAATTATTTGATAATCTAGTCAAAATGTTACTGATAATAATTGATATCCTAAATATGGATGAAATGCTTACCGTAACGTTCTTAGGCAATGAACAAAGAGCTGTTGTCAAGTCACTGAACTGGGTAACTTCACTACCAAGGTTACAGTCTTTATTCGCATCATCTATAATCATATCTTGAAGCTAAAACAGGAGATAAAAGCCAGATGAGCGTAATGAACTATATTAATCAATTTTCCATTTTAATAAATAAACAGAGAATGAAATTAAGGATGGGATTAAATTATTTAATTTTATATCTCTCTTCTGTAGGGTAAAATGACTTAAAATTTGTCCTAAACATCTAACCTCTACCAATAAATGTTACGTGCACTATTTGGCTAGTTATTGCCTGTAGTACTAATTGATATTTAAAACATGAGTTAAAATTAAGAGTTTAGGCTTAAAAATACTTTTTTAAAAACGTTGTTTGAACATGTGCAAAATTATGTAAAATCTTAAAAATTAAAACCGAGATATTCTCGTCAAAGTTTACGATAACAGACTTTCTCATTTTATGACAAATTCTTAGGTATGCCGACGATATGATTACAAGAATATCCAAATACAAATGTACAATATACCTTGGATCCACATGGAAAAGACTAATTTCTTAAACACTCACTAATTTCAGCTAATATTCTCGTCTGCGTTTTCATAGCTTTGGCAAAAGACGTTCACTGGCAAGGCAGCAGACTCAGGAACAAATTCCAGAAAGATTAAGATAATATCTTAATTCAAGCAAATTCCTTTGCCATCTAGTTTGCACAAACATATGATCTGAGCATATATCTTGATAAGACAAGAAATTAACTTCAAATTAACTCTTAGTAAAACTTAAACGGTGATTTTGCACAAATTAAGGTTGAGCTTAAGAGAACTCTTCTATGTAAATTTAAACTTTAAAGACTCTAATACGTGTATCTGTTTTGGAGCAGCCAGAGACAGAATGTTCAAGCAATGTGATATCATTACATTGTCCCTTCAGTGTGAGACGCATAATTGAAAGAAATGCAAAAATATCAGGCTTGTCGGCTATACGTTTTCCATTAATTACCACAGATGGTCCAAACATAAGCTATTGCAGTGATTCTTTCTTTGTATGAAAGTATTACTCAGCATATTTGTCATCACATGCAAATAATTTGCACCACAGTTGAATAGGATTCTCGAATCCACTTTGGAAAACTTGAGCTGTACACTGCGGGAAAAATAAAAAAAAGGGGACAGTTCCTGTAGCTCCCGTTCTACTGGGCCGATTGACGAAATTCAAATTACGTTTTTCATGTCTTGAAAGCGCGACTTAGGATATATATTAGATTTATATATAGCACTATTCTAACATAGGTATTTTGACACAAAATCGGACGTTTTCTGAAATAACATACCAATTTTTCTTACATATTCTACGACTCAAATTATTCCAGACTACCAAGTTTTGTAAAAACCACATGACTAGTTTTTAAAAAATTAACTCTCAAAATTTTAGCTTCTCAATGTTCATCTAATTTGGTATATATTTATTAATATCTCTTTTTTATGAAACGTTTTTGATTCTTCCTTTCGCATTTCGAAATTTAAGCTCATTCCAAATAAAATTCACCCACTTGTTATGATTTATTTTTAAAATTTGTATTTTTAGATAGTTTTTACAAATTTTTTTAAAACAAATTGAATTATAACATATAAAAGTTTTGCAATCATCTTAAAGTAGGTGTATTTCTAAGCATACCTGCAAAAGGTTTCTCCTGAATCCGTGCTAATATTATTGACGAATCAATGAACTAATGCAGTTTAGTATTAATAGAACTAATATAGTACAGTATTAATAGAACTAATACAGTATAATCTATAAGTAGTTATATGAACTCTAATATTCTTTTCGTTAGTTTTACTAACAGAACTGCGCTACACTATTCCAGACGAGGAAGGTAATTGACTTCGAAGGCGAATCACGAGACTTGTCGCAGAGAAGTCTTGATAAATATTCATTCGAAGATGACATATGTTTTACATAAATTGCAGCATCATAAGCTTCCCAAATAGTATCACACAATCACCTTATGTCTATTTTATGTACACAGTTGGTTAGAACAAATTAGAGATGATATAATCGTTAACTTTTCTAAGACTATTCGGGAAAGCCTTCTGTTCTTCAAAGTCATTTTAAGAAGAGGTTCATTCAAATTTATTTTTAAGAGTCAAAAGTTTTGTAGATGTGTTTTAGTCTTTGTTGTAGCAGGTCTAATTAAACCTAATGGATCAAAGAGGAGATCTATTCCTGACAACATAATTGTCTCTTCAATTTCAGGTATATTTAATCGTAAGAAAAAACGGTAACTACATTTAGAAGATAAAGGTAACAGGTGAGGAAAGGCAGTGATACTTCATGTCTAACAGATGTAAACAGGTTATGTTCACGCCCTCCTCTTCAGATCAACACCTCCCAGGTGCAACAGAAGTGATGCTTTGGGAGTTAAATTATTTTGAGTAAAACATTTTACATATTTAAACGTTATTACAATGGTTAAAATGGTTGGTACATTTGGTACAGATTGGCTTGCCTGTTTTGCTCATGTAATTATAAATACGACATATATTTATGCACAATAAAACTATACATAACATATAATATATACATACAATATAAACTTATAATAAATACATAAACCTAATATACAACATATCTATGAAGCAAACATACAACATAAAATATAATTGTGGAGAAATATATATATGGAACTTAACTTCATTGAAATCGAAAACAAGTTTTTCTAATGCTTGCGCAATAGCTGCAAAGTAAGATAAAAATACTTTATTTACTAAAGAAATATTGATTACATTATCTCTTAATATAGAGTTAGTAGAATGTACGGGAATCCAGAAGTATGAAATTTAATTCGAAAAAAATTTTTTTAAAAGGAACTTGAATATAAATCATGAAAAAAAAAAGCTTTTTATGTGGACTTGGATTTAAATCTTGAAAAATGCTTTGAAAGGTGTTTGAATTTAAATCATGAATAACCAAAATTCAATCTTTGAAAAAGAAAATTAATGAACCAAGTAATTATCGTCATTGATCGGAAACTAGTTTTCAAGGGAAAAAACCAACTCCCGTTCAATGAACAATAATTAATAAATGCGAAGGTGTTTCGTCTTTTACTCAAGTAAGAATGAAGATGCCAATCTGGCATATTTAGTTAGGCCAAAATTATAGTTCCGTTAAGTGACTGTATTTTTAGTAAACTAGAGACATTAAAGCCATATTAGAGTACCAAAGAACTCATTCTGAATGTAGCATTTTCGCTAAGACAATAGATTCTTGAGAAATTTTGAGTGAATAGCCACATATAAGGTAGAGCACACTGCTTCTTTGTTATAAGTCCGCTGTTATTCTACACTGAAGAGTCACTAAATTAGGGATACCTATCTAGTAACGAGTTGGGCCTCTTCTGGCCTTGATAGCGGCTGCCACACGACGAAGCATAGATTCAACAAGTTTCTGGAAACGTTCCACGGGAATGACGTGCCAAATACTGGCTATAAGTGTCCATAATTCAGTAAGGTTCGTTGATGCTGTGTGATGGCCTTTCACGCCTTTTTCCAAAAAATCTCCAAAATGCTCAATAGGATTTAAGTCTGGGCTTCTAGGTGGCCAATTTATAACAGAAATGTCAGAAGAATGCTCATCCAACCAGCCAGTAGCCAATCGGGATTTGTGAGAAATACAGTTGTCGTGCTGGAAAACTCCATTACCGTGCGGATAACAGAACAGCAAAAACGGATAGAGGTGATCACCTAGCAACTCGTCTAAGAGCTAATGAATAAGATAAATATCAGGAAGTTTCATGATTATCTTTTACGAGAAGTAGATGCTATTTTTAAAACCTCTTTTATTGATATTTTATTGAGGGAGGTTGGTACACGCACCAAAGATCCAAAACAGTGTCACGAAAAAAAAAATATCCCAAACCGTGATTGAACCACCATGCCCTTGTGCAGTTCCAACTTGGCATGCAGGATCCATGGCTTCATGAGCCTGATGCCATATTCTCAGCCTCCCGTCGGCGTTAAGTAGTCGGAATCCAGACTCATCACTCCATGCTACTCGTTTCCAGTCTTCTACACTCCAGTCTCTGCGCCCTCTTGCTTAGGCAAGACGTGCAGCCCGATGGCGAGCATTGAGCAATGGTACTCTCGTAGGTCGACGGCTCCCGAAACCCATACGGTTGAGAGAGAGCGTTTCCTAGTCAGTTTACTGACTGTACGACTTGCACCGTCATTCAACTGGGCGATAATTTGAGCTAATGTTTGGTTTCGCTGGCTAAGTAGAATACGCCTAAACTGTCTCTCACCATGCACTGCCAAGGCTAGTTGTCCTTTGCAGTTTTCCCGATCGCTAGTTTTTGTCCACCATCCATGTATTCTTGTTATAGTCTTGACACTGTCGACCTTGAAAATCCTAGCTGTCTGACGATTTTGGAAAATGAATTACCCATGCGTCGCGCACCCACGATTTGTCCGCGAGCGAAGGCGTCTAAATCAGGCAGTTTACCCATACTGGCAATTCCAACAATTAATTCAGAACAACCACATTACGCGCTATATATTCACTTGCACACAGCGCTCTCACTTGCGCATACATGATGCGCAGCGCTACACAATTTTCATAGTCCTTACTATCCCTAAATAAGTGGCACTTCAGTGTATATTGTACAGCTGTTAATAAATGATTTAAAGTTTTTAAAAGTTAAAAATATTCCTAAGCTTATTAGTTAATCACATGCAGGCCGATGTAAGCATTTTCATTGCAGCGAAAGCTCAATAGTTTATGAAGAAGGAAAGGTACAATCCGTTATGATTAGTGAATATTTTTATTTAGTTTGATTGAGATGTAACTTGCCCATCGATTATGTCATAAATTTAAACGTTGTTAAAAATATTTTTCCTCATTTGCAGCCTATTTACAAATATAAAGAAGCTCATCTTGAATGTATTAAATGCATTTCAAACTAAAATTCAGTGGCACCGTTTCTTTTCCTCATCCTCAGTAACCAGACTTTTCGAAATCTAAGTTTAGGTATTTATTATAAAGAAATTATTGATACAGCTAGTTAGTAAGTATTAGTTTGACATAATAAATATCATATAAAATGCATACCTTTGGCTTCAGGCCAAGAAAGCACTCTGCATATGTCTGCTGATAAGAATCTGAAAAGTACTTTTGTATTCAAAAATTCATTAATAATAATTATTCAGAAAACATTTTATGTAATGTAATATCAGGTTCCTAAATCAAGACATGAAACTTTATGCTTAATCGCTGTTATTTCATTAACTCAACAAACAATGATTTCAATCTTGATCATTTTGCACAAGATAAGAGCTAATGAATAAGATAAATATCAGGAAGTTTCATGATTATCTTTTACGAGAAGTGGATGCTATTTTTAAAACCTCTTTTGAATAGCTGGGTTCAAACACAAAATAGAGTGCATGTAAATTCTTATAAAAGTTTACAAATTACATACGAAATTCTTAAACGAATTTAAAAGAATTAAGAATCTAGAAAAGGATAATGATTCGAAGGGAAATATAGATTTATGTTATGCACAAAGACATAGATACTCACACAAACCCACATGCATATATATATATAAATATATATTACCGGCAAAGTATTAAACGCAGACGAATTATAGAATGCCTAGGCATTGTATACAATGACGGACGATTTTATGTAAAGTATAAAGTATGAAAATTATTACATACGTTCCCTAGGCATTGTATATAATGCCTAGGTATTCTATAGAACGACAAATGCTCTTTAGGCAAAGTAGGAAAAAAAGCTTAAAAGGTTATTATTTCAAAGACGTTCATTCCTCAAAAATACAAGTGTTGTTTTGAAAAATTAATGAAAAAGAGCCATTAAAAACTGTTATTCTAAATATGAAAAAAATAAACATCGTGAAATGGTCTTGATGCAACATAATAAATTTCTATTTTTAATCTGGCCGAGACTGAGAATTCATAAGATCTATCTGACAACGGATATTAAATTCAGAAACAATCTAAGTTTTACAACAATGCCCTTTTTAATACCATTTTGTTTTCTTTCTGGCAGGGCGCACAAAGGTGGTCAGTTCAACAGCATTACATGTAACGTTTTCGTTGAAAACTCTTTCAGCACTCTGTCACGTCGACAGTTCCCAGTACTAAAATGTGTTTTCATGAAGTACGGGAACTCAGCGTCCGTAGCGAAGTACTGTATAGTACTAACGCATTCTTTAACATGATAAATGAATGTATATCTTTTTTACAAGAACATCCCATCCTAGCGATTCAGCAGACACTTGTTCCATGGTTCCTTCTTAGTAGACATTTTGGCCTTTTTACATCACTTATTAACTTCTGGTAAGTAGTTTAGTTCTTGAAAACGAATTGGAAATTATTTCCAACTTTGTCGGTTAGTCATTCGGCATTCTATAGAATGCCTAGGAAATGTGTGAAATTTGAATCGGTTCATTCAATGCCGGCTAGTTTTAGATATTATATATAATGCCTAGGCATTCTATAGAATTCCGGATTTAAAACTTTCTCATTAACTTATGCATATAGTACATGTAATGAAATATTGTAATGAAAAAATATCTAGCAATGTTAATGATTTAGAAAGTATACTGATCAATTTGTAATAAACAGCAAGAATTTTGATTTATAAAGAATAGAAAACTTGGCAGCTGAGGAGGATTAAATAATTATTTTTATTTCAATTGGCATTTGTGGTCACAATTCACTTGGCATTCTAATCGTATCTATTACCAGAATATTTACATTTGTGAAAGTATTGCGATAAGAAGAAAGCAGCGTGGCGGCATCCTAGCGATGACAGAAGTAGAAATAAAGGTGCGTAATTACCTAACTTAGAAGATCACCTAGAGATGTTTTTGTTTAAGCTGCATATCAGAGAAAGTTTCAGGTCTCAAAATTTTAAGTTCCGAATTAGCTACGTCATCAGCTTTACGCAGTGCAGAAAAAGGCGTAAGTTTTCTTAGAATAGAGAGGAGAAATTAAGAGGCTATTGATAGTTTAAATTATAATTTTGATTTACGTATTTTTTATCTTATATATCATCAGAGTTATGCAAGTCATGTAAATTAGATTGATCTAGAAATGACGCAGACCAGGAAACTTATTACTCTTTTTAGAATAGAGAAGATGAATTGGGGAATATTCTTAGTTTAAATTATAATTTTGAGATTTAAATAGTTTTTAACTTACATATTTCAAACTAACAATAGCCTCTTTATTCCCCTTCCCTATTATAAAAATAATGATGACTTTTTCTGCATTGCGTAACACTGTGTGAGTAAATTCCAGTCATTTTTTGGAAATTATCGCACAATCCCCGACTAGCTTTGAACTGCTCCTTTAAGGCTTCCTCTGTTGAACTACCACTACCGATTACAGGCAAAAACATCGCCGCAAATACTACATCGCGGACGAAAACGTCGCGGACAAAACAAAGCAAAGCGAAAACATCGCAGTTCTAAAGCATCGTCGTACAAAATATCGCACTCAAAAATAAAGTGCTTCAAAACTTTGCAGTTTAAAAAAAGGTAAACGTCGAAAATATCGTTGTAAAAAATAAAGTACCTACAAATCATCGCATGACGATAACATCGCACACATGCGTTTTTCAAGTCCCGTACTGACATATTATGTAACTGACTTTCGTCGTAACTAACAAAACGACATCCAAAAAATTGATTTCAAGCTATACATGAAAACGTTAACGAAACTTGAAGATTAAAAGAAAACAAAACAAAGTATAATTTTCAGTAAAACAATTTCAGATTAACAATTGTGAAAGAAAATAATTTAATAGTTAACCAAGCAATTTTTATAGAGGTAAATTCATGCAGTTATTTATCTTCCTTTTTCTAAGCATTTTTAGACCGTATTCTTCATAATAAATATCAGTAAAACTTTATAAAAAAAGGTTAATTTATTAATGACATTTTTAATTAACTATGTAAATTTAAAATTCTATTAACTTCTATAATTTTCAATTTTTAAATGCTTAAGGTTTCTTCTTATGTTTTCAGCAAAAGTGTAATTAGTTCATTCAAAAGTATAAAATATAGAATTAAAAGAATCCGTATTCCTTCTTGCGCTCCCAAATCATTATGCGAACATGCATTTACAACTTTAAAATCCAGAAAATGCATGTGTTTGATGTTATCGTCACGCGATGATTTGTAGGTACTTTATTTCTTACCACGACAATTTCGGCGACGATGTTTTTAAACACGAAGTATCTGAACCACATTATTTTCTACGACGATATGTTGTACCACGATATTTTAGAACTGCGATGTTTTCTCTATACCTTCTTTCTACCACAATGTTTTGTACGGCGACATTTCCGCCTTGCGTTGTTTTCTCCGCGACGTTTTCGTCCGCGATGTTTTCGGCGGACACCGAACTGTATAGGCTCTGCTGCAGCAAATCTGTGTGAATACCTCGTGACTTCTCGCAAATTATAGTCCCTGTCACAGTGTCGCCAAAGAGCTGTTTCTCTGTTAAACACAAAAATAGCAGATTCTTCATGTTTTTATCTACAGAGCTGAACAGTTTTGAAATAATTTTAACGTCCTTAGCTGCAGTTATCCAGTTCGTCTGCTTCAGAACACTATATATCGTAGAAGATGTGCGATCGTACGCATTGCCAAGTCTTTTACGCCACGCCGTTCTCACGTTTTTCCATTTTCTCATGCTTTAATTCCCTAGATATTACCCTTTTTTCTCGCCATTGCTCTTTACACTCATCCTTTTAGGACTTATGGTTATATGACAAATAAATTAGCTAAATAACTGCATGTGCCAATAAAATACACAAAATTAAAACAACACGGTAGAAATGCTTCTGTGGCGAGGTGTGTTGAAACGGCAGGTGAGTCTGTGTGGTGGTGACATCACAGCGAGTTTGCGATGGACCTTATAAGAAATATACCAACCCAAATGAGTTTTCTACCCCTTCTGACGCATTCCCGGCTGTCCCCTTGACCACATCCGAAGGAATAGGGACGACTTGCAGAAACTTAACAATGGTTGGCTATTGCAGCGTGTATGTGTGTAACTGTTAAGAAAAAGTTGTGTTTGGAGCCTCATATCAGAAATTGGAATTTTTAGATATTTTTATTTTTGATACTGAGATTGATTTCTTAAAAATTTAGTTTTTTATCAAGCATAATTAACGTTCCAAATAATTACAAAGCTGTGTCGTGCTTTCAGGCCTGGATTTGTTTTTAGCTTTTTCTATGCTGTAAGGAAATTTGTAACTACTTCATTTAGAAAATAATATTTTAAAACTGAACTAATAGAAAATTTCAAACAAACAATTTTTCTCTTACAATTTTTATGCTTTTTATTGGTGTAAAAAAGTAAAATATATTACAATACCTAAAAATGAATTTTTGAAAGTTTTTGTTTAAAATTCTAAATTGTGCTGTTTTTAAATATTGCCGTTATGTATGTTTATTGGACTATCTCAATAAATGAATGTTGGAAATTAGGTTTTATTTTTTATTAAATTTAAGTATATTCTATTTTATTCGCTTAATTTTTATGGTCTTGTGATAACAAAGAAATTCATAATAAATATCAATAAAATTTTCATCGTGTGCTATTTATCAAAGAGATTACTTTAACACTTAGCTTACTATCGCATACCATGTTATTTAAATTATTTCTGTATTGTAACAAAAGGAAAGTTAATGATTATAAAAAGTGCATGAAATAATCATTGTAATCTACCACTGTTATAAATTGTTTAAACTAAAAATAAGTAAATATACTAACATATGATCGAAAGAAATGGTGTTAAGTAACATCAGCATTACTAGTAAATATTACACTCCATAATTATTGCACTTTTAATTGCTTACTATTTAAAGCACAAATATTTTTTTATTAATTGGAAATTTTAGTTCTGTTAGCTTCCTTCTGCTATTTATACTTCCAAACACTGCTGGTTCATGTTTTTCCTGAAATAGTGCTGTCGTGTATGTTGTTTGATTATTTCATTTTAGATATGAATATGGGAAGTTTTTTTTTGGTTATTAGATTTAGGTATATTTTTGTATAAAATATTTTTGATCAGATTTATTAACTACTTTATACCTTTATACAGTGTTTCCTTTGCATATCTTGGCGATATAGAAGTTAATGGTTATATTTTTTACTATGAAACGCGAATAAATTTATACTTGAGTTCAGGTAAAATATTGATTATGTTACCTTAAGAACCGCTTCCTAATGTATCATGAGAGAGACAATTTTCATTGTCTCTGAGATTTAACAGAAATAAATGTGATAATGCTGTTGTAATCAGAAACGCTCTTTTTTACCCACATATATAGCTTTACATTTATTCTTGTCTGATTGAGTTTTATTTATTTAAAACCTACTATTAATGTTACATATTCATAATAACCACTTTCGTAATTACTCTCATTTAAATACTAAGGGATTAAGGAAAAAATTTGATGAAATCTTAAATAATGGTAACTTAGTTATTTAAAAAATACAGTTTAAAGCACTGAAAATAATTAAAGCTATTATTAATTATATTACACATTAGTATAAAGAGAAAAAAATGTATTATCTTCTGGTTTTCAGGACATGATAACTTATTTAAACTTTGAAATAATACGAAGAATAGAAAATTTTAAAAAAGAAGAAAATATATTAATTTTTAAGCTTTTTTTTGGGCATAAATCAATATGTAACAGAAATACATAATAACGACGTTTTCACAACTCTTGCAAAAAGGTCAAATTCTGCGAACATTTAGGCATCGTAAAGACGTCGTGATACGATGCTTTCACAACCAAAATATAAACTGCGAAAGACGCAATAAAACGAACGGTCTATGCGACAAAACCCTCATCTGCAAAGACGTAATAAAGACATCTTTGCAACGGCTGCAAAACAGTAGAGTTTCGTTGACATTTGAGCGTCTTAAAGACGCCATATTGCAGCGTTTTTGCAATATGATCCACGACGAGATTGCAACGTCATTACAACGTTGCGTGCTACTTGGGTATATATGATTTTAGTATGTCAAATATATCTGCTCCTATAGTCTTCCATTATTAAAAGATGTTAAAATTATCATCAATTCTTCTTAAGAAAACGCTCTTTTTTACCCACATATATATATATCTTTACATTTATTCTTGTCTAATTGAGTTTTATTTACTTAAAACCTACTATTAATGTTATATATTCATAATAACCACTTTCATAATTACTCTCATTTACATACTAAAGGATTAACGGAACAAAACTGATGAAATCTTAAATAATCGTAAATTAATCAAAACTGATGGACTAGAGTATCTAAACTGATAAATGAAGACCCATACTGCTCGATCCCTAAAGATCCTTCAACTTCGGACCTCACGAAAGTTAAAAGTGCTATCAAATCTTCTCAGATTCTGTCAACGCAGTTGAAGAAATCACTTATTCCACCTATTACTTAATGCGCTAGGCTTTATGCTCTTCCAAAAGTCCACAAAACCGGTAGTCCTTTTCGACCTATTGTTTCCAACATAGATACTGCTTCATATCCTTTGGCCAAATATTTAGTTTCCAGATTTTCTCCTTTACTTGCTAACAATATTCACACTGTAAAAAATTCTGTTGAAGTCATTGATAAACTTAAAAATATTTCTCCACTTCGTTCCATTATGGTTTCATTTGATGTCAAATCACTGTTTACTAATGTTCCGGTCGAAGGAGCACTAAATTGTCTTGAAACTAGACTTCGGGAATTTCACTTCACACATACTGAAATTAATGAGATGGTTTCGCTTACTAAAGTCTCTCTGAGTCAAACCCACTTTGTTTTCCAAGATGCATATTTTCATCAATTTGAAGGATTGGCTATGGGTAATCCTTTCAGTCCGGTACTTGCTGACATTTATATGCACTATTTTGAGATGAAATTATTTGATAAACTATCTTTTCGTCTTTGGATTCGGTATGTAGACGACACTTTCGTGCTTTTTGACGGTTATAAAGAGGATTTATCCGAGATTCTATCTATTATGAATTCAATTGATCCAGCCATCCAATTCACTCTTAAAATTGAATCCAACAATTCCCTCCCTTTCCTTGGTATTCTTATAATCCACAATGAAACTGATTTTAGCACTACTGTGCACCGTAAACCCTTTGCAGTTTGTTTACCACCCCATGCCAAGTCATGCCACCCTGTTAAGCAAAAAATGGCTTCTTTTTACTATTATGTATTCCGTGCGCTTAAAGTTTGTTCCTCTGAATCTTTGCTTGCCAATGAACTTAATTATTTGAGAGCAGTTGCGATTGACCGTGGATTTTCTCCCGTGATTATTGATAAAGCCGTTAAAAAATTTTCAGATTCCCATCAAAGAATACATTCCACTGTTAGAAATAATATTAATGACCTTGTCGTGCTTCCATTTTATCCTTCTGTTAGCTATAAAATTGCACGGATTCTCCAGAAATTCAATTTTCAAGTCGGTTTCTCCCCTATTAATAAAATTCACCCTTCGATTCTAAAAGATTGCGTTTCTGCCTTGAATTCTTGGGGAATTTATAGTATATCGTGTCAGTGTGGTTTAAGATATATTGGCCAAAAAAAAAAAGAGCGTTGAAGTTTCGTATCCAGGAACATGAATCTTATGCCAAAAAAGACGAAATTAACAAGTCTTCAATAGCGTATCATAGTTGGACATTTAACCATAATTTTGACTTTGGGTCTGCAAAAATTATCCAAAAGGCTTCTTCCATAGGTGAATTGGATTTTCTTGAGGCTTTTCATATTCACAAAGATTTAGCATGTTTAGTTAATGATTTTAAGTCCAATCCTGTCCTTCCTAATGCCTTTAAAATTCTACTATCTTAATTCAGTTACTCTTTTTGCAGATAGATGGCGTTACCTCCTCGCGTTTGGTACTACCAGAGGGTATAAAAATCCGTTCAGTGGTTGCTTTCCATTATTCGAAGTTCAGATTTTGAGCGTGAAGGTGCAGTTGCCCCTCGTTCCCTATTTTTAACTTCGCTAATGTTCTTGTCCTTTGTGTTACATGTTTGATCAGATAGCCTGGCTCAGTAAAAGTAGGCGGCCAGTGTAACTCTGATTAAAAATCCGGTTATAACCACGTGCAGTGCTGATAAGGACCACGTGTTTCTTAGATTCCTTCCCCTTTATTTTTCTTTTTTCTACGTATTTCTTTCTCCTGATGAGGAGGGACCTCTAGCTGTCCTCGAAATCGATTGAGTGTTTCAATATACTTACGCTAAATACAAGGTTGTTTTTACGATTTTGATTGTCACATTAGCGTGTTTCTCTTTTAGTCTAACCGTAACTTAGTTATTTAAAATATATAGTTTAAAGTACTGAAAATAATTAAGGCTCTTATTAATTATGCATATTTAGTCTATAGGGCTTAAAAATGTTCAACAGCTTTCTAACAATGTAGGAATACTTGTAGTTTTAGCTAACAAATAGCAACTTCATGACCAGTTTCTAATATTATTGAATTTTCAAATTTTTGTTTCCCAGATATTACTTCGTCCCTTTTTTATTTTGTTGTATTTCCTTAGCCATATATTTAGACACGAAAACTAACCTCATTTTTTTATCTAAATGAAATTATTTTGTACTTTCCGTGATTTGAGAAAGTGTTCTACTGAAAGTTCACAAAAGATGTGTTCTACTGTCAACATATATTCATTTCAAAAGATACTTTATTCACTTTACAAGACACGATATTTATACAAAAAAAAGTCCTCTATGCACATAAAGGCGAACAACCTCACCAGCGATTTCCATAGTCTCACTCCTGGTTCACAGTCGCTTGGCGCACGTTAGTTAGTTTTTGTGCCTTGAAAATTTGCATTGAAATATAGTATGGTTTGTGTCACAGAATACACAAAAATCGTCTAATATGCAGGAAACGTCGCGACATCTCAAAAGATTATGAGTATACATACATGAGATTTTGCGAAATTTCTACCAATCGAAGCCTGGCATATTAATATTTTTGCAAAAAGCAAAGAGATTAATATTTTTGGCTTGAAAACATGTTTTTTAGTAACTGAATTTGATGTTAAAAATGTAAGTGCCATAGTCGTTCCATTTTTTTATACCTATATAGAATAATGAATATAGAATATTGTATTAGGCACAGTAAAATTTAGCACTTTTCTTACAAAACAAATTGCGAAAATTTTTAGTTTAACACAAAAACTCATTTCAGTAACCATTAAGAAACATAATAAACAAGCCATAAAAGTTTATATAACTGTGAGCAGTAGTTCCTGAGAAAAGGTACATCGAGTTTAAAAAGAATCACATGTGGAAAAAACGAATTTTTATGTAAAATATCCATTTATCAAAGCATTCGATGACAAATTAAAACTAGATTTTTTACAGTTCTAATTTCCATTGAGATAAAAGTATGGTATTTTTAGAAAGCTAAAAATGTAGAGAATTCGAAAATGCAAAAAACCGAAATCACCATTTTATTTGAAGGTTTTTGGCTTCCAACAACCCTTAATACTGTAACTACGAATATTTTTATCCGCATTTCTAAATCAATAATTTTTTTTTTTTAAATTAACAGTTGCCTATTAAAAGACTGCTAAATATTTGATGATCCATGAACGTAAGGACGTATGTGACTCAAAAGGATCAGAAAATTATTTTTAGATTACGACGACTATTTAGTTTCGACAATTTTATTCTCGACTAAACAATGGAAATGTGTAAACAATGGAAATGCGATTCTTGAAACAATATCTGTACTTAAGATGAAAGGCGGATGGGATTATTCAGAATTCGAGAAATTTCCCGCAGCGCTGGTGGCCATCGGTCCGCCATATTATCTGATATCAATAGCTTACAAATGGGTGAAACGATAAATATAATTTCATACCTAGAAAACATCAGTAAGGTAAATAACTAAATAAAATAAATAAATAAAACACGAACAAAATATTTTTAATTAAAATTTGTTAAAAATTAATATTTAATTTCTCTTATATTTGGAAAGCATACTATTTAAAAATTAAAATTTTAAAAACCTGAAACTTTCAGATTTTATATTACGCCCAAGGGGGCGTTTTTTTAACATTTTGTCTTACTAAGCATGATGTTCTTCGCACTTAAACAATAAAATTCAATTCAATAGAAATATCACAAAATATTTAAAAGAGCATACCTTTAGAATTAACGACACGCACTCTCGCGTGTTGGAGATATTTTTTTTTCTTTTCGTACAGTGTTGCCATCCATTGCCTGCTTTGAAATCATTGAGTTTAATAAACAAAAATTCTTTAATGTTTGACAAAATATGAAATAGGTAACAAAACAAATTCCAAATAGTGGCTTCCAGATACTCATATTCGAATGGAGAACTACGTTATTCAAAGTTTGATGAGGTTTTGTTTTTTCACAGTGCTAGAAGCATGCATACATTCATGCAGATTCTTCATTACTTAGCTTTTTTAAATATAATGGAAGTCTATCGTATTTGATGGCAACAATCTGAAAAATTAACCGGCATTTAGTGAACCGACGCAAAATGCTAAAACGAAATTAAATTCTGGGTAAATTGCTCCATTGGGCTAAAACTAAATGAAAGAAAGAGATTCAATGACAGGCCAAACGAAAACTTTAAAATATGACTAGAAGGAAGATCTGGTAAATAATCGAAAGGTAGAAAACTTATATTGAATGCATTTATTTATTCTTTTAGCCCCGTATAGGTTCGTCGAAAATTCATAAATATTGGATATATTCTTTTACGTCGTAAAAGCTGGAAATTTTCATATCCCATCAGCCTAATAGTTCATAATGATGCAGGTATCTTCGACTACTAAAATTAAAGAGCTTCATATCTTGGTTTTTATATCTTGTTGAAAGTTGCATTCACCGTATCCTAATGAAGGTTCAGAGGTCTTTAATGAAGACTGCATAGTTTAATGGCATAAACGAAAAACGTTATAAAAGTGACGGACACCTTTGTGTGACATGCTGGGGCAGCCTTGCTGCCCTTTTTTATGCATAATGGCCGCGTATGTCCAACCACACCTATCCGCCCCTGCATAAGATATTCCAGGAAAACCGAAATCTTTCTCCCTTTAAGTGTGAAGCACGCCTTACGTACAGATGACATTTGAAAATCACTTTTCCTTTAATTTAGTTAATAAAAACATATTATCCATGCAAGTTATGGCAAAAACACAATCCTGATCTTTAAAAGACCCATAAATAAGAATGAGTTTTAATTACTTTAATGATAGACTAAAGATTGATGAAATTCTCATTAAATAGGAATTAATTAAAATCGATTGGTTAAGTATCGGGTTTAAACATCGTGTACATGATTAATAACAAAATACCTGTTTGCACTTAATGCTTCTACTGCTATGTTACGTTTTACGCTGACATATACATTAAAACCAGAAAAAAGTAATTACTTACGAAGAGTCGGAATCCACTATACCGACAATGTTGATCTGGCCATTTTTGATGTACTTTTCATCACAATTTGCTGTAGATACACGTTTTAAATTTTTTGTGTAATTAAAGTACACCTATCGGATTATACTGAATAGCATATTGTATTAGGAATAGTACAATTTAGCACTTTTCTCACAAAATAAATAAATAAATAAATAAAATGTGAATTTTTTTCTGCTTTGTTTATAACAAAATGCTCCTTTTAGTAAGTATTGAAATTAGTAAATAACATAATAAATAAGCCATGAGCAATTTACATACATGTGAGCCAGTATTTCCTGAGAAAACATACATCGAGTATATTAAAAACCACATTTGGAGAAAAACGCATTTTCAAAGCATTCGATGATAAATTAAAAGTATATTTCTTACAGTTCTAAACTTTTCATGGAGACTAAAGTGCGGTATTTTTCGGAAACTAAAAGTGTAGAAGAATTTGAAAATGCAAAAATCTTAAATCACCATTATTTGAGGATTTTTGGCTTCCAACACTCCTTTTTAAAACCTTATTTTAATATATTTTAATTTTCCATTTGCTTCCTACGTTTTCAGCCAAATCAACGAAAACAACTGTTAAAGCATTGTCATTAAATTAGGTAACATATAAAACTGGAACTGGATTATACCTGATACATAAATAAATTCCATTATATTATACAACAAAATTAAATTTAAACATACCTTCACATTCGCATATTTGTTTGAAAGCACAGTCATAAAGTCTTTTGTAAGATTCATCGGGTTCAGATTCTGATCGAACTTTGGGAAAGTTTTCCATGAAGCACAATAATAGAATCAAATAAATACAGCTCTGAAGGCAAGCCATGATACCAACCGTTTCAGTTACCAATATCAATACTGAGATATTGCTAATTTACTGTGCGAAGAGCGAAGTTTTTTATTCCGAAACTCCTTTTATATTTGTTGAGTGAAATGTAGCGCCGCCTATTGGAGAAAGGGAAAAAAATTCACTTGGTCACTGGATTCTGCTAGGCAAGAGCTTGTAGTAGTACTTCATTTGTAATTACCATTAATAAAGTACTTAGCATTCGTTTTTATACAGTCCACTCTCTAGAATTATAGAAATATAGTACATTGGCCGAAGTAGAGAACTAAATGTTAACATTAGAGAGAAGTAAAACAGCGTTAAAACGAATTGATGATAGTGTAAACAAAAACGAAATTGAAATAAAATACATATCGCTTCAAAGTATTTAAATGGACATCAGGAATTTAAAGAACAGATATTTTGAAAGTTTTGACTAAATAGATGATGATTCAAACAATCGATGAAGAAACAGAAGACAGAACAGAAGTTTTGGAGGTAAGAATTATGGCCATTCTATCATCTATTGTAAATTCTGAATATGAAAATAACTGCATTAAATTCGATTCAGAATTACCAGTGTAAAATCTTAGTACACGGTGCAGGCTTGGCGCGATTTTGAAAATTATCGCCAACACCAAAAATGATCCAAAGAATGTCTATATACTATACACTATATACTATGTGTGTATATTCATAATATATACTATATTTTACTATATATATTCTTTGAATGACCCGTTAACTACTCATCGTACGAGTATATGTCCCGTTTTTACTGCTCATCATAAAGTCGCCAAAAGTAGCCAAATCCCGTGTGCACCGGATACTAGGATTAAACCATTACCAGTTTCTAATTTTCTAAAAAATGTATCGAATGAAATAACTTTCAGTTGGAGTTAGAAAATACTGTGTATGATAATCAGGCAACAGAAGTTAATAAATTGTTATTAAAACGCTGCATTAATTGGTGAAGAAAAAATACCTTGAAACTGCTGATGATACTTTTAATTCTGTGTTTAGAGCTCTTCGGGATGGGTATTAAAAGAAAAGAAGTTTAATTGAGACGCAGATAAAGTCGGTAATATTTACGTAATTTAACTTTCGAATAGTTTAAGGGTATAAGCTATGCAACAGGTAATTTTACGAAAAACGGAAGGGCATTGAATATTTGAAAGTATAATAAAAATTATTGGACGTTCTGTTATTAAATATTATATTTCAGAAGCTAGATCGTGAAACGCGTAACTAATTTTAACTAAAGATTAATGATTCAGAAGTTCCTATGTTGTGTGAATTAATTTCTTTTTAGACAAAACATGTCAGAAGTTCAAAACCAAAGGCTCTGGTGCTTAAAACTCCAGATAAAAAAATATTAGTGCTCCGACTAGTGTGATACGTAAAAATAATAATCATTCGTTACATAAATATGAGTCATTTAAAAAATTAAATCAAAATTAAAGATAATTAAAAAATTGTGTTAAATTGTTTTATTAAGGTACATTTAACCGCAAAACGTGATTCGAAATTCAGATGCTTCCGAATGCCACAAAAACATCACTCGTTAATTTATCACCTACTCAGCAGCGACACCATCAATCAACAGCAGGATAAAACAAAGACAGAAGCATCGAATGACTAGGTTATAAATGAGAATGCAGATGGTTTTCATAAAAATCAATCAAAATATGTTATTAGCAACTGCAATAGTACTGTCTATCCACACTAGCGAGAGCAGTTTAGCTGAAGGCCAAGATGGATCAATTCATAGCTCTAGGCCTCCTTCATGGTTTAATTGGAACTTTCTTACCTCCATGGTTTAATTGAAGGGGAGTGGATAAAAACCGCTAATATTTTTTCCCTTTCGTAGGTCGAAGAGGTGTGGGTAAAAAGCGCGGGTATTTTTTCTTCTCGGAGTTCAGGGGTCATTTAATGTTTTTTCTTACAATCTTTAAGCATGGCTGTTACTGACCTTCTTTTTACTTTCAAATCTTCATTTTTACTATGAATTCTACTGTTCCAGGAAGCTCTGAAAATAAGCCTTTCAACAGCAATTTTAAGCAATTAGTGCATAATGAGTTAATATAACAACAAATTAGTGCATAATGAATTAATATAATAAATAATGTGATAATTAGTGCAAGCTTGTGATGAAAGAGCACAGTTAGCAAGACTGACTATCCCAGTTACACAGCCAACACGTACAGCGAATAAGATGACTGGCGTTTCTATTGTCAGAATAAACAGAATTCGTAAAGAATCTGAATGCTAAATTCTCTTCTCCTAAAAAAAGAGAGAAACTCTTGCAAGCACAGACTTATAATTTTTATTTTGATATTTTAAGAAGTACAGTTCAAGACTTTTATGTCAAGGAAAATAAAGTACCAACTAAAGCCAGACTGCTTCCTGTATTAAAAGACATAATCGATTTTCCTTGGCAAAGAGGAACGCTAAGAAATAATCTCCGGGAAATTCTCCAGGAAAAGTCCCGGATTAAATGAAGTGCTTTACTAGAAAGATCTGACATTGTTTTTTCAAGAACAATATATTTGAGGAGTATTAAGCGTTACAGAGAAGAATCCAGTTCCCTAATTTACAAGATGAAACATGGGTGGACAGCGAGTTAGCGTTTGGAAAATGCTGGCAACCAAATGAAATCAGTGAGATTTTAGAAACAAGAAATGCCCCTCGCCACATAATAATTTTATGTGCTGGTGGTGAGATGGGTCTCATTCCCAATACTAGCTTAATTTATAAATCGAACTCTACAACTGGCGATTATCACGGACAAATGAATTCTTCAATATTTGCAAACGAAAAGTTAATTTCAAACCTACCGCCATATTTCGTTATGATTATTGATAATGGACCTTATCATTCGGTGCAGTTCAACAAAGCCCCCTGTGCCTCCCCAAAAACGAAAGATATAATGTAGTGGCTGACAAAAAACATTTCTTTTTGTCGGAATTGGAGTTGCTGATTTGTGTCGAAAGTGGAGCTGCTGGATTTAGAGAAACAAAATGCTCCTAAAGTCAAAACGTTTAAATTTGATTGTATAATCTAAGAAAAAGGTCATACAGTTCTGCGTCTCCCACCATATAATTGTGATATAAACGCCAAAGAGTATGCATGAGCTAAAGTAAAAATTTATGTTCGAAGTCAGAACACGACTGCAGAAATAACCATGTCGAATTTATTACTTTCACAAATGAGGCTATTAAAGATGTTTCGGTGAATAATTGAAAGAAGTATTGTGATCATGCGAGTAATTTAGAAGCTGAAAATATAGTGATAACATAATGATAATATGGAGAAAAGATGATGTTATAGAAGAATTATGTTAATCATTAAATTTTACTGTCAGCGACAATTAGGATTCTAAATTCTCTACGAGTTCGGAGTACCTTTAATGCTGTGTCTTCAAATTAAATGTAAAGGAGCAAAAATATATGGCATGTCTAAGTGAAACTAAAACAACTTTTACGCAACTTCTTCTAATTAAATAGATTTATTTTATTTATAGATGTTTATGTATGTATTTGTAATTCAGAAGGAAACGAATTTCAGTTCGCGTCTTTCTCGGCAATGGGAGTACGCACTGTTTTACGATAGAAATAGTTGCCAGTTTGTTAAATATAAAGGAAAAGAATTGGTGCCTCCGTACCCTGACTAAATGATAATGTTATATATATTAATTATTAATTTAGACATACAGATTTCGAATAATTAATTAAGATACGTAAGATCAAGTAACTGTGTGATTATTTTGAAAATTACCTCTGTAACCTCATCGAGGAGTTTAGAAGTCCATGTATTAAACAGTTATTCAGAAGGAAACGAATTTCAGTTCGCGTCTTTCTCGGCAATGGGAGTACGCACTGTTTTACGATAGAAATAGTTGCCAGTTTGTTAAGTATAAAGGAAAAAAATTGGTGCGTCCGTACCCTGACTAAATGATAATGTTATATATATTAATTATTAATTTAGACATACAGATTTCGAATAATTAATTAAGATACGTAAGATCAAGTAACTGTGTGATTATTTTGAAAATTACCTCTGTAACCTCATCGAGGAGTTTAGAAGTCCATGTATTAAACAGTTCCATTGACATTCAATTAGCTAAATCGTGTATACGAGCCAGTTTCCCTTAAAACGTCCTCCACGAAGGCATCCCTCCTTTAAGGCAGATAGCCCTCGAGTGCTTTGCCGTAATCTAATAAACCAAATAAACCAAACCAATTAGCTAAACTTCAGTCTGGAACTCCTAACAAAACAGACATGTAAATATAATTTTACTCTGACATATTAAAATTAAAAATTCCGATTAGAAAATGAACCGTTATTATTCCAAGAAACAGTTTGTGGATGTGTCGAGTCTGGCTCATGGAACACTACACAGAAGCAAATTATTGTGTTAAATAATGAAGAACAGCTTTACAAAATTTTGCATTCACAAACGTTTGGGATATTGAATTGGTTTCCACAGACAAATGTTCATGGTTTTCGATTGTATTAACTTCATTCAAGTTAACAGCTTTTTGTTTTCGAAAAGCCACCTTTAGCAGATTTTTATCTTTAAAGTTTTTATCTTTGGCACATCAAAGCACATTTTTATCTTTAAATAATTTGTTACATTTTTAATAGATATCAATCTTTACTTTACTTTGAAAGCTTATATTTTCGGACGCAATCCTAGAAATTCAGTCATAACATCCTGCCCTTACTGTTTGTCTTTCATTTTACGTATCATCTTTTTATTCACTCGTTGCATTTTATGTACACTGTGCGAAAAACAGATGGGACATTTCTATAACTCCCGTTCTACTGGGCCGGTTGACGAAATTCAACTTGCGTTTTTTATGTCTCGAAAGCGCCACTTAAGATATGTATTAAATTGTTATAATTATTATTATAAAGGCACAGCTCCAACCCTCTAAGCCGGCACAAACCGGTCCTATGATCAAAAAATGGAACAGGCCAAATATAATATAGCATTGTTTTAATATAGTCATTTTGACACAAAATCGGACTTTTTCTGAAATCGCATGCCATGTTTTTTCCATATTTTGATTCCACCACACAAATTACGCCAAACTGCCAAGTTTTGTAAAAATCGCACAAGTAGTTTTTGAAAAATTAGCTCTCAAAATTTTATCTCCTCAGTGTAAATTGAGTTTAGTATATATTTATTAATATCTCTTTTTTTTTATTAAACTTATTTGATTCTTACTTTCACATATCGAAATTTAGGTACATTTCAAATAAAATTCGCTCTTTTTATGATTTATTTTTTAAATTTGTATCTTTAAATATTTTTTACAAATTTTTCGAAAAATATTTTGAACTGTAATCTGTAAAATTTTTATCATCATCTTAAAGTAGAGGTATTTCTAAGGATACCTGCAAAATATTACATTTTTTAATCAAAATTTCCGAAGATATACATGAATTTATATATTGGCATGTTTTGAAATTTGGCATAGTTGTTGAAAGCGATAATAACAGCAAGTGTAGTTTCGGCACTTTTTAAAAATTATTTGAAAGAAGGAACGGTGTGACTTTTTTTTCCTTTCATGCACAATGTAAAAAGCTAGGAACGAAGTAATTTTTTCCGGCCCTGCACAATGGAAGGGAAAGGAAAATGGGTTGCCATATATTAAGAAGTTCGTCAAGTGAATTATTCTTGGCGCAAACTGGAAAAAATATGCCAAGATAAATTTGTGAATTTATCCGTAAATTTCTCACCAAATTTTTAAAAATGTGATATATAGGCATAATTTGAGTAGTAGAATCGAAATATTAAAAACAAAAATGGTATGTTATTTCAGAAAAAGCCCAATTCTGTGTCAAAATACCTAGGTTAAAACAATGCTATATATAAATCTAATATATCTAATATCGTAAGTCGCGATTTCGGGACATGAAAAACGCACTTTAAATTTCGTTCATCGGTCCACTAGAACGGGATGTATACATCTGTCTCTCTTTTTTTTTTTTTTTTTTTTTTTTTTTTTTTCCGAAGTGTACATTTTTAATAGGGTAATTTGAAGTGTCTGTCGTATAGGTTAATTTGATTTTTCATATCGATAGAAATATCCTCGGTTTGAATGATATTTGTAAAACTACCTGTATCTGCATACAGAAGCTCTAGGTTAGATTTGTGTTTTCCTTTTATAATATTGTAATGAAACTGTTATCAGGTTCTGTGTTCCTCCTTACTTGCTTTGGGAACATTAAATGTCCTGACTCGGAACAGGGAGCTTACTAAAGCTATGTTCAATAAATTTGGGAAGTAGACAATACACACAGGAAGGGTATACGAAACCCTTTATTTTTCTCTCTTTACAATGATTTCCGGACTTCGGAATACAGAGACCAACCTCTTGTGGCCTGAAAGTAAGAATATAAAAATATTAACTAAACTCTAACTAAACTTAACTTTGGATTAATCAAACAAGTGCCTACTCCAAGATTGGACGTATATTAGCAAAAAGCCGTATGTAGTATAGAGAGCTGCTAACACTACGATACGTTTAAAATTATCAAGAGGATTAAACCTCTGGCCTTGAAGGCAATCAGCAACCGAGTGAAACTACTATGGCAAGCGGCCTGCTTCTAATAGCTCCTTCCTCTCTCTTGCTTGGCAAAAAGCCACAACTTAGTACTTGGCGTTCGCAAGACAAATTTACATAAATAAGTTAAAGCTTTTAATTCTGGCCGGAAGTAGAAAATAAGAAGTGATAGTAAAGATTTAAAACAAAATAAACGTTAGTAAAACTTAGGATCCTTACATACTTCCCGCCAGAGTTAATTAGTTTGAAACTGAGGTCTAAAACGACCTTGTTGAAAACTTTTAGCTCTAGAATCTAACGCGAGGCCAATCTTTTACAAACATTTCTCACTAGAAACTAGAAATTAAAAAAAAATCGTTTTTACATTATCAACTCCATGGACAATTACTTTTCATCTGTACTGCATCTAAACAGGAGTTCTTAGTTGAAATCTGGTTCCTTCCAGAGATCTGGAAGGAAAACTAGTTTAATGAAATGTTACACAATTAAATGGCAAGTAACATGAATACTTATATTTATCTTAACATTCTTATTTCATTCATGACGTTATTTAATTATCTCCCCGTGCTCTCTGACATGTGTTGTAAAGGAAAACACCAAACACGAACGTGTTTATGTACAAGTGTTCAACACTACCGCCTGCAATCAAAACACTAACGTGTTAAAATTCAACATAACAAGACCTCATAACACACCTTATATTCATCTCTAAACCCTGAGGTACTATTCTGAAAGTGGCTAACTCTAAAGTGTAGCGTCAGAGAGCCTAAGTACATTCATTCAACCTTTAACACATATTCACATAATTTGCTCTTTTTACAGTCACACGAATAAGTTGAAATTTTTTGGCATTACTTTCACTTTTAACATATCACAGTATTTCTTAACGTTTAAAATAACAGTTCACATTGTATATAAGGACATATTAACATGCCGTTAATTTTACGCATTTTAAAACATACATTAGTAGTACATTGTTAACTTCTATTCTTTTCCAAGCAAGTGCCAATTCTTCTACATTGAAATACTACATTTCAAAAGTCTTTCAGACTAAAACTTCTTTCTTGCCAGAATCTTTTAAATAAAATTTTATACAATAACTTTTACAATATTCAAGTATTTACACATTCCTATTATACATTAATTTTAGTTTTACTCGCGAGTAATTGAAAAACATAATACCAAAATAGGTAACAACTCATTTCTCGCCTTTTTGGCGATAAAGGTAGACCTCACATGAGGTAAAACGTCTTGAATTTTGCCACTTGCAGTAAGAATGAAAGATTAACTTAAGGTTTCAAAGTAACATAAAGTTTTACTTATCTTTGTGATATTCGGACATGCTTTTTTCTGCCCAGTCCTGGAAGGTAGCGTAGATTACGGTTTGGTTTATCTTCCTTCTTGTGCGGGTTCGCCCTTCAGTTCCTTCCTCCATGAGCTTTCTTTTCCTTCCAATTTGGTCACCCTTGAAGACTTTCTTTTTAGCCTCTGCCTGTGGTCTCGGCCGTTTGATGGCAGCTGGTCTTGGCGGAACCGGGACAACTCTCTCTCGTTCCTGCTTGGATCTCGTTGCTGGCTGTTCAAATTTTCCTTCTTTCTTTGCATCTGCAGCTGGTGTTCCTTCATCAATTCGTCGACATTTGCTACGTAGACTCCTATCCGACGGGTAGATCTTCCGTTTTGGAGCCGGGTTATAGTTGCCGTTATTGCTCCTGGCTCTCTTTGCATTCGTCATACTTCTCCCTTCTTCACTCTGGGGGTGGTCGTGCTCTCTTTTTTCTGGTCGGTGGAATGGCTTCTTTTTCTTGTTACCTTCAATTTTCCAACGGGGAAACTTTCTTTTCAATTACTCCTGCCTCCTAATGGCTTGCCCTTGTGATTGTCGTTGTTCCACCTCTGGAGCTTGTGCCTGCAGTGCTTGCCGTGCCGGATCCTGCAAAAGATCTTTAAATATTTGCATTTTATTACGATTATAGAATGGTTTTATCTGGTTATTTTCGGAGCATGTTTCACCATTCCTGGCTTAACACCACTACAGCCTGAGTTATTTTTTCTATAACATATGGTCCTTCAAATCGTGGAAAAAATTTGGCAGTTTTATCTTCTGATGCTGAAGAAAGTGAATGCTTAATTTTTAACACTTCATCTCCTACTTTATAAGTTACTCCCCGTCGTTTCATATCGTAATAAAGTTTCTGTTTTCTCTGTGCTACTTCAGTGTTCTTTTGTGCTTCTTTAATTAATTTTTCTATATCGCCCATTTTAAATTCTGGCGCTCTTTGTTTAACATAAAATAATTTATCTGACGGCGTTATAATCTTTCTGCTTAAAATTCACTCAGCAGGAGTTTTGCCCGTTGTATCATGTTTTGCGGTCCTAAGGGCGAAAGCTAATTCATTGACATAGTTATCCCAGCTTTTATGAAAATTTTTAACATAACTACGGATAATTTTCACTATATTTCTATTGACCCGTTCCGCTATATTTGATTGCGGCCGATACGGGACCATTTTTAAATGACGTATGCCCAGTTTTTGGCACATGTCTTCAAATATATTACTTACAAATTGAGGACCATTATCCGATATAACTTTTAGGGGCGCCCCGTATTTTAAAATATATTTATTTAAAATAGAATCAGTAACTAATTTCGCGGAGGCTCGTTTTAAGGGAACAATTTCGGTCCACTTACTAAAATAATCAACCATAACAAGGAGCCACCGACTTTTATTTAACTGACGTTTTGGGAAAGGGCCCAATAAATCGATGCCAATTATTTCATTTGGAAATTCGGATTTAATGCTATTTAGAAACCCGGCCGGGCGAAAATTAATATAATTAACTGCTTGACATGTTGGGCAGGACTGGACATACGCCCATGTTAACTTTTGCAGCTCAGGAAAATAAACTGCTTCGCATACGCGTTGGATGGTTTTTCGAATACCACCATGAGAAGCTAAAGGGGAGTCGTGCAACTCCTGCAGTATATTTAATCTAAGACTAGCTGGGATAACAGGTCGAAATTCGTTGTTGGAATTTGTAGTTTTTGTATAAAATAATAGACCATCTATTAGTTCGTAATGGGCCGCCGTATTTCTTATCGCCACAATATCTTGGTGGCTAAAATGTTCAGGATCCTTTAAATACTCATAAATGTTTTTAAATTCAGGATCCTTACCCAGTTTGGTTATTACAGTTTCTTGGGAATTTATCGTACATGCTGTGAGCATTGCCACCTTTACAGTATTACCTTCTTCATCTATTTGTATTCTGGATAGGGCATCTGCTGCGATATTTTCCTTTCCGGGGGTGTGCTTGATTACCAGATTATACTCTTGTAACTTGAGTGCCCATCTTATTAACCTTGGGGATAAGTTTTTCCCTGAGTACAATCTAGTTACCGCCGCATGATCAGAATACACTGTTATTCCAAAATAGACTCGAAACTTTTGCACTGCTAACAGAACTGCAAGTGCCTCTATCTCAGTCGCGGAATAATTTCTTTGTGTTTGATTTAAATTTCGACTAAAAAATGCCACGGGCTGCTGATTTTGCGAAAGTACCGCTCCTACCGCATAATCCGAAGCATCCGCTGAAATTTCTAAATTCTCATCCTTTTCAGGAAATTTCAAAACAGGGGCTTGCGTTAATGCTTGCTTTAATTTTTCGAAAGCACTATTGGCTTCGGCCGCCCAAGAGAATCTTGTCTTTTTCCTTTTTAATTTTAACAATGGTTCAGCAATAGCTGCAAAATCTTTTATAAAAGATCTATAATATGAACAAAGTCCTAGAAAAGAAGAGAGCTTTTTCGCCGTATTTGGCGGCGGATACATTTACACAGCGATTTTTTTTATTCGTTTGTCTCGATTCCTTTCTGAGATATTTTGTAACCTAAGTATTTTAATTCAGGGGCTGCAAATTTGCACTTTTCGACATTAACTTTTAGACCGGCCTCATTTAATAATGAAAACACCTGTCTTAAATTCTGAACATGTTGTTCCAGATTATCTCTAGTAATAATGATATCGTCTAAATAGATAAATGTGGACTTTCCAAGAACAGACCTTAGCACAATGTCCATACATCGCTGAAATGTTGCCGGTGCCCCTGAAAGGCCAAACGGCATACGCAGGAATGCCTAAGTGCCAGACTTGGTTATAAAAGCAGTCATAGGCACATCTTCCGGTCTAACCCTACTTGAAAATAACCAGTCGTTAAGTCTAAAGTAGTCATGTATTTGGTAGAAGTTATGTTCCTTAGAATTTCTTCGATAATAGGTAGCGGATATACCGGATATTTAGTCATGGAGTTTAATTTACGATAGTCAATTGCAAAACGCCACCTTTTTGGATGTGTTACCGGATAGTCATTGTTTTTCTTACATAACACAACCGGGCTAGCATAACTACTTGAGATGGGCATTATGATCTTTTTACGTAACATATCTCTAATGTGCCACTCTATAATTTTTCTTTATTCTTATCATATCGGTATGGTTTGTGGCGAACTGGCAGTGAATCTCCGGTGTCGATACTATGGTTAGTAAATTGAGTAAATCCTGGAATATCACTAAATAACGAAACAAATTCACTTACCACTTGTCGAATTTTTTATTGCTCTTCCTTAGGCAGGTGGTCAAGGTTTAACATTGGTGGTTCTGTTTTTTCTTCTCGAACTGGTTTCATCGTCAGCTTAAGGGACGCTTCGTTAAAATCCAGCGTTTCTTCTGCCTCTGAAAGAAAGTCTATCCCTAAGATGATATGTGCTTGCAAATTCCTTACGATAAAAAACATAATCTTTACTTGCTCGTCCTTGATACGAACGTATAACGGTAATTTACCTATGCACTCGCATCTTTCTCCCTGCGCAGCTAACACTGTCGTATTATCCGAATTATATATGCGGTATTTACGGAAATACTTCCTAAAAAAATCTTCTGCCACACAGGAACATTGCGCGCCTGTATCCAGGAGTGCGGTGGCTGGGATGTTATTCACCAACACTTCAATCTTTGGTAGAGTCAAATTTTTCACCATCACTGTATTTAACTTGAAGGAAGTGGGGTTTTCTTGGCCTTCGGATTTCCGCACCCTCCCGTCAGCAGAAATACGTTTTAGTTTAAATCTTGTTTCTTCCTTTCCATGCCTTCCTTCTTTTTCCACTGGCCTTCAGAGTTTTTTTGTGGCTTACTATTGAACTGTCTACTTCGCCGGTTGTTTTTGGATACTCGGGTTTCCTTGCCCACTGATTCGCTTTGTTTCCGTAGCCGTGTTCTTGACTTTGCTGTGGTCTTGGCGCACCAAATTCGCTTCGTTGTTCATACTGGCGTCTTCTTTCAATGTCCGCCGTTCTTCTACTTTCAAACTGGATTGCTAGCTCAAATAACTTTTCCAGTGTAGTCGGATTTCTTAATTCAATAAAGTCTTGCACTTGGGGAAGTAACCTCGGCAAAATCACTTGAATTATCTCAGGATCCGGACGGTTTCCATACAAGAGTTTGAAGACGTGAATTTTTCTTAAAATAAAGCTGGAGAGATTTTCGATTCTTTGCTGATATATGCTGAAAAGTTTCGTTTCTAATTTCGCACGATCCCTTACGACAGGGAAGGCTTTTACTAGGGCAGTCTTGAAATTCTCGTAAGTATAGGTGGGACTTCCTGCTTGACCCAAGAGACTTCTGCCTATACATTTGAACCAGTTAAGCGCTTGGCCCCTCAAAGCGCTGGTAGCTAAGGTAACTTTTTGAAACTCGTGCATGGGGTAGAGCATGAAGTGGTCATCCAATTTTTCCAAAATACTGGTTACCGGTGATTTTCCATTAAATGTTGCTTCTGGTTTCATCGAAGTGCGCATGGTCTGGACGATGTAACCAAATCCTTCCAGGGCGGCAGCTGCCATTTCTGGATTCTGAGCCGCTTCTGCAGGCAGCACAGGTTCTTCTTGAAACTCGGCCATGGATATTCTTCCTCGTCGGGCGCCACTATCAGGTTCTGTGTTCCTCCTTACTTGCTTTGGGAACATTAAATGTCCTGACTCGGAATAGGGAGCTTACTAAAGCTATGTTCAATAAATTTGGGAAGTAGACAATACACACAGGAAGGGTATACGAAACCCTTTATTTTTCTCTCTTTACAATGATTTCCGGACTTCGGAATACAGAGTCCAACCACTTGTGGTCTGAACGTAAGAATATAAAAATATTAACTAAACTCTAACTAAACTTAACTTTGGATTAATCAAACAAATGCCTACTCCAAGATTGGCCGTATATTAGCAAAAACCGTATGTAGTACAGAGAACTGCTAACACTACGATACGTTTAAAATTATCAAGAGGATTAAACCTCTGGCCTTGAAGGCAACCAGCAACCGAGAAAAACTACTATGGCAAGCGGCCTGCTTCTAATAGCTCCTTCCTCTCTCTTGCTTGGCAAAAACCACAACTTAAGTACTTGGCGTTCGCAAGACAAATTTGCATAAATAAGTTAAAGCTTTTAATTCTGGCCGGAAGTAGAAAATAAGAAGTGATAGTAAAGATTTAAAACAAAATAAACATTAGTAAAACTTAGAATCCTTACACTGTATGCATTAAAGTTGTGGAAATGTCTGAAAGAGGTATCCCAACAATGATCGGCTTATTTAGAATACGTATGGTTTTACGCTTATCGAAAGCTACAAAATTCTTAGAAAAGATAGAATCTCTATCTTTAAAATTTCATTCAGAAAGTAAGAATTTAAGAAGAAAGTAACAAGAAAGATTCAAAAAGTCAGATCAGATAAGTAAGAAGATCTAATATCACACAAAGTACAAGCCGTACGTTCCTGGGACATCCTCGAATGGAATATCCATTTGAGCAGAAGTTAAATCCCGGAAATCAGCAATACTTCGTCTTTTAAATATGTTCGTATTTTCGAACGGATACTGTACGTCATCCATTTCGCTAGCAAATGTTGACGAAATTGAAGAAACATTGTCGTAAAACAGTAGAAACGTTTTAGCGTCAGATGCTGTAATTTTAATTTAACGACACAACCTAAAATCTTCTTTATATTATGCAGGGTGCGGCAACGTTTATAGCGTAGTTTGACTTGCCTGGTACAATGATGTACTGCATGAATACGCGCCAGCTCATGCCGCATTCGTGTACTAATGTGCGCCATTTCGAGTGTCACAGTGATATGGATCGGTGGTGTGCACAGCATCGTGCCTTTGTTGTTGAAAGTTATTTCAAGAACAACCACTCTTTTATTGCTACCCAGCGTTTATTTCGGCAACATTTCAACTTGGGACGTCATGGGAATGTTCCAGATGGACGGACCATTGCGACAGACATTTCCAGGTAGAGTAATTTCCCGTTTTGGGGACATTTCCCAGCCGCCTCGCTCACCTGATCTTTCATGTGTAGACTTTTTCCTTTGGGGCTACCTGAAGGAAGAAGTTTTCCGAACACGTTGTGCCACCATTCCTGAATTGAAGGATCGCATCAGAACTGCCGTCGTCAATGTCCCAGGGAATACGTTACGCCGAGTTATGGCAAGCTTCCAACGCCACCTAGATGAATGTGTTGTGCAGAGGGGGTATCATTTGACAGGCATCATATTGAAAAAGTAATCCAGCCAATGGACAATGACTTACACATTAGTAAATGGCATACCTTTAACTATTAATTGACATAAGAAGTAATAAATAAATTACAGTTACTGCCTTATGGTGTGTTTTTAAGATCATACTGTGAACGCTGCCGCCACCCTGTACATGAGCGTCTCACCCGATATTGTAGCATAACGTTTGGCTTTGGAAAAAGAAGTTTAAGTCGTCATATCCGTCATATCAAACAATGAGAAAGAAATTTCAAACCAAATTTTGGAACCCGTGAAACGCACCTAATGTTTTGCGCTGCAAATTGCTTATCCAGTTCTGGAATTTTTTATTACACTACATTGTAACTTACATGTAACTTTATTCTATTCTTATAATAAAACATTGAAACTAAATGTTGTTGAAACTAGCTGAAATTGAAACTAATTTCAACAATACATATTCAGAAAAGGTATAGAAAGTAAAGAAGCATTAATGAATCTTTTGTATGAGGAAGGACTAAGGGAAATGTAAAAGGAGAAATTTTTTACAATGCACGTTTTTATAGTCACACAAGGTAAGAAGCTAAGTAGGCCCTTTTCAGAAATTATTGGCCGGAATTTTTTCTTTGAATCGCTTTCAATACTGGCAGTCTTATCTTCTGCAAAAGTAATGCCTAACAAACTAAACAAACATGTATAGTTTTACATGTTCGGATAAAAAATCGGTTTTAATTCCTCTTATGTTAGACAACGGCAGTGATCGAAGTTTCATTTCATTTCAATTAGTTAATGAATAAAAATTAAAGCCAACAATATATATAACTTTGGCAACAATATATATAAATAACAATATATATATCTACGAACGGATAGCCATTTTTGTTTAGGAGACAAAATAGAGCACGGGAGAAGGAATACTGTGGTGTTTTACTGACGCTGCGTAATAGGGATTGAAGTTCGAAATTGTGTGAATTAGAAGCTGTAATAACCGAATATCTATCTAACTTGTCTTTAAAAATTCCAGATATATTTGTTCGCAACACGTTTTAGGAAAAGACATCAGAATTTATTCAAAGGAATCGAAGTTCGAAATTGTATGAACTAGAAGCTGTCCTAATTGAATACATATCTAATTTGTCCTTGAAACTTCCATATGTAACGTTGAAAGAAAAGTGATTAAATTTGGCTGATTTCATATTCGGGCTATGGGCAGACGTAAATACTGTTAGGATGCGATTCGTTTCAGGACATTGTTTATGATGAAAGAGTAAAGTTAAATGGAAACATTACTGCAATAAAGTCTTGTTTCGGTTTTGTTATTAGCGAGAATGGAAGGAAGTAATAAGTTTACTGATGATTATGAAAATGTGTGTTTAGTCACTAATTCTTTTTCCGTTTTATGCAATTTGAAACAGTTCTGAAAGATTGAAAAATTTCAATCAGAAAACGAAAGCTTTCTGAAAGGGACAACCAACTGATTGCAAAATTTGAAAATTCTCTGTAATTTAATGGGGAAAGGTGCGTTTGCAGATTGAGGTGGAAAGAAAACATGGGACCTGCATGTGGGTTAAATCCTAATTATGAAATTTGAAAATGTTTTCATTCGTTAAAACCCAAACTTAATAGAAATAAAGGAAATGTATGAACACTATAAACAAAATTTATCGAATCAATTAAAATGTCAGATTGTGGGGAAATGTATAAATGAAGATAAAAATTCAGGATATGATATGTCCCGTGAAGTGGTATAAGGATGACAAAGACGTGATTAGAATACTTTATGACTGTAGCCTGTAAAGCAAATGAAACAATAAATCTCCGAATTAGACTCTAGAATCGGCAGTTAAACATCATGCAAATTTACTGGACATAATTCTTAAATTTTGTGAAAATCAAGTTACATTTTGTGGAGATTTAGAAAAAGCTTTTCTAACGATAGAGATTGTGGAGGAAAACATTTTTTAATTTTTGTAGTTTACAGAAAGGGTAGGGGAATTTAACGTAAACTCTTCATTTAAATCGTCTCCCGTCTGGTTTTTACTACTTTGCCATTTTCCTTGGCATCTGTTTTGAAATTTCACACTAAGAAATTTTTAAAATATCACTCCAAATGTTATGATCCATTTTATATCATTTTAAAATGCCACCTAGTAGACCGATGTTTGCGTTCCGCCTAAAATTTATATGACGAATACTGCTTGTACAGTTGTGTTTTGTCATCCCGTAAAGTCTCCCCCGTTGTTAAGATTCATCCTGTATTTGTTTTGAAAGCTCAAGACATGAACCATAGTTTTTCTCATTTAATTCAAAAACGGCAACAATATTATACGCAGGACCAGAAAGAAGGGATTTTACTTACTGGAATTTTTTTATTTTTGTTAGAGAATTACTTGAACCGATTGCGCTATCAAAACAATTTAATAATTCCATACATTTCCTAGAATCACCAAAGAATTGAGAAATTTTTTACTTTGGTAATTTTGAAAGCCGTTACAGTGTTTTTCGAAATACTAGATGCATTAAGAATGAAGCAGTCCGTTGAACATTTTCTTTTAATTCTATAAAAATTTGCTCTTTAGTTTAATTTTGGCAGACAATATTTTGTCATCATAATCTTCTGAAGCTTTTAATCCATTTTTAAATTTTCCGGATCGTCTATGAATGCTTCTGCCTCTAAATTGTAGTTTTTCAAAATCTGTTCCTTCGTCTGTTCCTTTTTGAAAGTGCAGAGGGAAGTTTTTCTGTATGTGTTTTGTGATGCCAGTCACAAAGCATATGAGGCTGCTGCTAACGGCCAAATTAAAGTGAGCTTTATCATGTCAAAAAGTGAGGTTGGTCTTCTAAAAAGTTTGACTCTTTATTTAAATCAAGAATAATGGCAACTCCTATTGCTGCACGTTTATGAAATTATTTCCTGATTTATTCCTAATCTTTCTGTCTCTTTCCTGATTTCGTGAAACGAATTGTCCTATGGAACGGCTTTTAAATCATCCTTCATTCGTTGAAAGGATCATTTAAACATAGGAAACCATTTATCGCCAACAGAGTAGTTAAAGTGCAGTCACTGACTCTACGATACCAGAGTGTTGAAAACATTGTAGTGGCTTCGACAATTCTGCGGATTTTACTACAAGAGGTGAAGCGACTAGGAGGATCTTGACAAGTTCTTTGTAATGGTCAGGCCTTACTTGATCACCTAAACCGCTGCACGAATTGCTGAATAGTCTTGATGACAATTACGACGAAGATATTATATTGAAATAGCGACGGACTGCGCCGGTCAATTTCGTGGTAAGCAGTTCAGGTGGTGAGAACTTACCTCTGTCGTTACTGAACATTAATCACTTCAGAAAACCTAGGTAGACTACTACGTATTGCAGCATGAATTAAAAGATTTGCGCATAATCCTAAACCTAATTCTTCGAAATTAAATGGACTTTTATGTGCTTCGGAACTCAAGCAAGCTTTGTGTTTTTGGATCCAAGCTATTCAATGCAAACAGATGATGCAGAGGTTACCCGCCTCCTTTCTAAAAGTGCTATCGATAAGGGTTCGCATATTTAATTTGAATGAACCTAATGACAATTACTTTGTTTGAAAGGACGCTTGCAGTTCTCAAGTTAAAATGTAAGAGCCTAACATCCTTGGCTTCTTCCATCTAATGATAAATTTGTTGAGCTACTCATCTATGATTATTATACTAAAATGTACCATTCAGATGTTTATGCAACTTTAATGAATTTACGAGCAAAGTTTTGGATTGTCAGAGGTAGTCAGTTTGTGAAAAAAGTCCTGAAAAGTTCTGGTTGGAAGACGCCTCAAAGGGGGACCTGGAACGCAGGTGGTTGTTCCTTTATAACCTGACAGAATTCAAGACATCCACCACTAAATATATATGTAGTATAGTGTTCACCGGACCCTTTTTTGTATGCGATTTTAAATCAAAGTTTTGATTTTTCTTTTATTGAGCTGTGCAGTGACAAGAAATATCCACTTATAATTAGTTCTCAATATAAGTGCTGATTATTTTTTGGATTCGAACTGTTTGTTTCTCGTCGAGTATTATGTTCCACTATATATTCTGATAATACCAAAGCTTTCAAAAAGGACTGTTTGAAAAAGAGAAAACGATGGAATCAGTTAGATAATTTTTACGTTAAAAATTTGTCTGCTGCTAAAGGTACAGTTTGGAATTTTATATTTAAAAAAAGTCCATGGTGAGAAGGTTTCTGAGAGCGACAGATATGAACACTTTAATCTTGCTTAAAGAAAGCTATTGAACGTTCTTCTCTTTCTCTAAAGAATTGGAAAATGTTTTCTTGGAAATTGAGGCCATGGTTAATTCCAGGCCTATCATGCATATGTACAACGAACCCTCAAACCCTTCTCCACTCACCTCATCTCATTTCTCCTTAGTAAAAGGTTGGCATCTTTACTTGTAACAAAAATAGAATTGAAACTTAAATGTTCACAGAAATTCTCTAGTAAATAAACATAAAAATCAGCAAACTCTTTGAATAAGTATTAATTTGAATAAGTATTACTCTTTGGAAGGAGTATTAATTTGAAATCAGCCTCTATTTCTTCACAACCATTTAAAATAGTTTCATTTAAAGTGACTGCCAGCGTTTCGATTAATGATGAACATTATCGAAGAACTATGTAGATGATGTGGAATATTTTAGAGCTGTACTCAGGACGAGCTAGAAAATTTCGTTTTCGAACTCCTAGAGGAAATATAAAACGCTCAGTACAACTTGTACATAGTTTTGAACATTAAGCCATGATTATGTTAGTTTAATTTGATATACAAAACTATTAATTTTCTTTCTTTGTATTAATGATAGTTGTAATTGTGATAGTGTGTAGTTGATATTTAAATAATTTTAATTAGAATGTTAAAAATAGAATTTTTATTTTATATCAAGTGATTGTGAGCAATTCTGATGCTTTGTATTTGACAAAATATTGTATTTATGGTTTTCTTCATATAATTTTAAATGGTTCCTGAAATTTTGTTGGAAATTATTGGTAAGCGAACTCCTGTGAGTTCAGGTGGAAAGTGTTATATAATTCTGGCGCTACTCGGCTAGAGGGCGCTGCATAAGTTCCAGTAGCCATTAGTATATAAGTGCCAGTAGTGGTAGGCAAGATGCTAAAGGTATGAGACGTGAGAGATGCCGAATAATATATCCTCAACTATATGATTTTGTTATATTTTTCTTGTAAATAAATTTTGTTGTTGTTTTTGAAAGCCTGTTTCGCGCACCTTTAAATGCAAAACTAACCATTCGATGAAAAACAAAGAAAATAGAATAGAACGTGTTATTGGTAGAAACTGTGTAGACATTAGGTAATGCAATGTCAATGCATGACTTTAATGCTCAATCTAATCGAATAGGGAAATGCACATTTAATCTTATGTATGTATTAATGTAATGTATGTATGCATGTACTATTATTGTATAATATATAACGATGTATATAGTGTTAAGTTGTACAAATTGCACTGGTATATCTCTGTACAGTTTAGAAAATTTTTATCATTGTAAGTATTAATATATCCAGTGCACCTATTAATGTATCGAAAGCACCTTTTATGTAAAGTATGTGTTAATGTAATGCATGTGTGCCTGTATTATTAATGTATACAGTTATAAGCTGCATATTGTGCGCTGGTACAGCTTTGCAATAGGTCTGTTGAGTTTGCAAATTTTATTATAATATGTATTAATATATCGAGTGCACTATTAATGTATAATGTATTATGTAATTATACTGATATATCGAATGCACTTTTTATGTTATGTATGTATCAATGTAATGGACGTGCGTATGTGTTATTAATGCATAATATATATATAGCTATAAGTTGCGTAGTACGCATTGGTATTGCTCTCCAAAATGTCTGCAGAGTTTAGGTAATTTTTTTATTGTATGTCTTAATATATCGAGTGCACTATTATTAATGTATAGTGTATTAATATATCGAATATGCACCTTTTATGTTATCTGTGTATTAATGTATTGTATGCATGTAATATTAATGTATAATATATACAGTTATAGGTTATACAATGCGCACTGATACCGCTCTGCAATGTCTGTAGAGTTCAAGAAATTTATTATTATACGTATTAATTTATCGTCCCTGCATCAACTATTATAATAGTGCATTATTAATGTATATTGTAATACGATGTATTATTATTGTGGTAATTCAACATAGGAACAGCGCGTTTTGATGTAAGTATCTTTATACTGTCTAATAAGCATTTATCTGTATAATAAGCATTAAGTTATTGTAGGAATCCGCAATACCCCTGTTTTCCACCATATGCCCCTGTTTGCAATATTCTATTTCTGGGTAGTTGTGGGATTCGGACGATACCCGAATAGTGAGTGAAAGCCGCCAGAGTGTCCGGACCCTACTCTCACCTGTCACCTGTAAAGACATTAGGTTATTTTTAAGCGGGAGAGATGAAAAATGCCCTAGCCGGGACTCGAACCACGGATCTTTAGAATACGCGCCCCGCGTGCTGACCACTACACCATGCATACATGATAAAAAGGTGGAAGAAATATCTTATATACTCCCCTTTTTAAAGGGCGACTGTGGATTAGGGAACCCAATCGCCAAATCCTGGTGGTGAATCATCATCTACCACCTTTTAGTTCGGGCGCCACTGCAGAGATATTAGGTTATTCCGAAGCAGGGGAAATGAAAAATGAGCAATGCCCTCACCGGGACTCGAACCACAGACCTCTCGAATACGAGGAGTGTGCTGACCTCTACACCACGAAGGTATGCTGAGAGGGCGGGGAGAAATACCTTATAACTGCAATTTGAATTTAGGAAAAATTTACTTATACATACATTTGAATGACATTTCGGATATAAATATATTTTGTAACTTTGTTAAAAAAAGTCATATTATTTAAAAGGAATTTGTTCAGAAAGTTCCCTTTTTCGGTGTTAAAAACGTGCTTAATGTCAGTTATTGAGCTTATTCAAATAATCTGCTAAAGTACCATACTAAAATCAAATTCTTAATTTGCTCATTAGTATCTTAAAATGATAACTGTTCATTAGGTCAGTTCTCAAAAATGAAATGAATTTTTTAAAAACAATTCGATAGTAATGGTCATTATTACTACTATAAATTAAAATTATTTAAGTAAGTGGAAGAAACCTTCTCTGAATCCGGTCTAGATATTCTATCACATCTGGCCACCAGAGTAAATCGAATGCCCCTTGGATGTCGACCGATACAACTGCAGTGTGGAGACCATTACTTCGGTTTTCTGTTATTGTATTTAACAGAGTGGTTTCTGTTATTGTATTCAACAGAGAGAGTCAACTCATTAGTGTTAGAGCAAGCTAAGTTTATGTACCCTGTTTAAAACCAAACTGAGCTTGGTGTATTTTAAGAATACTTCATATCTCCATGTTAATGTATCAGCTCTTCCAGTAATGTGGTGAGAATGGTATGTAGATACGCTGCTTCTAAAGAAATGTCGAAATATTCAGGATGCTTTTCTCATTAATAGGTTCCTCGCATACGGTTTTATAGGCTTAACATTAGGCATTAACATTTGTAGGCTTAACAATGTCCTTACATTGATAGACGATGTTGGTGACAACTTCATGCACGCGATTGTTATTTGTAGATAATTCTTCCCACTGGGCGGTTATAAGACTAAGGCTACTTTACTCTGTTCCTTTAGTTGCCAGTGGCTTTAACAGTAAGCGGTAACCATCATATGTAGCGCTAAAATTCTTGGGAATTTGTGGACAGAGTGCTGTGAGAAGAGTCCAGAGAGGATGTTCAGACACAAGGGCTCTAAATTCACACCATTGTGAGTTCAATAATATGAACTCTCGTACTCGTGTGTACTGGCTAATGTGCTTGGTAATCTTTCCGCGCAACTTAGCAATACAAACTCAACAAAAACATCGTTGTCAATATGTAGAGTTCGTTCAATTTAAAGAATTATGGAGCACAAATATACCATATAGAAATATACAATTAAGTTTCTAAATGCAGCTGTTGAAAATTATGATGTTGTTCTTGAATATGGTGTTGTTCTTGAATTTGAATTTTTCATTGAATACACATGTTCATATTTCTTGCAAAATTATGGAGGACATCCACAGTTATACTCCTAATTTCCACAGCGATGTTTTGCTTCAGCTATAACAAGGTGCGTGGATCCTGCTTGTATACTTTCTGCTTCAAAACTCTCCAGAAAAAGTAGTCCGTACTTGAAAGATCTGGAGATCTAACGGGCCATAGTCTCTTTGAAATAATCATGTGATATCTTTTATCCCTTAAAATAATCATGTGATACAAGCCCAAAGATATCTGTTAGCATAGCTATAATATCACTAGAAGTACGCAGAGTCTTCTTGTAATAGTAGCGCCGTCCTCTTGAAATCAACATCTATGTTCTTTTGGTTAAAAGATTGCAACAAACTGTTTCATTATCTATTGTGTTTTAACAAAAACCGGCCGTACCATTTACCACCTGCATATGGCACACCAGACACCAACTTTCTCAGAATAAAGGGCTGATCTACGGAAAGATGTTTTTCAGAGCTCCATATTCAATAATTTTGCGAAGACACATAACCATTCAGGTGAAACTATGCTTCATCGGAAAGGAACACGTAGTCCAACATAATGATGTGATTCCAAATGAATTCCTTCAATCATTAACAGTAGTGTACACGATTAGGGTAGTCAACTTCTTTTAATTGCTGAAAAACTTGAATTCGATATGTATGTAAGTTGAATATTTTCCTCACTGTTGTATGGGCTGGACCTACGGATCTTTGCCTCTTCTGGGTTACTCGTCGTAAAGGTTTGTGGAAAAATCTTGTCAATATATCTCTAACAGTAGTCACTGAAACTTGTTTAAGTAAAGTTCTTTCACATCTTCTCCGAGATCCTCACTCAAAGTGGAGGAGAGGTGGCAACACATGAGTAACTGTCCTGCTTATGTAGTTGATTGTACCCGACTCCCCTGAGCTGGTCACTTGCAATTTCCGTATGCTTAGAGTAGAAAGTATGGGGAAGATAAGCTGCCTTCACAAAACTAAAACCATAGTTTCGGGGTCGCTAAAAAATTTTAGCAATTTTGATATTTCTTTAACTTTAAAATTATCAAATATTTTTACTCAATGTATCTGAAAATAGATAAAGATAAAACAATACAGGCAAAGAAAAAACGAAAACGTTTCGACGCATTCTTTTTATAATATGAACGTTTATATTTCTTGTTTTGCACGTGACGCTGTCATTTCGTCTGCTACTTATTTAAAATTTTCACATTATTCTATGTCTTAAAATCAGAAATTAAATCTAATGACCTAAAATTGCAGTGGTACAAGGGAAAAAATTGACAGTTTCACTCACGCGTGTGTCTGATTTGTGCAATGCTTTTGGGGGTCCCACAAAATTTTCGTAAATATTATGGGGTCCTGAACTTATAAGTCATTTCTCCCGCTTTCTTACAGTGCCGTCGTGGTTTAATGGTCTGCACGCTGGGCTGGTATTCCAAAGGTCCGTGGTTCGATTCCCGGCGAAGGCGTTGCTAATTTTTCATCACAACTGCATTGAAAAAATACCTAATGTCCCTACAGTAGCGCCCGAACTAAAAGGGTGGTGGATAATGACTCTCCACACACAGGATTTAGCGATTGAGTCCCCTAGAAGCCGCAGTCGCACTTTAAAAGGGGGAGTATATAAGGTATTTTTCCCGCCTTCTTAGCGAGCCTTCGTGGTGTAGTGGTCTGCACGCTCAGCGCGTAATTGAGAGGTCCGCGGTTCAAGTCACGGTGAAGGTGTTGCTAATTTTTCATCTTGCCTGCTTCCAAAAAATACCTAATGTCTCTAAAGGGTCGCGAAAAATACTCAGTGATAAAAAGGGGTCGGGTGCGAAAAACGTTTAAGACGCCCTGGTATAGTGAGTTGGTTGATGCTTTTGCGAAAACTGCAGCTCTTAAGAATATTTTAAGAACTCTTAAGAACAATATCGTTATTTCCAGTCCATATTCAGAGAAAAGCGTCAGAATTTTATTTAGGAAGAAATTCAAAGAAAAATGGCAAAAAGAATGGGATAATGAAGATATAGGAAGGAAACTGATAACACAAATTTTAAGTACAATAATTCAAAACTCTGATTTTACTGCCATCTGGGCGTACTGTGGTTTCTAGATTGATTTTTAAAATGCTTTTAAGTATATTGATGAAGGCTTAAAAGTTTTAGATTTAAGATTAGTCGAGAATGTTACTGGACACTGCAAATGAGAAAAACAGTGAAACGATTAACAACTCTTTTGTATTCAAAAGACATAAAGTTACTTCATTTAAAATTTTATTTACATATTTATCTAAAAACTGTCATACTTAAGTATTTGTAGTTTCTGTTGTGACATATGCAGTTCCCCTTTACTTGAATTCTAGAGAAAAGGCATTACACATTTGAGCTTTTTATCACGCAATGTATTTATAATCCAAACAATCCTAGAGTTTTTGTACGGCAGTCTTCGTGTTTGTTTCTGCTAGAGGTTTTGTTCAACCATTTAAAGCACTTGTCCATTACAAAAGATTTATCTGTATAGGAGTACAAGTATCAAGTTTTCAGCTCTACAAAAGGGTGAATATCATAACAAAGTTAATGCATTGAATTAATCTTTTCATAGAAATAAAAATTAGCAGATTTAGAAGCATAAAAAGAATCTTTCAACTGGATATTTATTAATCTAGAAAATTTTCAAGATAATGACACAGTTTAAATTTTTAGTGACAGTGCAAGCTTTAGCATTCTCTCCTATTACAATGTATAATATTGTTTAGGTAAAATGCATTTTTGCATCAATACGGGGAAAACATATGT